>NC_091292.1:64099869-64214869 GCF_038502225.1 Cherax quadricarinatus
ATTTGGAAGGATATAACAAGGGGCAAATGCTAGTGACAACTGATGGAATAAGTAATTATGCTGATTATTGGTTTAAACGGAAATGGGCGAAGGGTAACGTTCAGATAGGTAGCGAGGAAAAGGAGGGGGGTGCAAGCCTTGGGGAAATGTAGGGAGAAAGTAGTTGGGATGGATGGTGTAATTGGTATGGATGAAGTGAAAGAGGCGGTGTTCAATTTAAGTATGAGGAAAGCGCCAGGAATCGATGGGCTTTCCAATGATTTTTGTAGTTCAATGGGACCACATAAAGTATTGTCTGGTTCAGGTAATGAATTGTATGCTGCAGGAAGGAATGTTAGGAAGGACACAGAGGACGGGGGTGGTCGTACTAGTCAAGAAAAAGAAGGAGGGGAGAACACTGGGCACATACAGTCTTTAATGTGCACAGACTATAAGATTTTTGCGAAAATACTAGGGAATAGGATGAAGCGGGAGATAGGTGGTATTGTACATAAGGGACATAGTCGAATTAGGAAATTCTTAAAGGGTTGCAAGGGGGGAGGAATTTTTGGCATTGATTGGGAGAATGCATATGACGGTGTGAATATGGAGTTTCTGGTAGCTATTTTAAGACGTCTGGGTTTTGGTGAGGGTATTGTAAAGTGGGATGAGATACTGTATGCAGGAGCGATGATACAGGTGCAAATAAATGATATGTTGGGTAGTATGTTGGAAATGGAGAAGAGTCTGAGACAAGGGTGTCCTATGTCTCAAATTCTGTTTGCATGTATGCAACACCCGTTTTATGAAATGGTTGAAGAAAAAACAAATTTACAAGGGGAGGGGAACGAGCTTACAGACGTAGTAGGATATATGGACGATAAAACAGTACTGATCGATGGTGTAGAAGGATTGAGAATGGTTGGGAGGGTAATGAAGATTTTTGGGGAGGCATCGGGTATGAGTCAACAGAGCTAAATCGAAATTATTAAAGATAGGGGATTGGGCTGGGGGTAGAATGGGGTTGGAGTTCGGATGGGAAGTGGCGGAACAGCTGAAAATTTGTGGAACTTTCTATATGGCTGATGAGCAGGAGGCTCCACGCTTGAACTCGGAATTGGTGGGAGAGAAGGTTGTGCAAAGGATTAAGAACCTAAGAGCGAGGGATGTTTCTTTAATGCAAAGGGCAATAATAATAAATTCATTGGTATATAGTAAAGTGTGGAATGTTGCTGTGGTGTATCCATTACGAGGGCAGGAGATACAAGAGATACAGAGAAGGGTGCTCCGTTATGTTTGGGGTTTTGGAAGGGCATGGCTCAGTAAAGAGGTGGTCATGACGAATGTATGCAGAGGGGGAGTAGGACTTTTGGCGCTGGGGCCGAGAGTAAAGGCAATGTATGTTAAACAGAGGTTCGTACGGGAGGGGGGGTTAAAAGGAGTGAGAGTGGGGAGAGTGATGGAAGATGTTCGACGTTGGTGGGGAGGAAAGGAATTAATGGAATGCGAGACTATGCTCAGGTTTTTGTTAGTCGTAGGAGAGGTAGACAAACTTAGGGTTGGAAGGTTGGTAAAGATGTGTAGAAAACCAGAAATCATGCAAGGGGTATCGGTATACCCCTTGTATGATTGGGGTAAGATTTGGTATGTTTTCCAGAAGCTTAGATTAATGCCGAGGGTTTGGGAATTAGTTTATAGGTTTGTAATAGGAATTTTGGCTTCGAAGTCTGCTTTGTGTGTGATGGGTTTGGTAAGGGAAGCAAAATGCGAACATTGTGAAGAACCAGAAACAGCATTTCATGACGTTTACTTTTGTATAGAGTTGGGGGAGGTACGGTTGTGGGTGGCAAGAGTTTTCAAGTTAATGGGAGGGGGTAACGTAGAGATTCTGCGAGCCCTAACATTAGAGGTACGAGGAGTGTCTGAGGATGTAAGGAGGGCAATTATGCACGTTGTGTCAGATTTCTTGTTTTTCTCCTGGGAATTGAGGGAAAAGGGGGAGGGGATTAGAATTAAGGCAATTGCGGCGGGAATATATCGTACAGTCTGTAGAAATAAACTCATTTATGGAAAACGGTGGGAAACATTGTTTCCGGAATCAAACAGAAATATTACGGTAAAGAGACTAATTAATGTGCTAAGTAAAAAGGGACCGTTTTCCTTTTTTAGCAAGGTTATGACTATATTGGAGGATACGTGAACGTGATAAGGTTGTTTGAGAGTTGTATGGTATGGATGGGTATGAAACACAGCAGTTTTATGCTTCTCAATGCATGTCAAAGTATTATTACCGTTTGTCGTGCATTGTACTGACAATACAAGACGAAAACAATTGGTCATAAAAGCTTTTCTATTATTGTGTTAATGTGAGTGTATGAGTATGTAGGTACATGTGTAGGTGCATACATATATATGTATTTATATGTAAATGTATATGTGTGTATATTAACTTTTTACGACAGCCTTTGTGTCATGCGACACAATTATCATATACATATGTAGGTACTTGTGAGATCTTATGTCCTAACTAGATCTCTTTAGTAATATGTACCATAAGCCGTGAGTGGCATTATTACAGTAAGGATTTTCAGTGTAACAGAAGTTGAGTGACTGATCAAAGGTGAGTTTAAAGGAAGAAATTGTTTTTGTTAATAAGGGACATGTACGGAAGTTTATTTAAATGGATATTCTATGGTATTAGACGCGGTTGGCAGCCATGTTGGAGGATAACTATACTTTGAGCTTTGGACAGTCCAAGTATGTTACCTTGGCTTTTTGTTCATAAATATTGTAAAATATGTGATGAAACATATATAATATTGGGAGGGGCATCAGGTTCATGGCTTTTATAATTAGTATTGTAGGATATTAACACTATGTTCAGTATCTATATAGAGCATGTTATTTTTTAATTGTTTGTATATTATGTGAAATAAGTACTTACAAAAGTATGAGATAGACTAGTTATTAACTTCCATGGCATTTGTCATGGTGTGGAATAAAGGGTTTTAGTTTTTTAACATCAGATCGGTGAGTTGTTTTTTGATGGTAGGGAAAGTGAGTTAGTACACGACATAATTCAGTGTTTTTTCTTCATATCTGTGTGTTGTAATAAGGAAGGGATAGTTTTAGGGTTTTTAGCAACAGTTAGAATGTACAACTGGCCACAGGATGCCATGTGTGTAATGTCTTACAGTATGGAGGACCTTTTTGTTCGTATTGAAGTTTATATTTTAATTGTTTTATTGTAATTTTGTTTTAATAAATATATATATATATATATATATATATATATATATATATATATATATATATATATATATATATATATATATATATATATATATATATATATATATAAACAGTAAACCACTAAACTAGTTATCACTTTATTACAATCAACTATGTATACCTTGTGCCGCTGTACTTAGACGGGTTAGGACCTCAATAGGTTACTCTGCCTCTTTTTTTTTGGGGGGGGGGGCTATCCTAAGATTTTTGCAGGACGGGCGTACCGTGTTGTTCAGTTTGCGGTTTCTGTTCGAACAACACCAGAACATCACAAGCTCCTTTGGCATATAACATTATTGTTTAAGGCTATGCGCAATAGACTCCACTAAGTAGGTTTCGAGTTTGTAGAGCCACTATTTGAGTTATATACGGCATTCCTATCATGTTTGAAGAGAGCTGACTCAGTTATATATCATTCTATGATGGAACTGCTGGAAACAATTATCTGGGCTGCAGCCCACCCTGGTAGGTGATTAAAAGAACTGACATGGTTAAATATTGCATTCGATACCTTGCCCGTCCTGACTGAGTACAGGTGTTTGGACAATCTGGTTTCTAGAGGTTTACCTGTCTGATCAATGTATGAGAGCGGCATAGGGTGCCTGGGACCTTGTAGACACCACCCACATTATTAGGCGGTGTGTTTTTAATCAATCTCTGTTTCACTGTCCCACTGTTTTTTAAAGTAATGTTTATATTGAACATTTTTAGTGCCTCACACAGGCACACCAAATTATCATTGTTCGGCAAGACCAGTACATTTTTCCTGGCAGGCGTTTCCTTAGGTTCAATCTTGTAGAAAGTCTTCTTGCTGATAGTAGGGCCTTCTCAACGAAATCTTTGGGGTATCTCAGTTTTGTGGCTATGTTAAATATCTTCTTGATTTTATCCTCTAAATAGTTAGGACTGCAGATACTCAAAGCTCTCAGGAACATTGTAAGGAAAACACTCCTTTTAACCCAAGATTCATGATTTCAATAATAATGAATATATGACGGCACATTGGTGGTCTTCCTGTAAATTGTAAATTTGAATGTTCTGTCGATGCAATAGATTAAAACATCTAGGAAGGGTAGAGTATTATCTATTCCATGTTCTATTGTGAACTTAATGGAAGGTACCAGACCATTGAGTCTAGGTGGGAACTCATCAATATTGTGATCTACAGGCCAAAGGCAAAGCAAATCATCTACGTATCTGAACCAATCATTTAGAAACGTTATATGATGCTGAACCTACTGAACGTATAATAGGACGCACTGGGTTCCCTGGTTATTGAGTTTTGATCAACCCACAAAGACACGGTAGAGTTGCGGACCTCGCTGACAGGTGTTTAATTAGTTCATAATTTCCCTTCAATAACGTTTTAAGACGTTTATTGAAATGGCTATAAATGGTTCATTTTACCGAAGCATTCAGGTTTATCTAAGATTAGATTTGCAATCACAGGCGGCAACTTGAGTAAGCAAGTAAGGATGGGGGCTCATTTAGGTATGGGTGAGCATTTGCGATCATCCTAGGGGAGCCCAAAAATTGAGCAATGACCTATTGAGATCCTAGCCCGTCTAGGTACAGTGGCACAAGGTACACATAGTTGATTGTAACATGGTGATTGCAACTAGTTTAATGGTTTGTTGAATTAGGCTGTTAGTAATATAATAATGATGATAATAATGATAATAGTGGCGTCAAAAAGAAAAAAATCAGGAACTGTCTAGTTATTATGAGAGAGTAACATCGGAATAGTAGAGATTATAGAGGTATATTAATTAGCACAGAATATTTCCTGAATACTCTAGAAGGTTCTGAGACATCGAGTATTGGTTAGAAGGTTGTACACAATAGCTGCATTCTGTATGTGGATGATCCACTACAGTAATATAACTTCTTATGTCACATGACCTGTTCTAAGCAGTTAAAGCTTAGGGCTGGCTATGAACTATCTACTAGTCACTCTACCTCATGCTATTTGCAAACTGTGAGGCCCAGCCCAGCCGTCCTCATATAGGGTGCAGTGTGGAGGGACCAGTGGGTGGTTGGCACTCTGTTGGGCACTCTGGTTGGCACTCTGCTGGACCTCCTTAATACAGAGAGATATTAGCAGATGCCACTCACGCTGTAAAATTTGGAAAAAAAATTCCCTCATTTATTCTGTTGCTGCTTTTGCAACATTGCACAGCTCCTGATGATGGACTGAAAAGTGTGAAAGTACTTGAGCTTAAGATTACCAACTTCCATCCCCGTGGCTTGTCTTGCGCGCACACACACTATATATGTCGTGCCGAATAGGTAAAACTGGTCAATTAGCAAGAACTCATTCAAAATTAAGTCCTTTCTAAAATTTTCTTTTATACGTTTTAAGATATATTTTTCTTCATTTATGTTAATGCAAGAAAACCTTAAAAAACTTAGTAACGTTATTATAACATGTTCAATTTAAATTAGCCTAATCCAACTAAATATATTTTAGATAAGTTCACAATAATTTAATAATAAATAAACACAATGAAACAGATTTTTTTTCTTAGGTTCAAAACGATTTTTTGCGAAATTATTGCATACACAAATTTTCGCTTGCCTTATTCGGCAAGAAGAGCATTTCTATCTAAGCCAAAATCGCAAATTTTACCTATTCGACACAAAATATATACATATATATATCACGTGCGTGCCTTAAGTATTTTATGGGAAATTAGCCTAGACACGGGGGTCATCCCACAGTCACTAAAAATAATGGATATAGCTCCACTTCACAAAGGTGCCAGTAAAGAAATATCAATGAATCGTAGATCGACAGCACTGATGTTCTGCATTACATAAAAAATGAAAGGGATATACGAAGCCAGATGGTCAACCACTTGGATTCCCAACAATTACACAACACATGGCACCATGAGTTTAGAGCCGATCGCTCCTGCTTCTCATAACTACTTAACGACTCTGTCTCGGATGCACTTGAAAACAAACATAATAAAGATGTAGTAAACACAGACCTTGCAAAAACCTTCGACAAGTTCGATCTTGGTGTAATAACACACAAAAGAATAAGTGGACAAAAGAATAAGTGTTGTTGTACTGTTCTATGTTACTCAGCTGTTCTTGTGTGTTACTGTACAGTTCTCGTCTGTTCTTTTACTGTTTTCGTGGGTTTCTGTACTGTTTTTATGTATTATTGTAATGGTTTTGAAAAAATACAACATAGTGATTGGACCAGAATGGTCCTTTGTGCGGATTATCTGTGCATTGTTGTTTTGTAACAGCATTGTTTTAAAGTAATTATACTTGTTACCATACGTTCATCATATTACTGTTCTTGAATGTTAGACTAACGTTTTCCTGTGTTACTGTATTTTTCTTCTGTATTACTGCACAGCCTGTGTGGGTTACGGTGCTTTTTTATGTTAGTTCACTGTTCTTGTTTGTTACTGTACTTATCTTGTATAATGTCACTGTAGAATAGTGAACGTGCTCTATCATAAGACCAAGAGAGTGTCACTGTAGAATAGTGAACGTGTTCTATCATATGACCAAGACAATGTCACTGTAGAATAGTGAACGTGTTCTATCATATGACCAAGACAATGTCACTGTAGTATAGTGAACGTGTTCTATCATATGACCAAGACAATGTCACTGTAGTATAGTGAACGTGTTCTATCATATGACCAAGACAATGTCACTGTAGTATAGTGAACAGGCTGTAGCATAGAGAGAACAGGATGGAGGTGGAAGATCTCTGGGAGATTACAGGATGGAGGTGGGAGGTCTCTGGGAGATTACAGGATGGATGTGGGAGGTCTCTGGGAGATTACAGGATGGATGTGGGAGGTCTCTGGGAGATTACAGGATGGATGTGGAAGGTCTCTGGGAGATTACAGGATGGAAGTGGAAGGTCTCTGGGAGATTACAGGATGGATGTGGAAGGTCTCTGGGAGATTACAGGAAGGATGTGGGAGGTCTCTGGGGAAGTGGAAGATCTCTGGGAGATTACAGGATGGAGGTGGGAGGTCTCTGGGAGATTACAGGATGGAGGTGGAAGGTCTCTGGGAGATTACAGGATGGATGTGGGAGGTCTCTGGGAGATTACAGGATGGATGTGGGAGGTCTCTGGGAGATTACAGGATGGATGTGGGAGGTCTCTGGGAGATTACAGGATGGATGTGGGAGGTCTCTGGGAGATTACAGGATGGATGTGGAAGGTCTCTGGGAGATTACAGGATGGATGTGGAAGGTCTCTGGTAGATTACAGGATGGATGTGGAAGGTCTCTGGGAGATTACAGGATGGAAGTGGAAGGTCTCTGGGAGATTACAGGATGGATGTGGAAGGTCTCTGGGAGATTACAGGATGGAAGTGGAAGGTCTCTGGGAGATTACAGGATGGATGTGGAAGGTCTCTGGGAGATTACAGGATGGATGTGAGAGGTCTCTGGGAGATTACAGGATGGATGTGGAAGGTCTCTGGGAGATTACAGATGGAAGTGGGAGGTCACTGGGAGATTACAGGATGGAGGTGCAAGGTGTATGGGAGATTACAGGATGAAGGTGGAAGGTCTCTGGGAGATTACAGGATGGATGTGGGAGGTCTCTGGGAGATTACAGGATGGATGTGGGAGGTCTCTGGGAGATTAAAGGATGGAGGTGGGAGGTCTCTGGGAGATTACAGGATGGAGGTGGGAGGTCTCTGGGAGATTGCAGGATGGAGGTGGAAGGTCTCTGGGAGATTACAGGATGGAGGTGGAAGATCTCTGGGAGATTACAGGATGGAGGTGGGAGGTTTCTGGGAGATTACAGGATGGAGGTGGAAGATCACTGGGAGATTACACGATGGAGGTGGCAGGTCTCTGGGAGATTAGAGGATGGAGGTGGAAGATCTCTGGGAGATTACAGGATGGAGGTGGGAGGCCTCTGGGAGATTACAGGATGGAGGTGGAAGGTCTCTGGGAGATTACAGGATGGAGGTGGGAGGTCTCTGGGAGATTACAGGATGGAGGTGGAAGGTCTCTGGGAGATTACAGGATGGAGGTGAAAGATCTCTGGGAGATTACAGGATGGAGGTGGGAGGTCTCTTGGAGATTACAGGATGGAGGTGGAAGATCTCTGGGAGATTACAGGATGGAGGTGGGAGGTCTCTGGGAGATTACAGGATGGAGGTGGAAGATCTCTGGGAGATTACAGGATGGAGGTGGGAGGTCTCGTGGAGATTACAGGATGGAGGTGGAAGATCTCTGGGAGATTACAGGATGGAGGTGGGAGGTCTCCGGGAGATTACAGGATGGAAATGGAAGGTCTCTGGGAGATTACAGGACGGAGGTGGAAGGTCTTTGGGAGATTACAGGATGGAGGTGGGAGGTCTCTGGGAGATTACAGGATGGAGGTGGAAGATCTCTGGGAGATTACAGGATGGAGGTGGAAGGTCTTTGGGAGATTACAGGATGGAGGTGGGAGGTCTCTGGGAGATTACAGGATGGAGGTGGAAGGTCTCTGGGGGATTACAGGATGGAGGTGGGAGGTCTCTGGGAGATTACAGGATGGAGGTGGAAGGTCTCTGGGAGATTACAGGATGGAGGTGGGAGGTCTCTGGGAGATTACAGGATGGAGGTGGAAGATCTCTGGGAGATTACAGGATGGAGGTGGGAGGTCTCTGGGAGATTACAGGATGGAGGTGGAAGGTCTCTGGGAGATTACAGGATGGAGGTGGGAGGTCTCTGGGAGATTACAGGATGGAGGTGGAAGGTCTCTGGGAGATTACAGGATGGAGGTGGGAGGTCTCTGGGAGATTACAGGATGGAGGTGGGAGGTCTCTGGGAGATTACAGGATGAAGGTGGGAGGTCTCTGGGAGATTACAGGATGGAGGTGGGAGGTCTCTGGGAGATTACAGGATGGAGGTGGGAGGTTTCTGGGAGATTACAGGATGGAGGTGGGAGGTCTCTGGGAGATTACAGGATGGAGGTGGAAGGTCTCTGGGAGATTACAGGATGGAGGTGCGAGGTCTCTGGGAGATTGCAGGATGGAGGTGGAAGATCTCTGGGAGATTACAGGATGGATGTGGTAGGTCTCTGGGAGATTACAGATTACAGGATGGAGGTGGGAGGTCTGGAGGTGGAAGGTCTCTGGGAGATAACAGGATGGAGGTGGGAGGTCTCTGGGAGATTGCAGGATGGAGGTGGAAGATCTCTGGGAGATTACAGGATGGATGTGGTAGGTCTCTGGGAGATTACAGGATGGAGGTGGAAGACCTCTGGGAGATTACAGGATGGAGGTGGAAGGTCTCTGGGAGATTACAGGATGGAGGTGGGAGGTCTCTGGGAGATTATAGGATGGAGGTGGAAGGTCTCTGGGAGACTACAGGATGGAGGTGGGAGGTCTCTGGGAGATTACTGGATGGAGGTGGGAGGTCTCTGGGAGATTACAGGATGGAGGTGGGAGGTTTCTGGGAGATTACAGGATGGAGGTGGGAGGTCTCTGGGAGATTATAGGATGGAGGTGGAAGGTCTCTGGGAGATTACAGGATCGAGGTGGGAGGTCTCTGGGAGATTACAGGATGGAGGTGGAAGATCTCTGGGAGATTACAGGATGGAGGTGGGAGGTCTCTGGGAGATTACAGGATGGAGGTGGAAGATCTCTGGGAGATTACAGGATGGAGGTGGGAGGTCTCTGGGAGACTACAGGATGGAGGTGGAAGGTCTCTGGGAGATTACAGGATGGAGGTGGGAGGTCTCTGGGAGATTGCAGGATGGAGGTGGAAGATCTCTGGGAGATTACAGGATGGAGGTGGTAGGTCTCTGGGAGATTACAGGATGGAGGTGGAAGATCTCTGGGAGATTACAGGATGGAGGTGGGACGTCTCTGGGAGATTACAGGATGGAGGTGCAAGGTCTCTGGGAGATTACAGGATGGAGGTGGAAGATCTCTGGGAGATTACAGGGTGGAGGTGGGAGGTCTCTGGGAGATTACAGGATGGAGGTGGAAGATCTCTGGGAGATTACATGATGGAGGTGGGAGGTCTCTCAGAGATTACAGGGTGGAGGTGGAAGATCTCTGGGAGATTACAGGATGGAGGTGGGAGGTCTCTGGGAGATTACAGGATGGGATGGGAGGTCTCTGGGAGATTACAGGATGGAGGTGGAAGGTCTCTGGGAGATTACAGGATTGAGGTGGGAAGTCTCTGGGAGATTACAGGATGGAGGTGGAAGGTCTCTTGGAGATTACAGGATGGAGGTGGAAGATCTCTGAGAGATTACAGGATGGAGGTGGAAGATCAGGATGGAGGTGGAAGATCTCTGGGAGATTACAGGATGGATGTGGGAGGTCTCTGGGAGATTACAGGATGGAGGTGGAAGGTCTCTGGGAGATTACAGGATGGATGTGGGAGGTCTCTGGGAGAATACAGGATGGAGGTGGAAGGTCTCTGGGAGATTACAGGATTGAGGTGGGAAGTCTCTGGGAGATTACAGGATGGAGGTGGAAGGTCTCTGGGAGATTACAGGATGGAGGTGGAAGATCTCTGAGAGATTACAGGATGGAGGTGGGAGGTCTCTGGGAGATTACAGGATGGAGGTGGAAGATCTCTGGGAGATTACAGGATGGAGGTGGGAGGTCTCTGGGAGATTACAGGATGGAGGTGGAAGGTCTCTGGGAGATTACAGGATGGATGTGGGAGGTCTCTGGGAGATTACAGGATGGAGGTGGAAGGTCTCTGGGAGATTACAGGATGGAGGTGGGAGGTCTCTGGGAGATTACAGGATGGAGGTGGGAGGTCTCTGGGAGATTACAGGATGGAGGAGGGAGGTCTCTGGGAGATTACAGGATGGAGGTGGAAGGTCTCTGGGAGATTACAGGATGGAGGTGGGAGGTCTCTGGGAGATTACAGGATGGAGGTGGAAGGTCTCTGGGAGATTACTGGATGGATGTGGGAGGTCTCTGGGAGATTACAGGATGGAGGTGGAAGATCTCTGGGAGATTACAGGATGGAGGTGTGAGGTCTCTGGGAGATTACAGGATGGAGGTGGAAGGTCTCTGGGAGATTACAGGTTGGAGGTGGGAGGTCTCTGGGAGATTACAGGATGGAGGTGTAAGGTCTCTGGGAGATTACAGGATGATGGTGGGAGGTCTCTGGGAGATTACAGGATGGAGGTGGAAGGTCTCTGGGAGATTACAGGATGGAGGTGGAAGGTCTCTGGGAGATTACAGGATGGAGGTGGGAGGTCTCTGGGAGATTACAGGATGGAGGTGGAAGGTCTCTGGGAGATTACAGGATGGATGTGGGAGGTCTCTGGGAGATTACAGGATGGAGGTGGAAGGTCTCTGGGAGATTACAGGATGGAGGTGGGAGGTCTCTGGGAGATTACAGGATGGAGGTGGAAGGTCTCTGGGAGATTACAGGATGGAGGTGGAAGGTCTCTGGGAGATTACAGGATGGAGGTGGAAGGTCTCTGGGAGATTACAGGATGGAGGTGGAAGGTCTCTGGGAGATTACAGGATGGAGGTGGAAGGTCTCTGGGAGAGTACAGGATGGAGGTGGGAGGTCTCTGGGAGAGTACAGGATGGAGGTGGGAGGTGTCTGGGAGAGTACAAGATGAAGGTGGGAGGTGTCTGGCAGAGTACAGGATGGAGGTGGGAGGTCTCTGGAAGAGTACAGGATGGAGGTGGGAGGTCTCTGGAAGAGTACAGGATGGAGGTGGGAGGTCTCTGGAAGAGTACAGGATGGAGGTGGGAGGTCTCTGGAAGAGTACAGGATGGAGGTGGGAGGTCTCTGGTAGAGTACAGGATGGAGGTTGGAGGTCTCTGTAGAGTACAGGATGGAGGTGGAAGGTCTCTGGGAGATTACAGGATGGAGGTGGAAGGTCTCTGGGAGATTACAGGATCGGAGGGTGAGTGCTCAGAATGAGTTGTGGAAAATATATAGTATATTTTACGAAAATAGTGTATTGGTATGTAAATTAATAAAATATATTGTATTTAATAAAAATTATGTTATAAGAAATGGGAAGCCTGCGCAGAAGATGCTCGCCATTGTGTTTTGAATGAGCCGAGAAAACGTTAGTGATAATTGGAAGAATTTTTCGTGCTCTAAAGGTAAAATTGGGCTGACACCTCTCAAATAGGAGCCGAAATTGTTGGATGTGCATTCCTGCATAACTTGAGATATCAGGCGACTGGACAAGACAGCTCCAGGAACCTCAGATAAGTCTGTTAATGTTTAACTCTGTCCAGTGTTATTTCATGTATAGACAGTGAGGTTTTCTGAGTATGATACACCTTGATCTCCAGTCAAATTGGTGGGTGATATTAAGATATATTCTCCTTCTGTTATGTAAATGTGTATATATATAATTCTTTATTAATTTAATATACAGTCCACAAATTTATATATTTACCAGAATTCCTGGTGATACATATTTCATTTGTAATTAATAGATCTAGAGCAACTTGTGGATAAGACAGTTGTAGGTATCGAAGGGGGACATTTTTTGCGACCTAGGTGTCCCAAATTCCTACTTGTCTATGTAACTCTGATAAATAATAATTATCTTTGTTATTTACTGGTATGTACATTATGAATTACATACAGATAAATGCAATTTCCCACAAGAGTACTGGATGGGCACTGGAGAACAATAGAACTCAGAGTAGTGGTGGTAGTAGTAGTAGTGGCTGCTGTAACTTTTGGTTATTGTATGATGATGGTGATCTTTTTTTCGAGAATAACTTTTGCTAATACTCTAGAAATGACAAAACTGCCTTTATTTTGTTAAACAGTGTTTGAAAATGCGATTAAGGATGATTCAAGGCGTTGTGTGCATAAGATTTTTCATTTTATACTATTACCTATATACAGTATTGGTGTATTATTTGTTACGGCTCGACTAAGTTCGTGGAGAGCAAAACGTTGCAGTAATAAAATGTTACATTAGTTGCACTTGTGGTCTTGTACAAAACATATTGTCGGTTTATATTGTCGGTAATTTTGTTGCGTGAAGGCAAAAGAAAACCTTAAGTGCAATTCACCTTTCTCATCCTTGAATTTCAGTATTTCATTTAAAAATCAAGGAAAATGGGCCTTAAATTGTTACATAAAAAGGGACTTAGTGGTTGACGATCTGAGACAACTTTATGAATAAGTCTAATATTTACCACTTAACTGGCGGGCACAGCGGGCAGCGACAGAGGTTTCAGAGCTCCGTACTTTCTACCAATGCTCCTATGATGACCTAGTTGCAAACAAAACTGCACTAACCAACGTAGCACCCAGAATGATCCAATATTGCCAACAGTGAAACCTACAAATCGAGTACAAGGACGATCAAAGGAAGACTGCCCTGAAAACGTACCCCAAGCTTTGTATGAATATAACTTCTTAACCACAACAACTTCTACTCCTGTATTACTATGAAGCGTAAGCTCAGAGGAAACAGTACCAGGACCAGCAAGAAAACACCGAAAAATCGACTATTCAACTTGTCTACCCAGGACGCCGACTCCCCTTCCACCCCTCTCAACACCGCCCAGGGCGACTCAACAACAACGACACCAAACATGGCTGCCTCCCCCTCAGCCTCTTTCTTCTCCGGTTTCAGCCTACCACGTAGTCTCACAGGTATGACCAACGATCAAGACACCCTTAAGTCGTACATCTCCCCCTTAATTACAGAAAATATGAATCTTCGTGAAACGCTAACTAAAGACACCAGGATGACACACCTCGAGAACAAAATCCTCACTCTTGAACAAAACTTATCACTATCTGGAATGACTAACATTGGCAAGACCCTCCAGTCATAGATAGCCACACAGAACAAATAACATCTCTTAATACAAAGGTTGAAAAAGCAGTAAAAGAGTGGAAGAACAACTTGGATAACCAGTTCAGAGACTACTTTTCGCTCCAAGAGGATAAAACTTCGCAAGAAATTATCAAAAGCAGTAATAGCAGTCCTCATTTTCCCAGTGATATGACCCAAGCAAACAGTAAAGAAATTACTTTCCAGATCATACAGGACCAAACAAGTGTTACTGTACCAGTGACAGAAATAAAGGAAGCCAGGTTACTAGGAACCCATGGAAGAAAACGTGTTATGCTTAGATTCCACACACATGACTGGAAAAAAGACCTAATTAGCGCATCTATTAAAGCAAGAAAAGAGAGATATATAAACGAGTGTCTAACCAAAAAAGGCAGAACCTCCTGTACAGAGTCAGAAAACATAAACGGGAGAATACTGACAAAATCCACCAATGCTTCACAAGGGCCGGGAAAATTCTAGTGAAGAAAAATGTAGACCAACTGTGTACTATCACAAGTGAGAATGTAGACCAACTGTATACTATCACAAGTGAGAATGTAGACCAACTGTATACTATCACAAGTGAGAATGTAGACCAACTGTATACTATCACAAGTGAGAATGTAGACCAACTGTATACTATCACAAGTGAGAATGTAGACCAACTGTATACTATCACAAGTGAGAATGTAGACCAACTGTATACTATCACAAGTGAGAATGTAGACCAACTGTATACTATCACAAGTGAGAATGTAGACCAACTGTATACTATCACAAGTGAGAATGTAGACCAACTGTATACTATCACAAGTGAGACTGAACTATCACGATTCCTTCGGGATACTAATCTTACAGAGACTGATAACTATTAATTACTATTACTTGCTAAAAATTTGTTTAATACATTAATTACTATTAATCCATTTTACTTTTGTACACTTTTTACATATTATTAATTACCAATACTTGTTATAGACTTGTTTTAATATTACATTTACTATCAGTCCATACTACTTTATACAATTAATAATTTTATTCTCTTTTAAATACTTCGTATTGCCTTCATAAGCTCTAATATTACTAGCTGTGCAATATTGCCTTCATAAGCTCGAATATTACTACCAGTAAAATATTGCCTTTATAAGCTCTAATATTACTACCAGTACAATATTGCCTTTATAAGCTCTAATATTACTACCAGAACAATATTGCCTTTATAAGCTCTAATATTACTACCAGTGCAATATTACCTTTATAAGCTCTAACATTACTACCAGTACAATATTACCTTTATAAGCTCTAATATTACTACCAGTACAATATTACCTTTATAAGCTCTAATATTACTACCAGTACAATATTACCTTTATAAGCTCTAATATTACTACCAGTACAATATTACCTTTCTAAGCTCTAACATTACTACCAGTACAATATTACCTTTATAAGCTCTAATATTACTACCAGTACAATATTGCCTTTATAAGCTCTAATATTACTACCAGTGCAATATTACCTTTATAAGCTCTAATATTACTACCAGTACAATATTGCCTTTATAAGCTCTAATATTACTACCAGTACAATATTACCTTTATAAGCTCTAATATTACTACCAGTACAATATTGCCTTTATAAGCTCTAATATTACTACCAGTGCAATATTACCTTTATAAGCTCTAATATTACTACCAGTACAATATTGCCTTTATAAGCTCTAATATTACTACCAGTACAATATTACCTTTATAAGATCTAATATTACTGCCAGTACAATATTGCCTTTATAAGCTCTAATATTACTACCAGTACAATATTACCTTTATAAGCTCTAACATTACTACCAGTACAATATTGCCTTTATAAACTCTAATATTACTACCAGTACAATATTACCTTTATAAGCTCTAATATTACTACCAGTACAATATTACCTTTATAAGCTCTAATATTACTACCAGTACAATATTACCTTTATAAGCTCTAATATTACTACCAGTACAATATTACCTTTATAAGCTCTAATATTACTACCAGTACAATATTACCTTCATAAGCTCTAATATTACTACCAGTACAATATTACCTTTATAAGCTCTAATATTACTACCAGTACAATATTACCTTTATAAGCTCTAATATTACTACCAGTACAATATTACCTTTATAAGCTCTAATATTACTACCAGTACAATATTACCTTTATAAGCTCTAATATTACTACCAGTACAATATTACCTTTATAAGCTCTAATATTACTACCAGTACAATATTACCTTTATAAGCTCTAATATTACTACCAGTACAATATTACCTTCATAAGCTCTAATATTACTACCAGTACAATATTACCTTTATAAGTTCTAATATTATTACCAGTACAATATTACCTTTATAAGCTCTAATATTACTACCAGTACAATATTACCTTTATAAGCTCTAATATTACTACCAGTACAATATTACCTTCATAAGCTCTAATATTACTACCAGTACAATATTACCTTTATAAGTTCTAATATTATTACCAGTACAATATTACCTTTATAAGCTCTAATATTACTACCAGTACAATATTACCTTTATAAGCTCTAATATTACTACCAGTACAATATTACCTTTATAAGCTCTAATATTACTACCAGTACAATATTACCTTTATAAGCTCTAATATTACTACCAGTACAATATTACCTTTATAAGCTCTAATATTACTACCAGTACAATATTACCTTTATAAGCTCTAATATTACTACCAGTACAATATTACCTTTATAAGCTCTAATATTACTACCAGTACAATATTACCTTTATAAGCTCTAATATTACTACCAGTACAATATTACCTTTATAAGCTCTAATATTACTACCAGTACAATATTACCTTTATAAGCTCTAATATTACTACCAGTACAATATTACCTTTATAAGCTCTAATATTACTACCAGTACAATATTACCTTTATAAGCTCTAATATTACCTTTATAAGATCTAATATTACTACCAGTACAATATTACCTTTATAAGCTCTAATATTACTACCAGTACAATATTACCTTTATAAGCTCTAATATTACTACCAATACAATATTACCTTTATAAGCTCTAATATTACTACCAGTACAATATTACCTTCATAAGCTCTAATATTACTACCAGTACAATATTACCTTTATAAGTTCTAATATTACTACCAGTACAATATTACCTTTATAAGCTCTAATATTACTACCAGTACAATATTACCTTTATAAGCTCTAATATTACTACCAGTACAATATTACCTTTATAAGCTCTAATATTACTACCAGTACAATATTACCTTTATAAGCTCTAATATTACTACCAGTACAATATTACCTTTATAAGCTCTAATATTACTACCAGTACAATATTACCTTTATAAGCTCTAATATTACTACCAGTACAATATTACCTTTATAAGCTCTAATATTACTACCAGTACAATATTACCTTTATAAGCTCTAATATTACTACCAGTACAATATTACCTTTATAAGCTCTAATATTACTACCAGTACAATATTACCTTTATAAGCTCTAATATTACTACCAGTACAATATTACCTTTATAAGCTCTAATATTACTACCAGTACAATATTGCCTTTATAAGTTCTAATATTACTACCAGTACAATATTACCTTCATAAGCTCTAATATTACTACCAGTACAATATTACCTTTATAAGTTCTAATATTACTACCAGTACAATATTACCTTTATAAGCTCTAATATTACTACCAGTACAATATTACCTTTATAAGTTCTAATATTACTACCAGTACAATATTACCTTTATAAGCTCTAATATTACTACCAGTACAATATTACCTTTATAAGTTCTAATATTACTACCAGTACAATATTACCTTTATAAGTTCTAATATTACTACCAGTACAATATTACCTTTATAAGTTCTAATATTACTACCAGTACAATATTACCTTTATAAGTTCTAATATTACTACCAGTACAATATTACCTTTATAAGTTCTAATATTACTACCAGTACAATATTACCTTTATAAGTTCTAATATTACTACCAGTACAATATTACCTTTATAAGTTCTAATATTACTACCAGTACAATATTACCTTTATAAGTTCTAATATTACTACCAGTACAATATTACCTTTATAAGTTCTAATATTACTACCAGTACAATATTGCCTTCATAAGCTCTAATATTACTACCAGTACAATATTACCTTTATAAGTTCTAATATTACTACCTGTACAATATTACCTTCATAAGTTCTAATATTACTACCAGTACAATGTTGCCTTTATAAGTTCTAATATTACTACCAGTACAATATTGAATCCTAATGGTTAATAAAAATATAATACTTGTAACAGAAATTATTTATTTTTTTATATTTAATTAATTTTAGTTAAATTTTGTTAAGCACCATATTTACTATCAGTCAATTTTACTTAGTGCAATTTTTAATTTACAATTACTTGCTTACTATTATAAACTATTATTATAGACGTGATAATCAGTGCAATATTATATTGTCAACCTTGTGCTATAATAACATTTAGCATAATCCCTGTATTTTATAATTACTTATTTTAATCTGCTATTATAAACTACTATTTTTGTTTTCTCTTATTTCTTTATAACTACCATTACCTGCAGACTTTTAATTTAATTATCACTTCCAGTACTAAACAATTTTATTGTGTTCAGTAAACTTCTATACTAAATCTACAACTTTTGTCAAACTCTAAAGCTATAACTGTTCAATATTAAATCATCAAATCTGTGCCATATTAAGAGTAAACTGTATCTTTGCATTTTTTTAAAAAACGACTTGTAATAATCCATTACCTAGTAAGATAAATTAGTTTAAGTATCATTATTATTAAGTTAGCATAACACTATTCAAAAGTGTATTTGTAGAGTCACTCACAATCTTATGATTACAAGCATTGATCCTGATATCAACCTTCTATTAAATGACTTACTCGAATCGAACAGGAACCGTAATTATTTTACAGCAGACCAAGCAAAGACATTACTCAGGACCAACAATAACATAACTATCTTTAATTACAATGTCAGATCTTTGAACAAACATTACGATGACCTCACAGCATTACTCAGTTCCCTTCATACCAGTGTGTCAACCATCACATTCACAGAAACCTGGCTAAAGCCTGGCACTACAGATGTCTATGTCATTCCTGGTTATACAGCCATACACAACTGTAGGACAGAACAACAAGGGGATGGAACAGCTATTTACTACTCAGATCATCTTGAATGTATCAATAATTCTTTGACAAGGAATGAACATGGAGAATATATTTTAGCTAAATTTAAATCAATAGACCTGCAAAAACTCCTCACAGTGATAAACATCTACAGAGTACCACAGTCAAACATTTACCATTTTAGTGAAAAGTTAGGATACATGATAACTGATGCACATATGAACAAAGACCACTTACTGCTCTCAGGAGATTTCAGTATAAATCTACTACATGACCAGGACCCACAAGTAACCGAATTCACAAACACTATGAGCAACTGCTTGTTGCTACCAACAGTAACAAAACCTACAAGAATCTCCGAGACTAGTATCACCTTATTAGACCACATCTGGACTAACACCATATCCCCTTTAAAAGCAGGCATAATCACAGACAATAACACAGACCACTACCCTACCATTCTCATAATCAACCTAGGTAAATTGCCCCAAGTTGCTTTCAGACTAACGAGACAGCTGTTAATAACTTTATAACAGCTATGAATAACGCTGACTAGCATAATGAGCTTGAAACGTATACAGATACGAATGAATGTATTAATAATTTTCTAAAAACAAAATAAAAAACACCTCTGTAACAAGCATTGCCCCAAAAAAAACTAAATATATCACAGCTAAGAGACTGAACAGTCCCTAGCTAACGCCCAGCATCCTTAAATCCATTAACACAAAGCACCTATATGAAAAACAGTACAGAATGGGTCAAATAACTAGAGACCATTCTAAACGTTACTCATCAATCCTTGCCAGCCTGATAAGGAGATCAAAAAAAATGTATTATGAAAATAGATTACATAACATAAAAGGTGATATGGAAAAGACCTAGAAAACCCTATCCAAAATTCTAGGAACTAAAATGATATCCAAAAACAAAACAATCAAATTAACAAAATCAGGCAATCCCCTACTCCCACCAACTGAAACAGCAAACATACTCAATGTTTTCATCTCCACCATAGGAAAAAATCTAGCGAGCAAAATCCCAAGCTCAAACACCCGTCCATCAGACTGCCTCACGGGTACCTACCCAAATACATTATTCCTAGCCCCAGCCAACCCAACAAAAGTCTTGCTTATCATCAACACCCTTAAAAACAAGGCAGGGAACATTAACTTACCACCTTTTATGTACAAACAAGCATCACAAGTACTGTCACCAATTAGAGCAACATTCTTTAACAAATCCATCGAATCCTCCACCTTCCCAGCAATTCTCAAAATAGTGAGGGTCACCCCGATCCACAAAGGAGGTGATCAAACCGACTTAAATAACTATAGACAAATATCTAACCTACATCTGCTCTCTAAAATTTTTGAAAAATTAATTCATAGACAGATCTATTCCTAACTCGTCTCACACAACATATTAAACCCCTGTCATTTTGGATTCAGTACTAATAAAAGCATATATGATGCTATTATCCACATGCTAGAACTAATATACACCGCTCTCGAGAAGAAAGAAGTCCCACTGGGAATCTTCATTGATTTACGTAAAGATTTTGATACAGTTCACCATGATTTGCTGCACATTAAATTAACACACTATGGTATAAGAGGGCACTCTCTCAACTACCTAAGTAACAGAAGCCAATATGTGTACACAAATGGAGCAAACTCATCCACACAACCAACCACAGTCGGTGTCTCAAAAGGAAGTGTCCTTGACCCACTCCTCTTTCTCATTTACATCACCGAAGTACCAAATGCATCACAGCTACTCAAACCCATGTTATTTGCAGATGACGCAACATATGTCTTCTCTCACCCAAACCCAGTCATTCTGGCTAACACTGTTAATGCCGCTTTGCAGAAAATAACTACCTGGATGGTGACAAATAAGTATACCCTCAATACTGACAAAACCTATTTTATTCAGTTTGGAAACAGAGCTGCAAATGTTCCACTTAACATAACGCTAAACGGATCACCCATCACAAGACTCAGAGGGAAAATTCCTAGGAATCCACCTTGTCAGTAGCCTCAAATTCCACTCACACATACAACAAATTTCTAAGAAAATCTTCTGCAGTCAGAATTACAAATCCCCACTTCCGACAGCATACTCCACCAAAATTGAAAAGTCTAAAACTGCTCATCGTTAAGAACATCCATACTTATTCATGTGCCTACTACATACATAGAACACTACATTCAAACCCTCCTCTCAAACTTCTCACCAACCTTAACAGGACACGCGACCACAACACAAGACACAGATCTCTTTTTGATGTACCACGTGTCCATATCTCAATGTGTAAAAGCTCTATGCACATAAAGGGCCCCAAAATTTGGAATTCATTACCAGTAAACATTAAAGTAACCAGGTCTGAACATCAATTTAAGGCTCTTCTCAAAAGCCACCTACTCACCCTAAACTAAATACTCAATACTCAATATTTAACTTTTCCAAAAATCTCCCAATTACCTAAATCTTAAAACTTCAAATCTAGACGCCCTAAGTTTATACATTATTAATACTACATTGTAGTATAAATACCTACCCAAAACAATACTGCCTTACACCTAATTGTAGCATTCTCATACTGTAAACTATTTTTAACAAATCACAATGTTATATTCCCATAATATAATTTCAATATTTATTATTGAAACTATTGTAATTAGAGTAAAATTATTGTCTACTATAAATAAAAAAAGATGTACAACTTAAACTATGCTCAATTTCTTTAGTATTAAGTAGTCTGTAATCCATTAAATTAAGTCTGCCCATAATGCCTAGGCATGATAGTGGCTCTTTTTGCACTGCAACTCATTATTGTAATTTCATAATCTCAATGTAATCTTGCAAAGAAATAAATTTTGTTTGTTCATGGCTGGCGGCGGCCAGCAACAGAAACTGCCACAACTGCCTGGCTCAAGCTCAGGAGCCAGATAAGGTACAGCAATTGACGCAACATATGCGGGTGGGACCTGCTAGTGGAGGTAGCAAGTAGATTGAAAGAGAGACCTTCTGTATCAGACAAGTATGGCTACAATAACATACACACATACAACAACTAGCAACCAGTGAGGATTCGTCTGAGTTCTGCATTACTTCCAACGCGTCTGTTTCTTCACCGAAATCTTTCGCTAAAACTTTCATACAAGACTACAGAGAGAGGAGCACTACCACGATACCACGCACATCTATTCCTAAGAAAATGAAGACATTTTTTATCTTTCTCACTTCCACTGACAAAGGTGAATGTGAATGCTACTATCATCAAAACACATATCTTCACCTCGGGAAATGAGTTGAAGGTATTAGTACCTGTTGAAATAGTAACTTTAAATAGTGCCTACCTTTAACAATAGCTTCCCTGCTATTTTACTGAAACAATAATGTAGCGCGAAACAGAAACTGCTAGATGGATAACACCTAAGAAGGTAAAAACTGATACACGGTACACTACCAGTAGAAGAGAGAGGACACTAAAGCAGTTGCCACTGTGGAGTCAGTCTCAATCATATGAATTCTCTCTATCTCTCTCTTCTTTTTTTTTTTTTTTTTTTTTTACACAGGGTTTGACAAGGTTAAGGATCCCTAGCTTTATTGACAGCTATTTACAGGTTAAGGATTCCTAACTTTATTGGCAAGCTAAGAGCTGTTACCTACATCAGCTCATTTGAAAGCATTTTTATTGTTATGAGACATACAAGTAGGGAACAGGATGATGTTGGAGCCATCTGTGGGCCAGCATTTTCATTTGATCAACTGACTTTATCTCGTTGACATCATTATGCTGTACGAATGTGTTCCATACTCGAGTCATCCTGGGTATGTATGATCTCAGATGGAGTGATGTTCTGGAGAAGGGTACAGCCAGAGTGAAGTTGCTGCTTTCTGCCCGTCTTGTGGCATAAAAGCTTGTTTCACGCTGTCCTCAAAGAGGAACCAAGTGTGGTATTTTGACAATATTGGCCTTGTACATAACAGTAAGGCCACCCACATCCCTCCTATGTTGAAGGCTCTGCTGAAATGACAGATCTATCCAGGATGGGTCCAGGCGAGAGATGAGACGTCTTGCTCTGTTCTCTACTCTGTCAAGCAGTCGCAGATGAGAGGGGGGGGGGGCAGGCAAACCAAGAAAGTGGAGCATACTCAAGGTGCGAGCGTACTTGTGCCTCGTACAGGATCTTGCAACCCCTACTGTCAAGCAGATGGGAGATACGGCGAAGTGCTGTAAGCTTCCTGGCTGCCTTGTTTGCAAGATTTACAACATGGTTCTTCATGGTTAGTTTGGAGTCAAATTTCACCCCAAGGATATCAACTTCTTCTCCAGGTGCCAACATCCTCCCATTCATCCTTACTACTGCACCAGCATTACCATCATGGTGCCTAGAGAAGATCATCATTTGCGTTTTCTCAGGTGCAAATGTTACTTGCCATCTATTTCCCCAAGCTGATATAGCTCTCAGCTGGTGATTGATGTAGCTTAGAGCAGCTGGCATTTCTTCTCTTGGATAAGTGAATGTCAGTGTACAGTCGTCTGCATATGCATGTGATTCTGGGATGAGATGAAGACGGTCGTTGAAGTAGACATTCCATAACAATGGACCCAGCACGCTTCCTTGTGGAACACTTGCCCCAATAGGATGTCTTGCTGATTCCGTTCCATTGAGAACTACACTTAGAGACCTACCATGAAGGTAATCACTGAGGAGACATAGCGTAGAGCCTGCAATTCCCAGTGCTTGAAGTTTTGCTAAGAGGCCCTGGTGCCACACCCGGTCGAAAGCGCCAGCAATGTCCAGTGCTACCACACAGCTGACTTTGGATTCATCCAGTGACTGATGCCACTTAGTGGAGAGGTTTAACAACAGATCAGCAGCAGAGTAACCTTTCCTGAAGCCGTATTGACGATCACAAATTAGTGAGTGGTAGTCAAAAAACTCTGTCATTTGTCTTGAGATTATTGTCTCAAGGATCTTACCAGTGATTGACAGGAGTGACACTGGTCTGTAGTTGCTGATTTCTGCTCTGCTCTTCTTTTTGTGAACAGGGACTACATTTGCCTCTTTCCATAGAGAGGGCCATTTACACTGTACTAGGCAGTGCTGAAAGATGCGAGTTAGAGGTGCTGCTAGCTGGTCTGCACATCTTCTCAACAATCTTGGGCTCAACTTGTCTGGGCCCACAGCCTTTTCTTGGTCAAGCGATTTAAGTAGGAAATGCACCTCCTCCTGCCTTATTGTCACCACTGACAGTTTTGACACAGTTCTTGCAGCTAGCCAAGGAGGGTCCCTTGCTGGATCAGGAACTTGCATTTTGGTAGCAAAGTGTTCAGTAAAGAGGTCTGCCTTCTCTTGACTACTAGTAGAGGTGGTCCCATCCTGTCGATTTAGAGGTGGAATAAGTTCATCAGGCAGATAACCTTGTCTGTCCTTGACCAGGGACCACCAGGTTTTGGAGCCTACCCTACCTGATGCTAACTTTCTTTTAGTGTCCACCTCCCATTTAGCAATGGCCCACTTTTGAACATCACCCATATGCCTACAGGCTTGCATGTGCAAGTTCCTGTTATAGGTGGTAGAATGTCTCTTATACCTTCGCCATGCTTTGTACTTAGCAGTAGCAGCCTCTCTACAACGAAAGCCAAACCAAGGCTGATCTGTAGGCTTCGTCACATATTGCCGGTGAGGAATGTGTTCTTGTTGTAGATTAAGGATGTGTCCAGTGAAGGCTTTCACTTGGTTGTCAACATCCCCTTGGAGAAGAGCATTCCAGTCGGTGGTGGCGAGCTCAGAGCAAAGGGCTGGCCAATTACCTCTTTCCCATAGCCAGGTTGTGCGTGTGGACTCCTCACCACGTTTTGTTGGGATCTTAAGTGTCGTAAAAACAGCCTTGTGGTCAGAGGATCCAACGTAGCCGAGGGGTTGACAAGTGACTATGCCTTCTGCCAGATCACTCACTACTGGGTCAAGGGAGGAGCCAGAGATATGAGTAGGGAAATCAACAAAGTTTCTCATGTCAAACACTGCAAGAAGGTCATCAAAGTCCCTCTGTATAAGGTGTTGGTTGAGGTCACCAACAATTATAATATGTTGACAGTTGTGTTGTAGCAGAAGGGAGTCAATATTTTCCATTAGGAAGTTGATAGGGTCTGCATGTTGCCACTGAGGTCTGTACATTGCACATGCTAGTACAGAGGTACTAGTGTTTATACAGAGCTTGAAGAACATCATTTCAAGATGTGTAGGGGTGGCAACATCAATGTGCTGGGCATGAACACTTTTAGAGAAGCACACAGCAACACCTCCTCCTTGCCCTTGCCTGTCTCTTCTCATCCATGAGGTGTAGCCAGCAATTCTTGCAAAATTTTCTGGAGTCCTGTCATCCAAAAATGTTTCAACAACAGCTATCATGTCGGGACGTCGAGTGTTCACAAAACTATGTGTGAGCTCTCCAACATTAGTAATGAAACCTCTAATGTTGGCCGACAGGATGCTGATAGACTGGCTCCTCATGATGAAGTGGTCAGCTTGAGGTGGTGGGTGTGTAGGGAATGTAAGGTGCCTGCCCTTGAGAGAGGTAGGGTACTGAGGCAGCTGCAGGGATGTAGGTCTGTGGTCTTGTATAAGGCACAATCCCACCTGCTGGGCTGGGATAGGAGTAGCTAAGTGGGTGACGTGTGAGTGTGTTCACCAATTCAGAGATCATGCTGGTTTGTTCTGAGAACAGGTCTCTAAACAGGTGGCCCTGTCTGTCAAGTTCCTTTTTCTTCCGACACTGGTCCTCCTTATGTCCTTTCTTGTAGCAGTAATTACATCTGGTATCTCGCAGGCAGTTGTTGGCAGTGTGCCCCTTCCGGTGACAGCGAGAGCACAGCCTAGGTGCCTGGGAGGGTGGACTAGGATTTGTTGCACCTCCTGTGTTTTGCAGATTTGTCCTCAGATTCTGCCGCTGGAACTGTGTTAGTGGAGGGTGAGACGGCTGTAGATGTCTTCCTCCTCCACGTCCTCCTCCACGTCCTCTGCCCCGTCCTCTACCAGTTCTGACAGATGTGTCCCTGCTGTTCGTACTTCGGCGCAGTAGGTGATCAGGTGCAGTGATAGTTCCCTGATCATTAACTGCACCGTTCTCTGGTGGAGAAACTCCTGGCTCAGAACTTGCTGACGAAGCACTGCTACCAGATTCTAGAATAGTGTCGGCAGGTGTGCTGACAGGTGTAGGATCAGAGATGGTGTGTACACTGTCAAGTAGACTGGCAGTGGCTGAAGCAGAGATGTCAGGTGTAGGAGAATTAACAGATCCAAGGCTTCCCTCGTTGCTGGGAAGAGGATTTGTTCCCTCTGTGGTGGTCAGAGGAATTGTGTTAGAATTCCCAAAGGTAGTGTTTTGAACTCTGTCAGTCTGTGGGACCTTAGCGATGACAGAATACCACCAGTTGTTTACCCCTGAGTTAAGCTCAGTGTGGGACTTCCAGTCTTTGTCAATAGTGTCACCATCAGCTGAGCAGCTTACGTCACTTGATGCAGGCTTGCACTGGCCTTCTACAATAGCTTGTAGGTTATCTAATGATTTGAGGAGCTCATGAAGTGCTTCCCTGTGATGGATTATCTTAGCTGCAACTTTACAACACAGCCCAAGAGGGCAGTCTTGATCTTTGGACAGGAGTCCCTGAGGTAGGACTTCTGAACCTTCCTCCTGTAGCTCCAGGCTTGTATCCACATATACCACAGGATTATGGATATCCTTAAATTTTCTGAAATTTTCAACCTGGCTGCAACAAAATTCTTCTTCTGGAATGCAATCTGTGTGGCAGTAGTTGGAACAAGTAGGCTCCTTACATCTAAGAAGAATTTTGTCCCTTGTGGTATACCCACAAACACTGCAGTAACTACTGGGACAATAGCCAGATAGCGTAGATATTCTTGCTATTTTGCTGTGTGAAGTCATCCCAGAGGAGGCTTGTAGGTTTGAAGTTCACAGGAGAGAGAGGGTGGGTTGTGGTTTCGTGGGTGGGGTGGAGTATTGTGGGTGGGGGTGTTTATAGCTGGGTGGGTAGTGAGGGCGGGCACACACACACACACACACACACACACACACACACACACACACACACACACACACACATAGTGAGTAGGCGTGATCATTAGCTGAGTCTCGACCCCTGCAACCACAATTAGGTGAGCACACACACAGCAATCACCTAAACAAAACTCACTGGGACAATAACAGACGCAATCTTCACACCCGGATATCAGATCCTGAGGAAGGATAGAAGGAACAGGGGGGAAGGAGGGGCTGCACTGCTCATTAAAAAACGATGGGAATATCAGGAAATGGAAGGAATGGACGAGATTGGAGAAAGGGATTAAATAGCAGGTACAATTCAGTCAAGATAAGGTAGTCATTGCAGTGATGTATATAACCCACCACGGAACTGCAGGAGGCCGAGAGAGGAATATGAGTGCAACAGAGCAATGGTGGACACACTAGCTGAGGTGGCAAGAAGAGCTCACACGAGTAGAGCAGTTACTGTATAGTATGCAAAGTCATGGAAAAGATTATCAGAAAGAGAGTGGTGGAGGACCTGGAACGGAACAAGATAATAAACGACAGCCAGCACGGATTCATGGAAGACAAATCCTGTGTCACAAACCTGGAGTTAAATCAGATGCGGATCAAACATGACTACAGAGAGACCCGGACAGGCTGAACGCATGGTCCAGCAACTGGCTCCTAGAATTTAACCTCGGCAAATACAAAGTCATGAAGATCGGAGAAGGGCAAAGAAGACTGCAGACGGAGTATAGGCTAGGTGGCCAAAGACTGCAATCCTCATTCAAGGAGGAAGATCTAGGGGTGAGTATCATACCGGGCACGTCTCCGGAAGCGCACATTAACCAGATAACTCCTGTGGCAAATGGGCGGCTGGCAAACCTGAGAATAGCGTTCCGATACCTCAGCAAGGAATCGTTTAAGACTCTGTGCACTGTGTACGTCAGGCCCATACTGGAGTATTCAGCACCAGTTTGGAACCCACAACTAGTCAAGCACGTCATGAAATTAAGAGAAAGTGCAAAAGTTTGCAACAAGGCTAGTTCCAGAACTAAGGGGAATGTCCTATGAAGAAAGGTTAAGGGAAATCGGCCTGACGACACTGGAGGACAGGAGGGTCAGGGGAGACAAGATAACGACATACAAAATACTGCTTGGAATACATAAGGTGGACAGAGACAGGATGTTCCAGAGATGGTACACAGAAACAAGAGGTTACATTTGGAAGTTGAAGACTCAGATGAGTCAAAGGGATGTTAGGAAGTATTTCTTCAGCCATAGGGTTGTTAGGAACTGGAATAGCCTGGCAAGTGATGTAGTGGAGGCAGGAACCATACATAGTTTTAAGACAAGGTATGATAAAACTCATGGAGGAGGGAGAGGGAGGACCCAGTAGCGGTCAGTGAAGAGGCGGGGCCAGGAGCTGAGTCTCGATCCCTGCAACCAAAAATAGGTGAGTACAAATATGTGAGTACACACATGCATAGTATGCAGAATCATGGAGAAGTTTATCTGGAAAAGACTGGTGGAACACCTATAATGGAATGAGCTTATACACAACCAGCACGGTTTCAGTTACGGAAAATCCTGTGTCAGTGGGGTGAGTAGATTGCATTTTCTTGAATTGTAAAAAGGATTTCGACCCAGTTCCGCACAAGAGATTAGTGTATAAACTAGAGCAGGAAGCAGGAATAACAAGGAAGGCAGTGCAATAGATCAGAGGATACGTGACAGGAAGGAAACAACCAGTGATGGTACGTTACGAGGTGTCAGAGTGGGCGACTCTGACGAAAGTGTTTCCATAAGGGTCAGTCCTACGGCCGGTGTATGTGAATGACATGACGGAAGAGATACATTCAGAGGTGTCCCTGTTGGAAACGATGTGAAGCTATTGCTGAGAATTCAAGTGGGCGAGGATCAGGTAGAAATCCAAACAGATCTGAACAGGCTGCAGGCCTGGTCTAACAACTTACATGAAGTGAAAAGTCATGAATCATGAAGTTTGGGGTAGGTCAAAGACCGCAGACAGAGTACAGGCTAAGGGGCCAAACTACTACTACTACTACTACTACTACTACTACTACTACTACTACTACTACTACTACTACTACTGCTGCTGCTGCTGCTGCTGCTGCTACTACTACTACTACTACTACTACTACTACTACTACTACTGCTGCTGCTACTACTACTACTACTACTACTACTACTACTACTACTACTACTACTACTACTACTACTACTACTACTACTACTACTACTACTACTACTACCACTATATACACATAAACAATTATTAACCATTATTATCAGGGTTAACTTTGCTGTCAGTGACCGGCTGGACACTGCCAACGATACTTGTAGCTCTAATCATGGCTTTAATTACTCCCTTTTTGCATTTTTATAAATATTTCTTGCAAACGATATCAATAATAAAATTAAGAAAAAATGATATTCGTTATTAATACACCCATCTATAAATTATTAGAAAAAAAAGGAAGACAAGACCGGTAATGAGCTCGACCTGTTGATTTAGAACTGACTAGGAGTCAACCTCACTATCTGGCTACTTATCTTCCTGGTTATTAATGGTTATAAAACCCATCTATACCTCCTTGTCAGGTGGTAATTCGGTTATCAACATTTTTTTTTTAAATTGTTATTTTTTATTAAGACAAATATAGAAGCGCGTCTGACTCGCTCTCAGCAGACGGAGGATCAAGCCTTTAATATACCTTTGATGTGTTGCGAGTGTTTTTTTACTCCCAGACAAAACATTCGTCTCTCGACCTGCGGGGAGAAAGGACGCTTCTACAGTTTCTCTTGCACGCCACCTGGTGAGGAAAACATAGCATTAGCACCAAGATGGCGGACTGAATGAACCGGCTCATAAATACTGTCTGCATTGAGCTGGTTAGAGGATCTTTAAGCAGCGCCACGATGAACGTTCTCTTGCCAAGCGTTATCAGGGACGGTTATGGAATCCCCAATGAAGAGTTGTATGAGGTGGCACTGAATGGTATGTCAAGGGCCTTCGTGAAGTTCATGAGGGCTGACTTCTACTCTACCATAATCGACGAATTTCAAGAAAGGAGGATGAGTATCAATTCAGCAGTGGAAGTATGCTTGCATGATGTGTCTAAGTATTTTACTTGGGTAAAAGTAAGGAATGTACCTTTTGAAGCAACAGCATACAGCCTACAAGATGTGTTCAGTGGTTATGGGACTGTACACTCGGCGAGCATGGGAATGTGGAGGGATGGCCCCTACGAGGGGATGCCGGAAGGATCCTTCACACTGAAAATGACCCTGAGGAGGCCGATACCATCATATGTTACATTGCAAAACCATAGAACTCAGGTTTTTGTACACTATGCGGGGCAGAGGAAGACATGCCGTTTATGTGACTCTTATGAGCACGTGGCGGCACAATGCCCCAGGAGACAGGGTCCTAGGGGTCAAGAGAAAGCCTCTGAAGACACGCAGTTAGAAGCCTTGGGCGTTGTAACGGGTGGAGTGGAAAGCCGGGGTAAGGGCCTGTGGAGTGAGGAGGTCGAAAGAGCAGAGGTGGTTTTGGAGACGTGTGTTACACTACCAGTGGAAACGGGGTGGGTGGGAATATCGCTGTCAGAAAGACCGTTAGATACTACAGATTCAGCTCAAGAAGGGATGCTGGAGGCTGTGCTGAAGGATTTTTTGGAAGAGTCGGAGCATGGTGTGGAAGGTGATGTGAGGTTAGGTGATGTCAAGGTGATGGACGACCAGAAACGGGGTAAGGAAGACTTGAGTGAGGTTCGAATGGAGAGCAATGTGATGGTGGAGGTCCATCAAGAAGATGTAGTTGAAGAAGAGATGTGTGTAGAGGGTAGTTCCCGCAAGAGATCAGCGGGGGCATCAAACATGGACGAGGTCCTCACACCAGCGCAGAGGCCTGGGAAGAAGATTTGGGCAACTGTGGTGGAAACGGCGAGACCGAGAGGAGGGGGGGGGCAATGGGAAGACCGGAGGGAAGGGACAGGGAGGGGTTGGAGGGCAGGAACGAGGGATTGATAGAGATGGACCGAGACCTATGAAAGGAGGACCAAGTAAGCCTCAGCGGCATATGGGTAAGCCGCCTTTCTAGTAAAATTCAGGTGTGTAACTTTCAATGTAAACGGTCTTAAAACCGAGGTCATGAGTATATGGTTAGAGTGGGTTTTAAGGAGATTTAGTATTGATGTCTGTTTTTTGCAGGAACATAACCATAGGTTAGGATGTGAGTTGTTGTTGAAAGGTTATAGGTTGTTTACAAGCAATGCTTTGAGGTTGAAAGGATGTGTGGCTGTGGCGGTAAAGGAGACCAGTCCTTTGCGTATCCTGGGTTGGGAGGAGGGGGGGGTGGGAGGGTTGTCAGGGTGGATGGGTTTTGGGGGGCCGGGAGGGTTTGTTTTGTAGGTGGGTACATGCCAGCAACTAGTAACGCCAGAGTGAAAGTGGATTTTGTACGCGATGTTTTGGTATATCACTTTAGAGGTTTACCTGCTTTTACGGTGATTGGTGGGGATTGGAATTGTGTAATTAGGAATGGTGATGTGGTTCCGGGGGGGCGGGTTGTGTTTTGGGGGTTCTGAGAGATGTTTTGCGAGATGTAGGAGTGGTAGATGTGGTGGGGAGTAGGGGATATGGAGTGGAGCACACTTTTATTCGTAGGGGATATGAGGCACGGTTAGATACGATTTATGTTAGGCAGGGAATAGGTGTGGAGAGGGTGAGGACTATAGATGTGGGTTTTTCTGATCATCGCGCTGTTATAGCAGATTTGAGGGTAGATGGTATAGTGAGAGTTTATGCGGGATACTGGAAATTAAATGTGAGGCTACTTAGGGACGAGGGTGACGCTACAGGATTTGAAGATTGGTGGAAATCCTTTTGGGAGACTAGGAATATGGAGCTGGATTTGCTGGATTGGTGGGAAATGAGGGCTAAAGTTGGAATCGCGGTTTTTTTTTAAAGTACGGGGTAAGGAGATGGCGAGGTGGACCTATGGTCTACAAAATTATCTTGAAGGTCAGTTAAATGACTGTTATGCAGAGGAACGAGTGGGGTGGAGTGAGAACATGGAACGTTTGTGAAATAGGTTGGCGGAAATTCACAATGAAAAGTTTGAGGCAATTAGAGTTAGGGCGGGGTTGGAGGATGTTTTAAGGGGGGATAGGCCATCGGGTTTTGTATTAAGGAAGTTTAAGGAACGGCAGGCGAAGACTACCTTGGCGTATATTGAGGCAGGTACAGGGGGGAGTGGTTTTGAGGAGGGTCAAAGCCTATCCACCACGGAAAATATTAGTTTGTATGCCGATTTTTGGTTTAGGGAGAAATGGAGGAGGGTTGGCGGGGAAGTGGGTGGGGGACGTTTTGGGGATGAAGGGTTTAATAGGGTATTAAGTGAGCAGGACAGTGACAGACTCGAGAGTAGTATTAGTGAAGAGGAGGTGGAGGAGGCAGTTTTTGGGCTGTGCCAGGGTAAAACCCCAGGCATAGACGGCATATCAAATGATTTTTATAGGTGTCATTGGGGGAGTGTACAGCATTGTCTGGTGGGGGTTTTAAATTGTATGTTAAGTAGTGGGAGGATGAGGAAATCACAAAGAACGGGTGTCACGGTTTTAGTGCCCAAAAAGAAGGAATGCCGAGTTTTGAATGATTATTGTGCGATTACGTTAATGTGCTCGGATTACAAGATTTTTGCTAAGATTTTGGGCAACAGAATGAGGAAAGTGTTGGGTTTAGTGTTACACAGGGGGCAGTTGGGAATTCTGGGGAGAAGGATGAGGGATGGATATGGTTTTATTAGGGATTTTCTAGAGAGTTGTACGGGAGGGGGAATACTAGGTTTAGATTGGGAGAACGCATATGATCGCGTGGACAGAGATTTCTTAGGGGTTTGCTTAGAGAGGTTGGGGTTTCGGGAGGGGGTAGTGAGGTGGTTGAACACTCTGTATGCTGAGGCGGAGGTGAGGGTACAGGTCAATGGGAGGTTGGGTGAAAGTGTACCAATGCAGAGAGGTTTGAGGCAGGGCTGCCAACTGTCGCAGCTGCTCTTTGCGTGTGTGCAGAATCCTTTTTATGAGTCTGTTGAGAGGGTGATGGACAAATAGGAGATGGAGGGGGGTGCAAAGGGGGCATCGTAGGGTATGTGGATGATACTACTGTTTTGCTACGGGGTAAGGAAGAGTTAAGGAGGGTGGGTAGAGTGATTCAGATGCTTGGGATGAATACGGGGAAGCGGGTTAATACGGTGAAAACAAGTTTACTAGAGGTGGGTAATTGGATAGGGGATGGGCTTGGGGATGGGGTTAGGATGGACAGTGGTTGACAGAATCAGGGTATGTGGGATATGGTATATGGCGGAGGTGCAGGCATGCAGAAGAGTAAATTCGGAGTCTGTCACGGGTAAGGTTTTAGGTAGACTAGGAGGTTTAAGTGCGAGGGACCTAGCTTTACATCAGAGGGTAGTGGTGGTAAATTCACTTGTCTATAGCAAGGTATGGGGGGTGGTAAAGGTTTTTCCCTTAGAGGTACAGGACATTGTGGAAATGCAGAGGAGGGTACTAAAGTTTGTGTGGGGATTTGAGAGGGCATGGTTAAGTAAGGAGGTGGTTATGACGGATGTTCGAAGAGGGTGTTTAGGTTTGTTGCCTTTAGGACTGAGAGTAATGGCTATATATATCAAGAGGAGGTTTATTAGGGACGTGGGTGTGAGGGGAGCAAATGTAGGAAGAGTTATGGCGGAGGCACGTACATGGTGGAGTGGGAAGGAATTGAGGTTTTGTGAAGATATGTTGAGGTTTTTATTGACAGTGCAACAGGTGGATAGCATCAAGGTGAAAAGGTTGGTGAGGGTAGTGAGAGGTCAGGGAATTATGCAATGGGTAGCCGTGTATCCAACGTATGATTGGGGGGTTATTTGGAAAGATTTTAGTAAGCTTAGGATACCGGCTAGGGTAAGAGAATTAGTATACCGTTTCATCATGGGGTTTCTGGCCTCCAAGGAGGTGTTACGTTGTATGGGGTTTGTGGAAGAGGCTTTTTGTCAGTTTTGTGGTGATGTTGAAACGGCGTTTCATGTGGTCTTCTTTTGTACCTCCTTGGAGGGCGTGAGATTATGGATGGGCGGGGTTATCAGACTGTTGGGGAGGGGGGCGTTTGCCGCTTTTAAGGGCTTTATTACTAGATGTAGAGGGAGTGCCTAGGGATGTGGGAAGGGCTATAATGTATATCATAGTAGATTATCTAGATATCTCATGGGGAATGAGGGGATTAAGGGGTGATACGAGGATAAAAGCGTTGGCAGCTAGATTCTATAGGACGAAGTGTAGGAATATGCTGGTTTATGGGGCGTCCTGGGAAAAAAGTTTCCCGAAAGGTTATAGGAACCTCACTGTGGGTTCCCTTTGTCGGGGTCCCTGAGGATGGACAAAGGGGTGGTCTCCTTATGGGGGGATGTAAAGGGGGAGTGGGGATTTTTTTTTTTTGTTTCCCTATGGAGTTTGTGGTGTGTAAGAGGAAGGTAGTAACAGTTTGGTATGGATGGTACGCTATGTTTCACGAGAATGTTTGTCATAGTGAGATATAAGAGTAGTTTACAAGGTTAAAATTTTTTATACCTGATGGTTATGTTCACTGTGTTAAAAAATTTCCTTGATAGCCAGGATACCGAGCCCTTAGGATCTCGGTTTTAAGTAATCAGATTGGCAAGTTGGTTTCAACAAACAAAAATTTCTGAGGTACAAGTATGTTCTTTTGGGAGCGGCAAAATACAGCGGCCCTTATACTTACTACTTGTCTTGAATTATTTTTAACTTCTATTGTCTGCTGAAAGTTCTATGTGGTAAATTTTAAGTGTATGTATAGGTCTTGTTTCTATACCATGTTTATTACGGGGTTATACCAAAAAAGTCTTGTGGACAAGATTTTCGGTTAACATACATATGTGGGGGTTTAATTTATGTGTAGGGTTTGGGTTTAAACCCTTATGATGTGCCGAGGTTTTTGCTATAAAACCTTGTTTTGGGTTATTTTATTATAGTATGTTACATGTATGTTGTTCTGTTTCTTGTACCTGAATTATTGCAATTGAGGGTTTAACATATTAATAATATTTAAATACTGTTTCTCTATTGTTACAACTAACCACACGAGAGTGGATGTGATGTTAACTTGTTTATTGTTTAATTTTGATAATGTGTTTAATCACACGAGAGTGGCTATGATAACTTTTTAAAATTTTAATATTGATATTGTGTTTACCCAAATGAGTGGCTATAATATTAACTTGTTTAATGTTTAACATTGATAATGTGTTTAACAACGTGAGATTGGCAAGGTGTTAACTTTTAATGTTACATATTGTTATCGTGTTTAACAACGTGAGATTGGCAAGGTGTTAACTTTTAATGTTACATATTGTTATCGTGTTTAACCACGTGAGAGTGACAAGGGTTTCAACTAATAGAGGGAGGGGCGGGTGGGGGTTGTGGAGGTGTTGGATGTCAGTATTAGCATCAGTGTATTATGAAGATCTTTGTGATTATGTAACACTGTGTTTCTGGGTAGATTGTAGGTTGTGTTAGGTTATCTTAAGGTAACTTTGTATGTTCACTCAGTGGACCGTTGTAGTACGAATGTTGAATGTTCTGTCATAACATGTACCATTTCATGGTATCTTTATATTGCATCTTGTAATAGAGTTTTAAATAAAATATAAAAAAAAACTTCTTTACATATATGCTGCTGTGTATGATATTCAATGTAACTTTATACCCGAAGTAACTTACCTACTTAAGCATGTGAAGTGTGCAAATTTTCATCCTCCAGAGCTACCCGGCGGGTACCTGTGGTCAAAATGCCTATCTTTAAGGTTCCGTTTGAGAAGTTTGGCTATTGACATTGTTGGTCTTCTATCCCCACTTTCATCTGGGTGTCAAAGATACATTCTAACATTAGTAGAGTATGCTTCGACTTTCCTGGAAGCCTTACCCCTAAAATCCGTAACAACTATAGAGGTAGCTGAAACCTTTTTGTCCATCTTTTCCAAGGTTGGCATCCCCAGAGAGATTTTTGACGGACCATGGAACACAGTTCATCATTGATCTGATGCAACAATTTTACCAACTTCTGGGAGTGAAACTTCTCTTCACCACAGCATATCATCCCAGCTGTAACGGGAGGATTGAGCTCCAGCTCTCCATTCTCAAGTCCATTTTAAAGAAACTTTGCTCCCTTTAACCTAAGGAGTGGCACCGTTATCTACCCTGTGTTTTGTTTGCCATGAGGGAAGTTCCCAGTGACTCTTTAGGGTTCTCACCCTTTGACCTTCTCAATGGTAGACAGGCCAGAGGTCTGTTGTCCATCCTTCATGACTTGTGGGCTAATAAGAAGGGAAATTTTGAGGTTCAGTTTCATCAGTTTCTCCTTGACCTAAGATCCAAACTTGAGGAAACCTCTGACATAGTTGCTATAAATTTAGGTTTATCTGTGGACCAATATAAAACAGGTCCTTATAAAGATTTAAAGATTTCTGGGACAGTTGATTTTTCTCATCAACTTCAAGGGTAAACCCAACCTGTATAATATAAACTTTCTTAAGAAATATTACAATAAATCTGTTAACTGTTAATAACTTCGATATAGCTTTTCCACATCAACAAGATACAAAAGTTGAAGATTGCAATGTGTGCATAAATGACACGACTAGTTTGGAAGATGACGAGGAACTCACGTGGTGACTTTTAGAACACCTTGTTACCACCGCCATGAATATCTATTAGTCTTTAAATAACAAGAAAAGAGGATTTCTAAAATGTGTGGGTAAATTTTCTAATGTTTTCAGAAATTCCTAGTGTCACCTCTACGGTACTCCATAAGACTGATTTAATTACTGACAGCCCTATAAAAAGGAAACTATATCCAGTTTCAGTTCATCTTAGGGATGCATTGGACCGACAGGTAGATAAGTTATTAAAGTTATATATAATTGAACCATCAGTATCAGCATATTTCTCACCAGTACTCATGATTAAAAAAAGCAGATGATTCATACAGACTTGTGATTAATTTTAGAGGACTTAACGATATTGCTCTGTGGGATGCTGAGCCTTTGCCCATCGTAGGAACCTTCGTAAATTTTATAACACATCTTTACAGAAATTTATATTGCACAGGCGTATCACCAGATCATGTTGGATCCCACGTCTAAGGCATACACTGATTTCCTTACTTACCAAGGGCTGATGCGGTATAGAACAATGTCTATCGGCCTTGTAATAGCATGTTCGACCTGTGTAAGACCGATGAGAAAAGTCTTGGGTAATTTGTCTTTTTCTGTCAACTTTGACAATATCTAGATAATGATATCAACGTGGGAGAAGCATATCCAGACGCTAATATCTATCTTGCTTAGGCTGCGCTCTCATGACCTCACTGCCAAGCCGAAGAAATACTTCATTGCTTTCATTCTGGCTAATAATTTTTTGCAACCTCTTCCTATATAAAGTAAAAGGACACAAGTGCAATTACTGCGACATTTTATTGTGGCAACGTTTCGCTCTCTAGGACCTTTGTCAAGCCGTTACAAACAATACATGGGCAGAGAGGGTATATATAGGCTCTGAGTGAGGTGCAATACTATTTGTAGTAATACTATTAGTTGTAGTAGTAGTAGTAGTTATATAAGTTGTAGTAGTAGCTTGTAATGATATAAGTTGTAATAGTAGTAGTACTACAATATGGTAGAACAGTCATCTTGCACATGAGTAAAAGGATATAAAAGCTATTACTTGGGTAGCATAAAAATAGGTTAGACAAATATTTCTATTGGAGGTTGCATTAAAGAAGAGCTGTTTCAGAGCTCATCCTGTGTTATGTGCTTGTGTAACATTAGTAGGAGACATTATGTGATGGTAGGGTTTACTGTTTTCAGGAGGATTCTTGCTAAGACTTCAGAGATGGTGCAGCTGTCTTTGTTTTGTTTAACTGCATTAGAAACAGCGATTAGTGATGATTCAAGGCGTCTGTGGAAATTAGTTTCTTTGATCACTAATCGGGCGTCCCTGAATTTCATGAGATTGGCGGAATTTCGGTGTTGTACGCAAGCGTTATTCAAGTTACTGTTGCTACATGCATAAATGTGTTCATTCAGGCGGATTTCAAGGTTTCTTGCTGTTTTACCTAGATTAATCCTGTCGCAGCCTCCACAGGGTATAGTGTAAACCCCTGCGTCGACTGGTTCGTGGTGTTTGAATTTTGTCCTGGTTAGATCCTTTATTGAAGTGCTGGAAACAATGGCGACTCTAGTGTTATCTTGTGCAAGTACTTTAGAAACGTTCAATGCAACCTGGCTGTTGGGAAGAATTATAACTTTGTTAGGAGTGGTGTTGGTGCGTGGAGAATTAATGATTTGAAGAGCTCTTTTCTTGAAATCTTAGATGAATTACATTTTCCTTTCTTTTTCATCAATGATTGCAAGAAAAGAGCTCTTCAAATCATTAATTCTCCACGCACCAACACAACTCCTAACAAAGTTATAATTCTTCCCAATAGCCAGGTTGCATTGAACGTTTCTAAAGTACTTGCACAAGCTAACACTAGAGTCGCATTGCTGGTGTTAGTGTTGTAGAACCTCTTGAAATTGCCACAGAAATTGGGAACTATCTTGCCCGTGTCTCCCTTAGATTTCTCTTCTAATTGAATGAAGCCGTATAACGTACCTTTCACTCTCCTAGAGCTAGTCTTTCTGCTTGCCAGTCATCAGCAGCTGGGCCTGATGATATTCATATCAGTTTGCTGCAGCATTTGCATTCTACAGCCCTTACAATCCTTTTGCGTCTTTTCAATCTTATTTGAACATGAGAGTTTCTCCCTCAACAATGGAAATCTGCCATTGTATTACCGTTTCACAAACCAGGTACCTCGGGGCTTGATACCTCTCACTATCGTCCCATTGCTCTGTTCAAGGTGATTGAATGATTGGTGAATAGGCGTCTGATATGGGTCTTGGAGACGCACAATAGTCTTTCCTCTCACCAATATGGCTTTCACAAGGGCCGCTCTACTTTGGACCCATTGCTCCACTTAGATACGTATGAGCGAAATGCCTTTGTTAACAAACACTCCGTCCAAGCAGTCTTTTTTGATCATGAGAAGGCATATGACACCACTTGGACATATAACATTTTAGCCCAAGCCCACTCCTTAGGCCTCTGTGGTAATCTTCCAACTTTCCTTACTGCTTTCTTATCGAACAGACATTTTCGCCTCGCTTTCCTCAGAATTTGTTCACGCCGAGGGTGTCACACAAGGTTGTGTCCTTAGCACTACCCTTTTTCTCTTAGCTATAAATGACCTACATTTCGTTCTTCCATCGCATATTTGGTCGTCACTTTATGTAGCTGACTTTGCTATAGCTTATGCAGGCACTGACTATTGCCTGGAAGCGGCCTCCCTTCAGGATGCGATTGACCGAGTTTCCGATTGAGCCACTTTTCATGGATTTAAATGTTCAAGTACAAAAATCCATTTCGTAGCCTTCACTAGACGTCCACTTGTCCCAAACATTATTTCATTGCATTTATACGGCTCATTATTTCAGAATGTGATATGGTCAAGTTTCTTGGCCTTCTCTTTGATTGCCGGTTGACATTGTAACCTCACATTTCCTCTTAGAAGGCAACTTTCCATGGTTGGCTGAATCTCCTTAAATTCTTGTGCATCGTTCATGGGTAGCAGATCGCCAGACTCTCCTCCGTTTGCATTCTACCCTATTTTTGCCCAAGCAGGATTAAGTTAGATCCACTTCATCATCAGGATCTAAGTTCATGCCTTGGTGCCTTTCTTTCATCCTTTATTAAAAGCCTCTATGCTGAGGCGAATGTTCCTTCCTTAGGTGTTCGTTGTGATGCTCATTGCTTTTGTTACTTTGTCCGCTCTCATGACCTTCATGTTCCTTATGCGTATAGGTTGGTCTCAGACGTTAGTAGAAGCCCATTATTTGTTTGGCGCCCCTGCTTACTCCGACCGTTTACTGTAACTTCATCTTCACTCACTCTGGTCTTCTTTCCAGCTGCCTCCCTTGTATGTTCATTTAGCGTCTGCCTTTTTCCTTCCCCCTTGATAGGTTCGGACAGTTCGTGTCTATTCTTCCCTACTGCCATGCACCAAAGCTCTCCTACCTATGAGTGCTTCTCGTTCATCTTCTTGATCACTTCTGGTCGTATGCTCATGCCGTTGCTGTTTATACAGATGGTTCTAAATCTTTTGTCGGTGTTGGATTCGTGGTGGTGTTCCTTGACGATGTTGTCCGAGGACATTTGTTAGATGAAGCTAGTAGTTTTACTGCCGAGTTGTATGCCATCCACGAAGCGCTTCTCCGTATTACATATGTCTCCTTCTGCGTTCGTGATCATTTCAGATTCCCTTAGTGCTTTAAAAGCCATTAAACAATTTCATCCCCTTCACCCGTTAGTTCTTCGTATTCAACTATGGTTGTGCAGTGAGGGTAGCAAAAACAAAGACGTTTACTGTTGGGTCTCTGGACACATTGATGTGCAGGGACCCAACGAGCAGATGCTGCTGCATGGTCAGCGTTGCATGATCTGGTTTCTTATAGAGGTATTCCGTTCCTAGATTATTTTTCCAGTTATATGTGCCCTTCTTCGCGGCCGTTGTCAATAACGGTGGTGAGACAGGCACCTAACAAATTGCACTCTATGAAACCGCATTTTTGGCTTGTCGCCGTCTTCTGACCACCGTTGCCATACTCGGGAGACTGTGCTCTCCCGTCTCGACATCGGCCAAACCTACCTTACCCATGGGTTTTACCATGAGGTTTTCGTATGTGTACAGACTACCATAAGGTGAATGAAGTCACAATTACAGATGCTTACCCTCTGCCTCGTCTGGATGACGTAATCGACTTTGTGGGTAAGGTTACTTTTGTGTCGATGTTAGACCTTTAAGGTTACTATCAGGTACCTTTGATGGATAAGGCGAAGGAAATCTCTGCCTTCGTAATTCCAGGAGGTCATTATCAATGTACAGTAACCCCTTTCGGAATAAAAAAAACTCGCCCGCTTCATTCGAGAAACTGATCCATCAGGACTTGAAGGCACGGCAGCTTACCTAGACGACATTGTTATTGTGTCGGATACTTGGAATCAACACATGTTTAGGCTTAACACTTCTAGCACACGTATGACAGATGAGTGTTCACTGTGTACAAGCCAATCACCACAAGCTTACTATGTTTATAAGTGAACCTCTGGCATGTCCCACTCAAAATGATTACAGGGAACCAGATGGGAAAGCTCGGCAGTGTTCCTGCTCCCTAGGTACCAGCAGGAATCACCCATTATTACGCTTATATCAGCTTATATATCAACTCTACGGCTTATTTGTCTATCAGAATTGATCTAATATGATATAATAAACACTCTAAATAAACCATACCCCCGGCCGGGATTGAACCCGCGGTCATAGAGTCTCAAAACTCCAGCCCGTCGCGCTAAATAACATACAAACATGTTATATACTCTAAACTGAATAAAATAGGCCATAATATGGCCCAGAGATTATCGGGAATATTTCGATATAAAAGTGTTACTGCTCTCCATGTCGTCTCTGAGTAAGAGAAAACGGTGTTTTGAAGAGGATAACTGCACTAGAACATCAGTTTACTAAGAAATACACCCAAACAAACGCGATTTTCGCGATTTTTTTTTTTTTTTTTTGAGATGGGGGCCGGCCGGCGCTCCCGGCCGATATCTCGGAAGTAACTTATTCACCTAATGTCCAAACTTTTCGCTTTATTACTGAATTAAATGGAATATAATACTCACAAAAGTTGTAGAATAATGATTTCTCTATTTTTCGGTGACCAAATTTTGGAAATATTCCAAATACTTTGGGAGTTATGTGGGAGTAAAGGGCAGATTTTTTTGCAATATTCCAGGAACTAACAAACTTTATTTTTTTTGTGAAATAAAGATACGTTTATTTAGAGAAAAGGAGTCACAGAAAATTAGTATAAGCATTGTTCTCTCGGCACCAAGTGTCCGAACAACCTTACGTAGTCCCATATAAGAGAAAATTTGAACACTAGGGAATTTTCAGTAAATCAGTCATTTCTCAGTTGTTGTTTGAGGTATATTTTTGATAAATATTTTCAAGAAAGAGTGAAACCACTTTGTCTTGTGTACCAAAACTGGAGAAAATCGGACGGTAAACAACAGAGTTACAGATTTTGCCCGACGGCCCCTTTAAGTGCTGCTTTCCCCAACAGTTAATTGTCATTTGTAAGCCTGTATTAAGACTTTAAAAGGCTCAGAGTGTACTTCAGTGTAGTGCAGTGGTTCCCAAACTGGGGTAAATTACCCCCTGGGGGTAATTTAACCATTTTTGGGGGGTAATGGAGGGGTGACAGAAAAAAAGTTATGAATTCTGAAAATCAAGAAAACAATGCGGTACCCGGTATGAGGATTATTGTTAACTTTGTCTTAGTATATAAAGTTGTAAAGTAAACCTATTATAAGTAAGTAATAAAGTTAAACCAAATAACAATAAACATCAAAAACTAATATACAGTATTAGAAAAGAAGAAATATATAGCTAAGTGTGTGGAAACCCAAAAGTATTTTGACAAGTATGCTTCAGGACAAAAGTCACTCAGTAGCCCAGATCGACCTGTCCAGTATGCGTCACTCACTTCCTGAGGCTGCCTCTATTTCACACTGTCAGTTTATCTGTGAGCATCAGCCGAGGTAGACATAAGCTGGTATGTATGTGTACTGCCCTGTGCAGTATATAGTTAGTATTTACCCACTGTTACTGTGAATTTGTAGCTATTATTAATTTTATATATAATGTATGTGTGGTTCTTACGTTTTCAATGGTTTTGCTAGGATTAGCAGAGTATGCGAGGCTGTATACATTCACGTTTAGCCATATATATCAATAATAACAACATTTTGTGAAAGGGGTAACATGCTTTATGTGGCATGTTAAATTGGGTAACAAGCTGAAAAAGTTTGGGAACCACTGGTGTAGTGACTCCTTACATTTGATAAATCAGTGTAATACATGCTCTGCTCAGTGTAACTGAACTATTAAATACGGTTACATAATTAAGTTGCTTGTCCTAGTGTCATTGCTGTGTTTTCTAATACATTTTCTCGTTCAGACTGAAACTTTACTGCTAAATTCCCAGTAATATTTCAAATTGCAGTGTTCATATGTGATGTGAGTGTGTAACTTATGCTTTGTATTTTTACTGTGAACAAGCTTACTCCTGCATAATGTTCAGTTTCATGAATACTTTCTTACTTGAGTAATTCGGTTACCTTTCAACTGTGTTAAGCAAGAGTCAGCCTGTTAACATCTATGTTCCTTGCCATCGCATCTAGTGGGTCTAGCGCCTAGTTAAAATTGTAATAGTAACAATTTGCAATCATTATACTTCTAGTTATACATTGTGTAAATTGTTTTAGACTATTTGATCAACTGGATTGTAGTGTTTAACTTCTGATAGACCAATTTAATGACTGCAGACACGCACTGACACATAATAAACACATTAAAACGCTGGTAACTCCAGAAGCTGGGCCTAGTGTGTGACCTTGAGAAGTTGAGTGTGTTTATTACGACCAGCGGTGTACCACTCTCACCTATATTTACATCAACAAAAGTGTATTCTAAGTGATAAAGTGTACACTTGGTGTACTTGGTAACACTTGTCATACATAGTAACGCGTGTGTAAGTGAGATTGTTTAGGTACTGGTTCATCTTTCTACAGCTGCACACTTATGCTTGCATACATGTATAACATAGTAATGTGTGAGTTACCCAGGATGGACCAAGGAAGTCAACCAGAGTGATTTATCTCATTGTCATTGTAACATTACCTAGTTTTTTTTTTTTTTTTTTTTTTTAGTAATACTGTTTACAATCTACGGTTGGGGTAAGAGGTTGTCTTCAGCATTCATTGTGATGTCTGCTATATTATTATTTCAGTGAGGTACATTAGGTGGCAGTAGCCTGAACTAACTCAAGTGGAAGTTATCATTGAATTTGAACCTCTTGTTTAATGTGATATATGTCAGAATTCTAATTTTATGCTCAATATTACCTACTTTGTCTCTCTCTCTCTCTCTCTCTCTCTCTCTCTCTCTCTCTCTCTCTCTCTCTCTCTCTCTCTCTCTCTCTCTCTCTCTCTCTCTCTCTCTCTCTCTCTCTCTTTTCATCTTTGTAATTTGTGATAAGGTGTAAGACCTCGCCTGTACCATCCATTATATCATTATATGTACCATATTATTACCACACATACAAGAGGTCTCTGAGTGTGTTTTTGGTGGGGTGTGTGTCGTATTGAGTGGTGGTGGTCTGGGTTGAGTATGGTTGGAGGTGTTCATTGAACTTGAGCACTTGTGTCTGATCTATTTTGGACTTCTGACTTTGTAGTGAATATTTGCTCTTGCATAAGCTATAAGGGAAAGATAAGCGAGGAATTCTTGTGTTGTGAGTCTTACACCAGATATCATCACTGGCAAACATGGCAACTGTCATAGAGGAACCTATTTCTGCAGGTGATGGAGCGTCGACGTAGTCAGACTCACTTGACTCGTACACAATGTGATACTAAACGTCCTTGGTGCACAGAGGCTGCAAGAAGTCTTTCTTCAAAGGAAGAATGTGTTAAGCTGAACTTCCCTGACAACACCCCGCTGCCTGCTAAGTGTGCATGGCTAATGGAAGCTGTAAACAAGCATCCTAACTCAAGGATCCAATTTAGGAAAAACACACACAACTTTGTGTTTGTGGAACAGAATAAAGAGCTGATTAATGATCTACTTAGTACACCTTATGGGGATATTAAGCTGCTCCGACCTCCATCAGACACTCACCACTTTAAAAAATGGGTCAGTATCATAATCTTTGGATACCCTCTCTGCATGGACCCATCCCATCTGACTCTAAGTGAGCATATCATCAAGCCTAAAAGACTTAAAGGAAAATCCCAAATTATTGCCAGTTGGGTAGGTCCTGTGCCCCTCCCCCGGAATATCTGGGTGCATGGTTTACGTTTCCTAAACATCGAAGTGTACCTACCCCCTAAACGTAGGTGTTACAAATGCCAGCACTATGGCCATGTTGCAGTAGACTGTGGAATACTACATTCTTGGTGTGGTAAGTGTGCTGGGAAACATTCCACTAGAGAATGCACAGTAGGCCCTGACAGCCGAAAATTTAAGTGTATTAACTGTAAAGAAGTTGGGGTTACAGTTTCCCACAAGGACTGCAGTCAGAACCCAAACAACCTTCGATGTAAACCTGATAACAGTCCTTTAATGGTAACTGAGGATGGGGCCATCCAGTCTACCACAGCCAGATCTGAGACTGAACCTCTGCAAAGTGTGCAAGAACCCCACCTCACTGCAAAGGATTCTGGTGATACCAGAATGCCATCACACACACCAGCTGTGGAGGAGCTAGCCATCCCTGCTAGCACATATGGAACTACTGGTCTGCCACTACAGATATCTATGGCTACACCTGAATATGGGGATGAGTTTGTCATTTCTCCCAATACACACAACTACAACAGTCAGACGGACACCACACAGGTAACCTCCCTGGAAATTGGAGATGAGTCAGATGCACAGGACCTACCTGCAATGAATGATGAAACAGAGAACACTAATGTAACCATGGTACCTGTTAAGGTGATAGGTGTTAAAGAAAGCACTAACCCAGAAATGCCATCCTCCGGAGAGGCATTGGATTCACCTGATCTTCCTCATATTATAACAACTTTCCAGAAAAAAATTGAGCATCTTGAACAGATCCTGACAAGTTTAATAAATATATGTAATCAGGATGATGCTCTTGAGCATGGTGATGATGTCAAAAGTGCAGCAATCTCCGTTCAGCTTCCAGCAATTTGTGAGAAAGAAGCCCATAACTCTTGCCTTCAAGACTTGCCTTATAACTGGCTGCCAAAATGCCGAAAAATGCTTAAAAATAAAGGTCCTGAAGATAAAGACGTACAAACTATGCTATTTGCTCTTAAGTATCTGCACACTGTAGTCAAAGCATAATAGTTTTACCATCTTATGAGCAAGAGATTGTAATAACTCACTACAATGGATACATTACAAATCTTTTCATGGAACATTGCTTCCATCAGGAAGCGGTTGCCTGACTTACATCATATTAGTGCAACCAAGAATATTGATGTCATCTGTTTGTAGGAATGTAGATTGAAAGATGGAGCACCTCCACCAAACTTGCCTGGATATGCAGCTTATAACCTAAGGTCAACCAACTGTTGTGTGATGTATGTCAGAAAGAGCTTGCCACATTCACTCCTTTCCTTGCAGAGTCGAGTTAACATGCAGTATCATGGTGTCAAAGTATATGCAGGCGATTTTTCCATAAACATTTTTAATCTCTATGCCCCAGCGAACCAGCTTCGACCTGATGCTTTACCAGATCGCATCAATAGTGAACCTACCATCATTCTTGGAGATTTTAATGCCAGACATAAGAATATTGGTGGGTCTATAACAAACACCAATGGAACTAAACTAGTGAGATTGTTAAATGAGCATGATAATGTTCGAATTGTGGGCACTACTGAGCCTACTCACATATATGGTGGCATACTAGATCTGTGTCTTGGATTTAATACATCATATACGATGCATGACTCTGTCATAGTTGATGATCTTCTATCTGATCACTTCCCAAGACTAACAACTGTCAATCTTGATCACATCTCCAGCAATCAAGGAGCTAAATACAGAAGGAGGAAACTTATTCTCAAACCAGAACACAGAGACAACTTTATTAACCATTTGGATCAATGGTATAAGAATTACGAGCCCATTGGCACACAAAAATTTAATGATGATTTAATTACCACTATTGAGAGTGTTCTCACAGATCAAGTGGGCAGGAATAGGAAACAAAAACCCTCCACTATAAATAACAATAAAACCCAATGTAAATACTATAATGATCCACAGCTGCGCAATCTAACACATGCAGCTAGGAGGATTGGTAAAGCATACCGTGAATGTAGAACCCCAGACCTGCTCAGAACGTTCCAAGCTGCACTAACAAATGCAAGGAATAGAAAGGAAGAACTTAGGCAACAGGAATGGGAACAGTTTGTTAGTGGATTAAATAGGTCCACCCCTTTGATTTTGGCTTGGAAAGGTATAAATAAAATAACCAGGAAAAAGACGGGCAATGTTGCTCATCCCTTTCCTCTTGAAAAAGCAAATGACCTCATAAATGACTGGTCCAAAACATCCAGGCATGAAAGCCTTCCATCTCATATTAGAAAAAATTTAGAGAGTACTTCTGAAGAAATGTTGAAACTGATTAATTTTATGAGCCAAAATATTGATGAGAGTGATTGCCTCTTTACCGAGTATGAATTAGATAATGCATTAACCAAAGGTCGATCAACTGAGAGGATGGTATAACCTATAATATTCTCAGAACTCTAAGGCACGTGCCTGATAACCCTTTGTTGGCACTGTATAATCTCAGTTACATTGAGGGCGTTCTTCCTACTTCCTGGACCAATAGTCTCATTGTGCCTATCCCTAAGCCCCAACAGCCTGATACATTTAGGCCGATCTCCTTAACTAGTTGTCTTTGTAAAACTTTTGAAAGAATGATGCTTAACATACTGTACTACAGAATCAGACATCAACTTTCCCCCTACCTCTATGGGTTCATGAAAGGTAAAAGTGTGCAGAACTGTATTTCCACCTTTCTCACTGCACACACCTCTACTAGTTTTACCACTTTTCTTGATCTAAAATCTGCATTTGATATTGCGAACAGAACTGTTATACTACATGAACTAGCCAAAATGAATATTGGTGGTAGCTTAGTCTGCTGGATAATAGGATACCTGTCAAATAGAGTATCCTCTGTCCTTTACCAAGGCTTCAGAAGTGATTCTAAAGAAATGTCTTTAGGTACACCGCAGGGAGGAGTTCTTAGTCCAATGCTATTTAATATTCTGATTAATGCTCTCCTAAATGCTCTACCTGCCTCACCTAAACATATAGCTATAAGCTATGCTGATGATATCATGATCCATACAACAGGGCATAAGAAGATGAATACCATTCTTAATGAAGTTTAAGCAATTTGTAATCGACTAGGACCTGCCTAGTATGGGCCAACAGGCCTGCTGCAGTGTTCCTCCTTTCTTATGTTCTTATGTTCTTATGTTCTTATATCTTCCTCTAAAACTAAGATATTAACAAGCAAACGACATCCCCCACCCATCTATTTGCAGGGTGAAATCATTAGCTACGTTAAAACTTAGATATCTTGGTGTAGATGTACCCTTTAACAAATCCACTATACCACAACTAAACAAGAAATGTAAAGCTAGGCTAAATGCTCTCAAAGCTGTTGCTGGCTACAATCCCAACTATGGTGCAAATGTGAGAATCGTGAGAATGATGTACATAGCCTATGTTAGGTCCTTAATTGATTATGCTGCTCCGATGTTGATATTAGCTAGAGAAAGTTCTCTCCGACCCTTGGAGTTAATGCAAAATGAAGCTCTCAGGATTATTCTTGGCTGTCCCAGATCTACAAAAGTTCTTAACATGAGGAAGGAGCTTGGTATTTCTAGTATCAGTGATAGGATTGTTGAAATTAACACTGTACTCGGTATTAGAATGTTGAGAAACGAACCAGACACTGTCACAGTGAATCTTACCAAGTGTCTAGAGGTAAATACACACAGATCTAAATGGATTGTGAAAACGTGCAATTGCATTAAGTTTTATAACCTGCATGAACTGTATCACTGTAGGCAACAAGAGCATTTCACCCCTCCATGGAAGATGTGTTCATTTAATATCACATACCTACAAGTCCCTCCCAAGAAGCTCATTGCTAGTAATCCCTTCCTTAAATCTCTTGTTAGAGCAACTGCTCAAGAAGAAATTTCTCACCTAGCTGGTAGTAACAAGTTATCACAAGTTATATACACTGATGGATCTAAACAGGAGTCTTCTGGCAGGGCTGCATCTGCTCTTGTTGCCACCTCCCTAGTTAAGAACGATAATAAATTTGTTGAGTTAGGCATAAGAATTAACAACTGGGCGTCTACACTGCAAACTGAATTGTTTGCAATCCTAATGGCGCTAAAGCTAACCTATGACACTGAGCTTGACTGTATCATCATTACTGATTCTATGTCATCATTGAAGGCTCTTGGCTCATATAATGACTCCAACAACATGCTCATTGGGGAAGCCAGGTATAGATACTCAAAAATTAGGGACAAAGGAATTAATGTACAATTGCTATGGATCCCATCACATATTGGATTACTCCTTCATGATAAAGTTGATATGTTAGCCAAGAAGAGTATCGAGAAGGAGAATGTAGAATATAACTTTGGTATAACTGTGTCTAGCATTAGGAATAATATTAGGAGAGAAGTAAATAATGAAAATGATTGTTATAGGAATGCAGTTAGAAGCCTGAGTAGATCTATAACCCACTATGATAACATGAACGTAGATAAGTATGTTTATGGAGCAACTTGCAATGTGAACAGACTGACTGATGTTGTAGTGGCCAGGCTTAGGCTTGGTTACAAGTACTTCTGGCAGTTTGGGAGACACACAGATGATGATCAAACTAAATGTAAATTATGTGATCAGGCATATGGTCACTGTCTTGAACACTATGTGCTTAATTGTCCACTTATTGAGGAATACAGAGACAGACAGTATAATAACCTATGTGACATGTCAAGATATCGTATTAATGAAAATAAGATACCAGATATACTAAGCAAATTTCCTAAATTTGCTTGTAACAGATAAGTGAACTATAGATATGTAGATATAAATCCATATGTATTCCTGTTAACCCTTTGGGGCCTAGTTCCTAGGCCTTTTGTGTATCCATATGCTCTTGCGCTACCGTCCACAGGATGGATATGGGGTGCACAATAAACTAGCCACTTCGGTGACAAAATCTAAAAATCACCCAACTCCGGTTGCGATCTCACTCTTTGAATGATTTTAGGAGAGCGTTAGGAATTATTCACATGCTAGTTTAAGGCCGCAGGCCGTCGAGTCTGAGCCTAAATACACCAAAAAATCGAAAAAATATGAAAAATGAGTTAATCTTACCGAAAAATAGAGCAAAGATCTGGCAACATTTTGGTGTGCGCCTCGTCTCTGTACGATAATTACATATAAAGCTATCGTAATTATAACAATGGCAACTACGTCATCATGACGCGGCCCAGCTCACCATAACAATAACACGTGCTCCAGCGCGACTCGCTTCATAAAACAGTATCACAGGTATTTTTTTCCTTTTTTTTGGTGTATTTTTTAGCTAGATCTTCTAAATAGTAACTGGCAACCATCAGGTTAGCTGTGAGAAGGAGCTGCTCACACCATATCAAGTCAGTGCCGACTGGAAGTCTGAAGAGAGAGTGGGTGTGTCACTTTGTCTGACAGCTGACTACCCTTGGGACGTTACTTTTTGCCTTTCATTGTATACATTTTTGGTACACAATGCCTGCAAAGAAGAAACAGTTTCCCAAGAACATAAGCCACAAGAGGAAAAGGAACATAGAAGCAATGATAAGGTCTAGACAAGCAAAGAGAGCAGCAGCTGCTGTGGGTGGTGACGCCGCCACGATGCTCGTACCACCACCCTCCTCTCAAGACCTGTCCTTGTTCACTGCTACTGAACTATTGGATATTTCATGTTCAGAAACAAGGAAGACAAAATATAGGAGCCCCGCAATTATGCCCACCTCCACCACGGCTGCTACTACCACTACTACTTCCACTGCTGCTACTACCTCTACTCCCCTCAAGGAAGGTTCCTTGATGTTGGTGAGGGGCTCTTGATTTAGGGAATTGGATCTGTGCTCCAGTTCCCCGAATTAAGCCTGAATGCCTTCCACATCCCCCCCAGGCGCTGTATAATCCTCCGGGTTTAGCGCTTCCCCCTTGATTATAATAATAATACTACCTCTACTACCTCCACTGCTGCTACTACCACAACTACTACCTCCACTGCTACTACTACCACAACTACTACCTCCATGGCCCTCTCTACGGCCACTGTCACGACTACTACCTCCACGGCCACTACCTCCACGGCCATTCCATATGTGGCCACCAAACGTTCACGTGGTCGACCCAGAAAAAACGTACCTGTGGCCACACGACGTCCAGTTGGCCGACCAAAAGGATCTAAGACCAAAAGAAGTCCCAATTGCTTTGTATTGATCCCATATGAGGCCAGCACCTCCACCACCACCCAAGATGTGGCCACCAGCACCTCCACCACCAGCCAAGATGTGGCCACCAGCACCTCCACCACCAGCCAAGATGTGGCCACCAGCACCTCCACCACCACCAGCCAAGATGTGGCTGGGGACCCACAAACTGAGAAAAACCAAGAATATTGTCCTAACTAAACCTAATGAAACACCACTACATCCCACTGACACAGCTAACAAGATAAACGACTTCTTCTCAAACATAGGATCTAATCTCGCCAATAAAATCCCACATACCAATGCCCATGCCGGGGACTACCTAGATGGAAATTTCCCTAATTCCTTCTATCTTGCACCAACTGAGCCCACGGAAGTCATCGAGATCATAAAATCACTTAAAAATAACTCGGGGAATCTGTCTCATGTCCCACCATTACTGTACAAGCGAGCGGCCCATGTCCTTTCGCATGCTATTTCATTACTTTTTAACAAGTCAATAGAGACTAGCACCTTCCCGAAACTACTCAAGATGGCAAGGGTTACACCAATACATAAAGGTGGTGACCCTACAGACTTAAATAACTAGAGGCCAATATCTAACTTACCATTGCTATCCAAAATCTTTGAGAAACTCATGCACAGGAGACTGTATTCATTTATAACGGCTCAAAACATACTCAACCCCTGCCAGTTTGGATTCAGGAAAAATAAAAGCACTAATGATGCAATCATAAAAATGCTAGATCTGCTTTACACAGCATTGGAAAATAAGGAATATCCACTAGGAATTTTTATTGACCTAAGAAAAGCTTTTGACACAGTAAACCACGAAATCCTACTCCACAAACTTGATCACTACGGTATAAGAGGCCATGCGCTTGCTTATTTAAAATCTTACATTACTAATAGGTATCAGTACGTCACCATTAAAGACACAGCATCAGCAACACGGCCACTTGATACTGGAGTTCCGCAGGGAAGTGTCCTTGGTCCCCTGCTCTTCCCCATATACATCAATGACCTTCCAAACGTATCCCAACACCTGAAACCCATTCTCTTTGCTGATGACATGACTTATGTCATCTCTCACCCTAATCTTGCCACCCTCAACACCATTGTGAATGAGGAGCTGATTAAAATATCGACTTGGATGACAGCCAATAAACTTACGCTTAACACTGACAAAACCTACTATATTATGTTTGGTAGCAGAGCAGGAGATGCACAAATTAACATTAAGATTGACAACACTCTAATTACCAGAAATAATGGGGGAAAATTCCTAGGCTTATACCTTGACAACAACCTGAATTTCAGCACCCATATCCAGCAAATAGCCAAAAAAATATCCAAAACGGTTGGGATCCTCTCCAAGATACAATACTATGTGCCGCAAAATGCCCTTCTCACACTATACCACTCACTTATTTATCCATACCTCACCTATGCTATTTGTGCTTGGGGATCAACTGCAGCAACTCTAGAACTGCAGACACATTCATCACCTTCAAAACTACCATTAGAAAACATCTTATCTCCCTGATACACCCCATCAACTAACTACACGAATACCACCTGGTGGTTCACACTTACACTCGCTCACTCATTTGACCATAAACAGAAATATTAATCTCAGTCTTAAAATAATGAATCCTGTGATACTCCAATACTGAAACTATGTACTGTGCCAAAACAAAAGCATTCACATTGCTAAACTCACAAACTAGTATTTAGTCACTTAGCCATAATACCAACTTACCTCATAATTTGTAATATTTTACAATTAAGAATAAAACTAAGTATGCCCGAAATGCCTAGCCATGCTAAGCATTCTAGTGGTACACTCTGTAATCACAATTTTACTACATGTAAACCAAACAATAACCAAATTTCTGTAAACTCAGCATTGTAATCCTTATAGAGAATAAACTTTGAATTGAATTGAAAGTCTGCCCGAAATGCCTAGCCATGCTAAGCGTTCTAGTGGTACACTCTGTAATCACAATTTTACTACATGTAAACCACACAATAACCAAATTTCTGTAAACTCAGCATTGTAATCCTTATAGAGAATAAACTTTGAATTTGAATTTGAATTTGAATTCATCTCGTATGATCACATCTGTGGCCAGCACTCCACTGCCACCCCAGGTGTGGCCAACAGCTCAGATATTGATACTTGTGTTGCGAGTGACAATCCAGTGTCGAGTGATAATCCAGTGTCGAGTGATAATCCAGTGTCGAGTGATAATCCATTGTCAACACCTGCATCTGCTGAGGTGTCAAGTGCCACAAAGAGAGTGTCATTATTTAGTAAGGTAAATCCTAAGTTTAGTGACGTGAATATGAAGATGGTCGATTGTAATAAATTATATAATACTTTGCTTAGAAAGACAGCTCATTGCCTGCACAGCCGCCCCTGCAGACGAGGTCTTGAGAAGCTCTCGAAGTCATTCCTCAACGGGCTGAAAAGTTATAATTTGTAAAATTATAAATTACTCCTAGGGGGTGTTATGTCAGCATATTTCATTCACTGATTGCTGACAAAATTACGTACTTGTGTGGACTCAAAAGTCTGCACCTCACTGCTGACTATAGGTTGATTACAAACTCCTTGTGACACAAGAACTGCGCAGTCCCCCATACTACAAGAAATCTATAACCCACCTTGCTCTTGTAGCATGAGCTATGATGTTCTTCACACCCTCGACAGGTATGGATGACTTGATAGAAGCTGAAGTGTCCTTGGATGTCCACGTCTTCCATAGCATAGGAATACGCACACTGGTACACTATGTTCTACAAGATTAGTCTTTATTGTTCACAATCTTATCACTGAAGAAGCTGATCACACTTCTCTGTAAGTGTTTATTGTGTTTTGTGAGACACTTTGTTCACACTAACGCACATATCGTTCTTTGTTGGTTATCCTGGCATCAGTGTCACTCTCAGTAGAGTCAAAAGTAATCTAAAAATGCCACAACGCCCCACGCCGTCACTGCCCCTTGCACATAAAGGAAAAGCTGACCTAATACCTTTTGCTTCCTTGCCACTTCCTCGATGAAGCAAAGCAGAATGTTTGATTCTTGCTGTCTTAAGCATAGACAACAATGTACACTATTTAACCATGGTAATAAAGTGGGAGCAGGATTTTCCTTAATTGTCCTGCTACGGTAAGAGATGGAATGTCTATCATTAAAATACACTTTGCAACACTGGAGTCATGCACAGAGCGGCGGTCGCTTGACCACACGTCGCATACTGGTACTGCATCTGGGATCATTTACTTGCTGTAGCAGTAAACAAGAGGCTTGCCCCTTCCGAGATGGCTGGGCTCCTCAGGGCTGAAAAAGGCTGAAGGGGGCTAATACCCCCTCCTGGAGAAAATTTCTCCACACTGGGGGTCGGCGGAGGTTCGCTGCAGGTGAACTATTCATCACTTAACATTGATTTGATTTTCTCACTCGCCACCACTGCCGCTTGCCTTTTCTGAACAGCTTTACTCTTTGTGGTTTCTGGAGAATCACTAATTTTATTTTCAACACTGTGCAATTCTAACGGCACTAGTTTATTTATTGTCCACTTATTCACTTCACCTTTGCTTAAAACATCAACTGTCCTGATGATTCCATTTACATCAGGATATATGGTCACAATTTTTCCAAGTGACCATTGGGACCTTGGACCATCATTGTCAATAATCACTATGTCACCAGTTCTTAAGGACTTATGATTTTCAGGAACACCAGCTCCATAGAAGTGTTCTCTCAATGAGGTGAGATAGTATTCTCGCCAAATTTTCTCCCAACGTTCAATCACTTTATTAAGGCGTTTGAATTTACGTCTGAGTTGCTCAGGCTCGATTTCTTTATCATTCATGATTTCTTTATCATTCATGGGAGGAACAGGTTCGAGCCTTCTGCCATGTAGTAAATGAGATGGACTTAACACTTCAAAATTGTCCAGATCATCGGTAACATAAGTTAGAGGTCTGTTGTTGACTCTATTTTCTATTTCAGTCACAACTGTACGGAATTCTTCTGAGTCGATTCTCTGACGATGAAGAGTCTTAAACAACGTTTTACAATGTCAATCATTCTTTCATAAAATCCGCCGTGCCATGGAGATTTGGGAGGAATGTATCTCCAACGACAACTGCGTTGATGCAGCATCTGTTGTACTTCTGGTTGATCAAAGATCTTGCTTATATAAGCAGCACAAGCAACAAAGTTCGTTGCATTATCTGAAATCATCAGTCTGGGACATGCCCTTCTGGCTGCAAACCTTCTGAATAATTTGATAAAGGTTTCAGCAGACATGACAGTGGCTACTTCTAGATGTACTGCTCTAGTTGTAGCACAAGTGAACTAAGAGATGTACACCTTGATGGGAACTTTGTCAACTGTTTTGGTTAAAATTACTGGTCCAGTGTAATCTACACTTGTCACCTCAAATGGAGTGATATGACAAACTCTTTCAGAGGGGTATGGAGGTGGACCTGGATACTGACATACTCGCATATCATAGTGACAAGTAATACAGTCCTTTATTTGTTTTTTCACACTTTGTCTACCTTGAGGTATCCAGTAAGATTGTCGTATATGACAAAGTGTGTCAGCTACCCCACCATGTAACACGTTACTGTGGGCGTTTTGAACAATCAGTTTTGTTAGCCAATGATTCTTGGGGATCAATATTGAATGTATGGCTTCTTTAGGTAGTGAAGAATTATGAATTCTTCCTCGACATCTTATAATCTTTTCTGAGTCGAGATAAAGTCCTAAAGAATTAATCATGACAGGTTTCTTTGGGGATTTATCTTGTGTTTCCAGAAATTTATATTCTGTAGAGAAAACATCTTTCTGTATTAGTTTCACCCAGTATTTAATGGGTTCAAGATATTCATAATCAGGTTTTATTCCTTTAATGAATTTAAAGACAAGAGCTGTAACTCTTAAGAGTTTACCCAAAGATGAGTATTTAGATCCATCAATGACTATTTCTGTTGTGTCTGCAGTATTTACACAACTTATTTCTGCTGTGTTCAAGCAGACTGTTTCTTCTGGCATAATGTGAGCCTTTTGCTGAGGCCAGTTATTTTCATTAGAGAGCCAGTTCGGTCCGTGGAGCCATAATTTATTATCCACAAATTTCTTGAGTGGGACACCACGTGACAACATGTCAGCTGGATTCTCTTGGGTAGAGACGTGGAGAAAGAGATAATCTCTCTGCATCTCTTTTATTTCTGCTACTCTGTTCTGTACATAGACCAGCTTACTCTTATTATTTCTTAACCACTGGAGAACTGCTTCATTATCACTCCAGATCACGGTTTTTTCAATAGTGAGATGATCAAGTACTTTGTTGAGATAGACAGCTAATTTTGTACCTACATAGAGTGCTGTCAGTTCCAATTGTGGTACTGTTCTGACCTTCAAGGGTGCTACCCTGGCCTTTGAAGTAATTAGTGTACTTCCTTCAGCATTACTCATGTAAGCTACAGCGCCATAACCTCTGGTTGACGCATCACAGAACACATGTAATGTGTACTTGTTTCCCTCTTGACCTATTTGTCTGGGAAATTTAATTTGATGAAGTTGTTTAAACTCCTTGGATATTTCATCCCATGCTTTACTCATTTCTAGAGGCAATTTGAGCTTCCATGCATCTTGCATAAGCATTTTACCTTTTATGGTAATTGGTGAGACGAGTCCTAGAGGATCAAAACATTGTGATACCTCTGACAGTAAACTACGTTTAGTGAGTGTACTGCATGATTTATTGTTTATCCTTTTGAGACTCAAAGTATCTTCCTGTGTGTTCCAATTAAGTCCCAGTATATTGTTGCAATCAGGAATTTCAGCTTCAGGGAAATCTTCTTTGATAAGTTCCCTTAATTGCTTTGAATTAGTATTCCACATCCTTAGAGGCATATTTGCTTCTTTCATCTCCTTGTTAGCTTCTCTGTATAAGGATTTCAAATCCTCCTCTTTATTCACAGTACCTTGAAGATTGTCCACATAGAAACTTTTCTTTAAGATTTCTTTGAAGGGACTTTCAGATTTCTTCAAATGTGTATTTAGAGTAGCTTCTAGTAAGAATGGAGAGGATGTTGCACCAAATAATACTGATTTGAAACGATAAGTTTTCACAGGACTTTGAGGATCATGTGGATTTTCAGGCCACAAGAATCGAGTATAATCTCTATCTATTTCTTGTAGTCCTACTCTTAAGAAAGCTTTGGAAATATCAGCCGTGTAGGCATATGGGTTTGTGCGAAATTTCATAAGCACGTCTCCAAGCATCTCAGTTAGTGAGGGTCCGGTCATCAGACAGTCATTAAGACTTGCTACATCTTTATTTGCACGTGCGCTGCAATTATATACAACACGTAGTGGAGTGGTTTCAGAATCTTTTCTGACTCCATGGTGCGGGAGATAATGAGCGTCTGTCTTCAACTTATCTTCGACTATTTCCTCAATGAATTTATTGTCCAACTGTTCTTGTATGATATTATCATAGACAGTCAGTAGCTCTGGATTCTTCCTGAGCTCATGTATTTGTGCTTTCATCTGTCCGAAAGCCATGCGATAATTGCTAGGCAGATGTGGTGGATTTAATTTCCATGGTAACCTAACCCAATACTGTCCATCTTTATATTTGACAGTGTCCAAATATTGGTTATAAGTCTGAGACTCTTGTGGGCTTGGTTTATTTACATCAATACCTATCGCATCTAAATCCCACAACTTATCAACTGGTTCATTCATTTCTTCCAGTAATGATAATTTTTGCTGTGGTACATGATCAGTGGTTATTCTCGTAACTAGTACATTTTCCACTGAATCAATATCAGCTTCTTTCCCACTTTGAGAGGGAATGGGACCACATATCATGTGGCCTCCTGCTGTTTTCAGCAAGTGAACATCATGTTTACTTACTATATTTTGCACAAAACAGTGATAATAATCACTTCCAATGATTAAATCAATTGGACTAATTGTGTCCGTCTGTATGTCAGGACAGGCTAACTTGACCTTAGCTGCTTTCAGTGCTGCAACTGTTTCTTTTAATCCCTGGATCTGCACAGACTTAGGCAAATCATCTACTACCACAGCTTCTACTGTCGTTTTCCTGTTTCCTAGACCAACAGTGATTCTGGCTAGGTCATATGTCTGTTTACCAGAATTGTGGAAAAAACCAGCTATATCTAACTGTATTTTGGCATAGGGTTGTTTATTCAGTTTCTGCAACACTGTTCTTCTTATGAAGGACCTTTGTGAGCCTTGATCAAATAATGTTAGCACATTGGTTTTGTGTAATTTATTAGATAACTCAACTCGAGCTATCGGGAGAGCAGTTGCTTTAAACTTATCTCTCACATTTAATGCTGTTGCTTGTTGACTTCCTGATTCTGTGGAAGTCTTCTGTTGTTCAGCAAAAGTATTTGGGCATAATGCTGTATGATGCATACCCTTGCATTTAAAACACTTCTTCAGTGAGCATTTTCCTCCCTTGTGTTCACCTAAACACTTGATGCACCTTTTCAGCTGATGAACACGTTGTTTACGTGCCTCCATTGATGTGTATTGACTACAATACTGTGCCCAATGTGTTCCATCACAAAGTACACATTTTGGAGTACGTTTATGTGTGACAGTCTGTTTACTGTCTGTTGTATTCACAGCTTGATAAATGCCTATATGGGATTTCCCATTCTGTGGTTTAGTGGGAGTAGGTATACTCTTTTTATACTGAGTTGAAGGTTTATTATCCACTGGATTTGTGGATTTTTCATCTTGTCTCGTTGCTTGCATGCATGAAACTATTGTTTGTAAACCATTGCTAATTTCTTCACAAGTGAAATAGCGTTTATTGAACATAATATTTAATCGTTCAATAGTTTGTGGTGACAACTTATCTTGTACAATACCACTGATAAACCAATCACATTGTCTTAGGTCATATTTAGCACCTAAAGATCTGAGACTATTGTCTAATGTGATTCTAAATGCCCGTAAGTCTGAAAAACAATGTTCGGGTGGCTGCAAGCTTGATATTAAGACTGCATGTCTAACTCTAGCCTTGTCAGCATCAAAGTAATTGTCTGCTAAGACACGTAAGGCTATTTGATAATTGCCTTTAACCACCGGAAATGACTTAATCAGTTCATAGGGTTCTCCCTTCACAAGACATTTAAGATAATTGAACTTAGCAATCTCATCTATGTCAGTTCGTGAATTTACTATGGATTGAAAACCACTAATGAATTCTTCATAATTATGACCTTGGAAAATAGGTAATGACAATGTAGGTAAGCTTGGTAATGGGACACTTGTTGTTACAGGTGTAACAGGTGTTTGACCACTAGTTACAGTAGGTCTCTGTGACAGAGTTTTACGGCAGATAGCCTGTACTCCTGTCCACCTTAATTGTTGATTACGCTGATTAAAAAAAAAATCATCTTCCGTGTAGACCTCCTGCGCCGCACTTCAGTTTCCTGACAGCAGTAGTGTGAGGTGGTGCTTGTCGCGCCTCTGTCGTCAGACCAGGAGAACTACCATTAGTCAACATGGCGTGCAGTTATAGACGCAGGATTAAAACTGTCGGTGTTGAACTTCTCAGTGGGGCAATAACGCCAGCGTCAGCCCAGGTATTACTACCTAAAATCATCAGAGACACGTATGGAATTCAGGATGGAGAGTTGTACGGCGTAGCATTGAACGGAGCACGTAGATTTTTTTGTGAAACTGCTCTCAGCAACGATTGGTCAACCGTTTTCAGGACGTAAGTCTTGATGCAACACCAGCTGTGCGTGTGAGGATGATCGATGTATCCAGACATTATACATGGATTAAACTGCGTAATGTCCCCTTTGAGGCGGATGAGACAGATATCAGAAAAGTTTTTGAGGAATACGGAACTGTTCATTTGGCCCAGCATGGTAAGTGGGTGTCGGGTGCCTACACAGGTATGCCGGAGGGCACTTTCAACCTAAAAATGACATTGCGACACCCCATACCGTCTTACGTGTACCTAAAGGAATTCAGGACACAGGTCATGGTGTCATACGCGGGGCAAAGGCGTACATGCCGACTATGTGGGGAATATGATCACATAGCGGCGGAGTGTGGGAAGCGGCAACGAGCTCCTGGCCCAGGGGCGGAGACATCCGCTTCTACACCGGGCGAAGCAGGCGTTGATCAACGATGTGAAGGAGGGCGTGGTCGTCTATGGAGCGAGATAGTGGATGAGGCGTATAAGGCTGGGGGAGAGGGTGAGGCCCTTGACCAGTCACCTGGTCCAGACACACTTCCAGTGGATCGGGTTGAGCAAAAAGTACAGGAGGAAGTGTTGGAACTTGAGGAGGAATTAGCCGAGGTTCTGAAGTCCTTGTCACCGCCTGAGGAGGTGGCTGCTCCTGACAGGGTGGTAGAAGACGAGGTGAAGGCTGTGGGGCATCAAAAACAGAACTATTCGGACGACGGGAGTGACAGCGTGACTGAGGTGTCACCGAGATCTTTGCCACTGTGTACAGTGGAGGTAGAGGTACATTGTGAGGCATCCCCAGACCAAGCCATGGAGGATGCGCCTGTCACAAGAAAGAGAGCCGCTGCATCGGATTCAGATGATGTCCTAACGCCAGCGCAGCGGACTGGGAAGCAAATATGGGCAGAAGGTGAAGGTAGTGGTGGCCATGACAGGAGGCACCGAAAGAAGGGGGGGGGGAGAGAGGAAAGTGTGCAGGTGACAAGTGGTCCCACACGTTCTGGTGGCCATCGGAAGAGTGAAGAGAGGAGGCAGGGGTGGAAACTTTAATAGGCCTCCGGTGTATGACAGTAAACGTTAATGGTTTGTGTAATAGTGTAAAGAGAATGGTTTCGAATGTTTCTGAATAAATTTAGAGTGGATGTTGTGTTCATACAGGAGCACAATTTTAAGGAGGGTAGGGTGTTGGAGATGGAGGGGTTTCAGGTGGTAACCCTGCCATCTGCCCGTTTGAAAGGGGGGGTGGGTATATTAATTAGGGAGGCGAGCCCGTTTGTTTTGCAGAGAAGTGAGGGGGGGGAGGGGGAAGGGTGTTGCGCGTAGATGGTTTGTGGATGGGGAAACGTGTGGCTTTTATTAGCGTATATGCGCCTGCAGAGAATAACGTACAGGTGAAGCAGGAGTTTGTGTGTGAGGACCTTGTGTTTTTTTTCCGTGCATTACCGGAGGTGGCAATAGTAGGAGGTGATTGGAACTGCGTCATTAGGAGGGCTGATGTGGAACCGAAAGGGGCAGGTTATGTGTCGGTGGCCCTACGAGATTTATTGAGGGATATTAGGTTAAGAGACGCATTCGAGGGGGGGGGGGCGTGGGAGACAGAGCATACATTTGTTAGGAGAGGGTATGCAGCGAGGTTAGATAGAGTGTATCTTTCTCACGGGGTTGTAGTGAGAGCTTTCAAAACTGTTGAAGTAGCATGGTCAGATCATAGAGCAGTGTTGGTGGAGGTTGGGTGGGAGGCGCTTGCAGAAGTATACAGGAGTTACTGGAAATTAAATATAAGTGCATTGAGTGATGAGGAGGGGTTAGAGGGATTTTCTGTCCTATGGAAGGAGCTTAGCGAGGAGGCACGGGGAGTGGAAGATGTCGTACAATGGTGGGATTGTGTTGCCAAGGAAAGGATTAGGAAATATTATGTGGGGGTGGGCAAACGTATAAATGATTTTAAATATGGGCTTTCAAATTATCTGGAGGACAGGTTAAGGGGCTGTTATGGGAAGGGGGCTGTGGGGGGCAACTATCCTATGGATGAAATTGTCGAGGTCAAGGGGAGACTGAGGGAGTTACAAAATGAGAGGTTTCAAGCGGTAAGGGTGCAGGCAGGGGTAGAGGAGGTGCTTTGGGGTGACAAACCATCGGCGTGTGTGTTGCGACGTCAAAAACAAAGACAGCAGGTTACAGCTATTCCGAGGTTAGAGGTACACGAGATGGCGGGGGGTTATAGAATGGGTCAGGAGATACTAACTACAAAAGGAATGTGTGCGTATGCGGATAAATGGTATGAAGGGTATTGGACAAGTGGGAAGGTGGGAAATGTGGATTTAGAGAAGGTGTGTGAGTATGTGACGTGTAATTTAGGGAATAGTGATAGAAAGGCTTTAGGGGGGGTAATAACAGAGGAGGAAATAGAGTTGGCTTTAAGGGGAATGAGGAAAGGCAAAGCACCGGGAATAGACGGTCTCCCGGCTGAATTTTATCTCCAACATTGGGAGGTGATAAGGGGTTTCATGGGTAGGTTATTTAATCAGATGAAGGAGAAGGGTGTGATGGGGGACAAGCAAGCAACAGCAGTTGTAGTGTTGGTTCAGAAGGGTAAGGGGCAGCACACCCTCAAGGAGTACCGTGCCATATCTCTGTTATGTGCTGATTATAAGTTGTTCGCTAAAGTCTTGGGTAATCGGTTCAAATGTGTGGTAGGGAGAGTGGTTTCGAAAACGCAGTATGGTTTGCCTGGAAGGTCGATGATTGAGGGTCATGGAATACTGAGAAGTTTTGTGGAGTCAAAAGGGGGGGGGAGGGAGGGCGGCGTTGTTGGCTTTAGACTGGCAGGGGGCCTATGACAGGGTGGAAAGAGGAGCATTGGGAGCTATACTTAGGAGGCAGGGTTATGGGGAAGAAATAGTTAATTGGGTAACCACGTTGTACAATGGAGCCAAGATGAGGGTACAGATTAATGGATGCTTGGGGGAGGAGATTGTAATGGGTAGGGGACTTAGGCAGGGGTGTCCCATGTCACAAATGTTGTTTGCGTGCATTCAGGACCCCTTCTATAGAATGGTTGAACGTTGTGTATGTGACACGAGTGGAGGTATGGGGGAGGGGTAGGGAATGTGTGGCCGGGAATAATAGGATACGTAGACGATACAACAGTCCTGGTTCGGGAGGGGATGGCGTTGGGTGTTTTGGATGATGTGCAACAGTTCGGAAATGCAACAGGGATGCAGGTAAATAGAGAGAAGTCAATGATCATGGGGTTGGGTGATTGGGTGGAGGGGGGGGGAGATGTAACGTTGTGAGAAAACAAACGGTGTCTTTAAAAATTTGTGGTATCACCTATAAGGATGATTTGGACGCTGCTCGAGAGGAAAACTCGAATAGATTAATGGAAAGGATTCAGGGGCGTCTGGGTGTATTGCGACCTCATCATCTGACTCTCGTGCAACGAGTGATTGTTATAAATGTATTATTGTATAGTAAGGTTTGGCACGTAGCAGCCGTGTTCCCATTAACAGGGACGGCGATTGTGGGAATTCTGAGACGAGTGTTTAACTTTTTGTGGGGTTCAAGGTGCGATTGGCTGAGGAGAGAGGTTGTAATGTTACCTGTGCGCCAGGGTGGGTTGGGGTTGATGGATCTGAGAAGGAGGATTAAATGTGTGTTTCTTAAATGGGAGGTTTTGCGCGAAAGTGTGAGTGGAGGGCAGCTGGGAAAAGTATATGATAGGTTGGGTAAGTTGTATGGTGGTGTGGAGTTGAGGGAATGTGAAACTATTTTGAGGGCTTTGATGTTGGTTAGAGAACCTAGGAAAATTCGAGTAGGGGTTTTGTGTAAGCTGCTTGTAGACAGGATTGTTGTACCAGTTGAGGGATTGTTCCCCATGTACGCATGGAAGAGTATTTGGTATAGGTTTAGCAAGTTGAAGTTAAAGCCTAGGGTAAGGGAGGTAATGTATCGTTTTTTGCATGGCATACTACCGTCGGGGGAGGTTTTAAGAACCAGAGGGGTAATTGTGGGCGGAAGGTGTGGAATCTGTGGGGAGGATGAGACGGCGTTCCATGCAGTATACTTTTGTGGGGGACTGGAGGGTGTTAGGTATTGGTTAAGTAGGGTAGTACAGGGGGTGGGGGGCCGAGGGGTGTCGGTTCTGTGCGCACTAAGCCTAGATGTGGGAGGGTTCGATGAGAGTGTTATAAGAGCTTTGGATTATATAATAGTGGATTATATATATATATCGTGGGTGATGAGGGGGAGGGGGAATTGTGAGGTGCGGAGGCGGGTACTAGCGGTAACGGTTTATCGTACGATGTGTCGTAATAGAGAACTGTATGGGAGGAGATGGGAGAAGGATTTTTCGGAAGGGTATAGAATGTTAACGTTAGGGTTTCTCATCAATCTACGACTTGGGCTGAGTGAGTAAGGGGGGGGGTTGGGGATTACATACGGGAAGGGGGTTTTCAGGGGGACACAGCGGGGTCGCCTCCTGGGGAGGGGTGAGAGTAAGGTGTATGTGGGTATATGAAGGTGTAGATGAGTGGCATACGTGTATGTAGCATGCAAGTGGGCACAGAAAGCAAGGGTGATATCAAGTAATTATGTAGTACCGAATGGAGAATTCTGTGTTTGATGTGTCAGGGTCGTCATGACCTTCTTCATGTATTAAGTGTGAATGGTGTCAAGATTATAGTTTTAAGACCGTGAAGAGCTTTAGGGCTTATGTAGAGTGTGCGTTTATAGCCTTTATTGGGCATATTTCATGTGCGATAATTGTATCGCAATGAGAGGTTATTAAATTATGTTTGTGTTTAGTGTTGTGGGATTTTAGCGAGTGTACTGTCTTTATTTTAGCATTATATAATGTGCTCATCCAGTTGCTGCGAGATGGAACGCTAATGACTTCCATAAATTGTAATGCCTCGTTAATAAGTTTGTAATGGGACAGTATGGTTTAGTCTCAGATTTTATATAATGTGCTCAGGCGTTGGAAGAGGCTGTAGTAATATTTAGTAATATTTGTTAATATTTATTTAGTATAAGGGGTTAATTTTGGGAAGAGCATGTATTTGTTTAACTGAGATTGTGATGTAGGTTATTACTCTGATTATCTCCTGTGAAGGTTGTGAACCTTTGTCATATGTCAGTCATACTATGTTAACTATACAAATCTGAAAGTTGTATATAGTTTATATTTTATATAGTTTATATAGTTATAGTTTATATTGTTTATCATAGTATGTTATATAGAAAATTTTGTGAGTGTATATGGGTAACCTCTTTTATGTCAATTACAATGTGTTGTTAATAATTGGTTAGTGTATGTTCTGTAGGATTGAGGATTCTACTGTACCCATTTTATATCTTTATTTAATATTAAGCTGTACAGTTTTTAAATAAAATATATAAAAAAAAAAAATGAATTCTTCATAATTATGACCTTGGAAAATAGGTAATGGCAATATAGGCAAGCTTGGTAATGGGACACTTGTTGTTGTTACAGGTGTAACAGGTGTTTGACCACTAGTTACAGTAGGTCTCTGTGACAGAGTTTTACAGCAAATAGCTTGTACTCCAGTCCACCTTAATTGTTGATTACTAAAAGTATCCAAAACATTTTTAATTTCATCCTCAGATGGATCTGATTCAAGAAAATCCTTTTCATAATGTGTATAGTCTGAATTAATTATTTCCAGACGTTGTGCAAGTAATTCAAATTTGACCTCATGGTCATCAAAATCTATGTTTGTATCTTGAGATAATCCTATACAGACTGAAATTAGATTTTCTAATTGCATAATCTTAGTCTGTAAAGACTGAAACTGAGTTTTCAAACAAGCCATTTTAAAGGTATTACCTGGAGTTTACCTGGAGAGAGTTCCGGGGGTCAACGCCCCCACGGCCAGGTCTGTGACCAGGCCTCCTGGTGGATCAGAGCCTGATCAACCAGGCTGTTGCTGCTGGCTGCACGCAAACCAACGTACGAGCCACAGCCCGGCTGGTCAGGAACCGACTTTAGGTGCTTGTCCAGTGCCAGCTTGAAGACTGCCAGGGGTCTGTTGGTAATCCCCCTTATGTATGCTGGGAGGCAGTTGAACAGTCTCGGGCCCCTGACACTTATTGTATGGTCTCTTAACGTTCTAGTGACACCCCTGCTTTTTATTGGGGGGATGTTGCATTGTCTGCCAAGTCTTTTGCTTTCGTAGTGAGTGATTTTCGTGTGCAAATTCAGTACTAGTCCCTCTAGGATTTTCCAGGTGTATATAATCATGTATCTCTCCCGCCTGCGTTCCAGGGAATACAGGTTCAGGAACCTCAAGCACTCCCAGTAATTGAGGTGTTTTATCTCCGTTATGCGCGCCGTGAAGGTTCTCTGTACATTTTCTAGGTCAGCAATTTCACCTGCCTTGAAAGGTGCTGTTAGTGTGCAGCAATATTCCAGCCTAGATAGAACAAGTGACCTGAAGAGTGTCATCATAGGCTTGGCCTCCCTAGTTTTGAAGGTTCTCATTATCCATCCTGTCATTTTTCTAGCAGATGCGATTGATACAATGTTATGGTCCTTGAAGGTGAGATCCTCCGACATGATCACTCCCAGGTCTTTGACGTTGGTGTTTCGCTCTATTTTGTGGCCAGAATTTGTTTTGTACTCTGATGAAGATTTAATTTCCTCGTGTTTACCATATCTGAGTAATTGAAATTTCTCATCGTTGAACTTCATATTGTTTTCTGCAGCCCACTGAAAGATTCGGTTGATGTCCGCCTGGAGCTTTGCAGTGTCTGCAATGGAAGACACTGTCATGCAGATTCGGGTGTCATCTGCAAAGGAAGACACGGTGCTGTGGCTGACATCCTTGTCTATGTCAGATATGAGGATGAGGAACAAGATGGGAGCGAGTACTGTGCCTTGTGGAACAGAGCTTTTCACTGTAGCTGCCTCGGACTTTACTCTGTTGACGACTACTCTCTGTGTTCTGTTAGTGAGGAAATTATAGATCCATCGACCGACTTTTCCTGTTATCCCTTTAGCATGCATTTTGTGCGCTATTACGCCATGGTCACACTTGTCGAAGGCTTTTGCAAAGTCTGTATATATTACATCAGCATTCTTTTTATCTTCTAGTGCATTCAGGACCTTGTCGTAGTGATCCAATAGTTGAGACAGACAGGAGCGACCTGTTCTAAACCCATGTTGCCCTGGGTTGTGTAACTGATGGGTTTCTAGATGGGTGGTGATCTTGCTTCTTAGGACCCTTTCAAAGATTTTTATGATATGGGATGTTAGTGCTATTGGTCTGTAGTTCTTTGCTGTTGCTTTACTGCCCCCTTTGTGGAGTGGGGCTATGTCTGTTGTTTTTAGTAACTGTGAGATGACCCCCATGTCCATGCTCCCTCTCCATAGGATGGAAAAGGCTCGTGATAGGGGCTTCTTGCAGTTCTTGATGAACACGGAAAATTCTAGCACCACACTTAGAGAGTTTAAAAAACACTGTACTGCTATAAACAGCTGAGTTTTTGTTGTGTTTAAGTCAGCAAAAATCGAGTCAGACACTACTGACCTACTAAGCTTAACCTCAGGGTCAATGACCATGAAGGGTACAGAGTACATATGGCTGGTGTTTATGGCTTGAGTTTGCTGTGTAAGCCCGACCACGATGATTAATAGTAAATAACAATTTTATACACTTCATTCACCATACACGATAAATGTCACTGTATAACTGTAAATCACACGAGAATATTGCTTACACATATATAAATGTCAATGTTGATATAACAGGTATATCTATAAGAAACTTAAACACAATCTCATTTCTTAATCACTGTCTATAAATATTATAAACACTATGTGTATATACACTTAGAGAAATCGAACATCAGTTGGGTTGTTGTTGTCGTCAGCATTTCTCGAGCTTGGAGTAGTGGATGCCGGGTGCCATCCCCTGTTTTCTTGTTGGGTGAGTCACCCAGCTCCCGTTTTCTTTGGGTGAATGCTGGGTGAGCGCCTGTTTTCTTTTGGCTGCCCATTCTCTGTGATTGACTCTGGAGGGACTCATATATACTGATTGTATTGTAAAACACTAGTTTTACAGCTTTTTTTGAAGGACTTTGGCTCGTAAGCATATTTCATTCACTGAATGCTGACAAAATTACGTACTTGTGTGGACTCAAAAGTCCGCACCTCACCGCCGACTATAGGTTGATTACAAACTCCTTGCGACACAAGAACTGTGCAGTCCCCCATACTACAAGAAATCTATAACCCACCTTGCTCTTGTAGCGTGAGCTATGGTGTTCTTTACACCCTCGACAGGTATCGATGACTTGATAGAAGCTGAAGGGTCCTTGGATGCCCACGTCTTCCACAGTATAGGAATACACACACTGGTACACTATGTTCTACAAGATTTGTCTTTATTGTTCACAATCTTATCACTGAAGAAGCTGATCACACTTCTCTGTAAGTGTTTATTGTGTTTTGTGAGACACTTTGTTCACAATAACGCACATATCGTTCTTTGTTGGCTATCCTGGTATCAGTGTCACTCTTGGTAGAGTCAAAAGTAATCTAAAAATGCCACAACGCCCACGCCATCGCCGTCACTGCCCCTCGCATATAAAGGAAAAGCTGACCTAGTACCTTTTGCTTCCTTACCACTTCCTCGATGAAGCAAAGCAGAATGTTTGATTCTTGCTGTCTTAAGCATAGACAACAATGTACACTATCTTTACCATGGTAATAAAGTGGGAGCAGAATTTTCCTTAATTGTCCTGCTAAGGTAAGAGATGGACTGTCTTTTATTAAAATACACTTTGCAACACTGGAGTCTTGCATGGAGCGGCGGTCGCTTGACCACACGTCGCATACTGGTACTGCATCTGGGATCAATTACTTGCTGTAGCAGTAAACAAGAGGCTTGCCCCTTCTGAGATGGCTGGGCCCCTCTGGGCTGAAAGGGGCTGAAGGGGGCTAATACCCCCCTCCTGGAGAAAATTTCTCCACATATCCTGTGTGATGGAGGCTTCCAGGAAAACTATCCTGTGTGGTGCAGTTTATCAGGAAAACCATCCTATGTGAGGGAGGATGCAAGGAAAATTATCCCGTGTGATGGAGTCTACCAGGAAAACTATCCTGGGTGATAGAAGCTATCAGGAAAATTATCCTGTATGATTGAGGCTACCAGGAAAATTATCGTGTGTGATTGAGGCTACCAGGAAACTTATCCTGTGTGATGGAGGCTACCAGGAAAACTATTCTGTGTGATGGAGTATTCCAGGAAAATTATACTGTATGATGGAGGCTATCAGGAAAACTATCCTGTGTGATGGAGTATACCAGGAAAACTATTGTGTGTGATGGAGGGTACCAGGAAAACTATCTTTTGTAATGGAGTCCACCAGGAGAACGGTTTTGTGTGAAGGAATCTACCGGGAAAACTATCCTGTGTGATGGTGGCTACCACGAAAACTATCCTATGTGATGGAGGCTACCAGGAAAATATCCTGTGATGGAGGCTACCAGAAAAACTATCCTCTATGATGGAAACTACCAGGAAAATTATCCTGTATGATGGAGGCTACCAGGAAAACTATCCTGTGTGTGGAGGCTACCAGGAAAACTATCCTGTGTGATGGAGGCTTCCAGGAAAACTATCTTGTGTGATGGAATCTACAAGGAAAGCTATCCTGTGTGATGGCGGCTACCTGGAAAACCATCCTGTGTGAGAGTCTACCAGGAAAACTATCCTGTGTGATGGAATCTACGAGGAAAACTATCCTTTGTGATGGAGGCCACCAGGAAAACTATCCTGTGAGAGTCTACCAGAAAAATTATCCTGTACAATGGAGTCTACCAGGAAAACTATCCTGTGTGAGAGTCTACCATGAAGACTATCCTGTGTGATGGAATCTACCAGGAAAACTATCCTGTGTGATGGAGGCTACCAGGAAAGTTATCCTGTGTGATGGAGTCTACCAGGAAAACTATCCTGTTTGATGGAGGCTACCTGGAAAACTATCCTGTTTGATGGAGGCTACCTGGAAAACTATCCTGTGTGATGGAGGCTACATGGAAAACTATCCTGTGTGTTGGAGGCTACCAGGAAAATCGTCGTGTGATGAAGGCTACCAGGAAAATTATTATGTGATGGAGGCTACCAGGAAAATTATCGTGTGATGGAGGCTACCAGGAAAATTATCGTGTGATGGAGAGTACCAGGAAATTTATCATGTGATTGAGGCTACCAGGAAAATTATCGTGTGATTGAGGCTACCAGGAAAACCAGTTGTGTGGTTTTAGTGTAAATTAAGATAACACTTGTTCAGTAAGTTTACTCAGGTATTCAGTTTATTCATACATAGTAGTATATGTGAACAATGTTAAATTTATCAGGGTAATAATAGCACTGATGTTGTACTTTGTTTTCATATTTAGATACTACAAACTAATTTTGAAGAAACATATACATGAAAGTAAAGTTGTACGAATATTCATGTATAAAATGTCTTTGTTTGGTGTGGTGCTTACTGGTATTTCCAGGAATGCTGTACACGAACGATTATTGTTGCACAGGTCCAGAACCTGAACGAGTCCAGACAGACGACTGGAGGTGTCATGTTACGTAATGTCTTTTTAATATAACACAGTATATACGCTTAGTTTTGTACTATGGTGAATAACAACAGTACGTTGGTCATTTTGCATATGCTTAGTAAAGTTGAATATCTTGATGAACACATAATACTGATAGAATATATAACAGTGTAATGCAGTACTTAGCACCCGGGTGAGGCTTGAGCGCTCCTCGACACACAAGGACTGGCAGAAGCAACCTGTACACTAGAAGGGTAACTGGCTGCTGTTGCTGCTGCTGCTGCTGAGTGCTGCTGCCGCCTGCTGCTGCGGCCTGCTGAGCGCTGCTGAGGTTTGGTAAGTGTTGGTGCTGCCTGTTAAGTGCTGTTGCTACCTGGTAAATGTTATTTCTTCCTGGTAGGCGCAGTTGCTCCCAGGTAAGGGCTGTTGTTTCTGGTTCATGGTTTTGCTAAGTGCTGTTGCTGCCTTGTTAAGAGTAGGTCTGAGTGCTCCTGCTGCTAGCTAAATATTGTTGGTTTCTGCATAGTGTTGCTACATTCTAAGTGCTGCTTTTCTAGCAAACAATGATGTTGCCTGGTAAGTACTGTTTTTTATCAAGTATTACTGTTTTATAACAAGAGCTGCTTTTCTTTAAATGGTGTTGCAGTTTCTTAACAAATAACTTTTTTAACGTGTGGCTTAATAACAAACATTCCTGTTGTCAGCAAGTATTGATCCTTTAAGTAAGTGATGCTGTTTTTAAGCAAGTGATGCTACTTTTAGCAAATATTGCTTCTTTTAGCAGGTGTTGCTACTTTAACCCTAAAATTGTCCAAGCATCTAAGTTCACATGCTTAGTGCTCCAAAAGTAGATCTACGTTTTTTTTTTACATATTTTCAAATATAACAAAAAAATGTAGATCAAAGTTTTTTTTACACATTCAGTTTAAAAAAAAAAGATTACATTTTTTTTACATACTTTCAAATGTTGAAAAAACGTAGATCTACGTTTGGACAGTTTAAGCCTTAAGGGTTAAGCAAGTGTTCTACTTTTAACAATTGTTACATTTAAGAAGTGTTGCTACTTTTAACAATTGTTGTTACATTTAAGAAGTGTTGCTACTTTTAACAAGTGTTGTTACTTAAAAAGTATTGCTGCTTAACAAGTATTCCTACTTTAGCAAGTATTCCTACATTTAACAAGTGCTGCTACCTTTAAAAATTTTGCCACTTCTGCTACTTTTAACAAGACTTGCTTATCTTAATTAAGAAGCGTTCCTTTTAAGAGGTGTTGAAAGATAAGATTTTGTTCGGATCTTTAACCCAGAGGGTTAGCCACCCAGGTCGTTTTCAGAAGAGAAACATGTAAAGTGAACACTAACAAGAAGAAACTCTCTAGCTAGAAGTAACATGTTTGTTTACCCACTACATGTGTTGCTCCTTTTAACAGGTGTTTTAAAAATTGTTGCTTTTAACAAGTGTTATCTTTAACAAGTGTTATCACTTTTAACAAGTGTTGCTGTTTTAACAAATGTTTATCACTTTTAACAAGTGTTGATGTTTTAACAAGTGTTGATACTTTCAACAAGTGTTGTTACTTTTAACAAGTGTTGTCATTTTTAACATGTGCTGTTTTAACAAGTGTTGCAGTTTAATGCAAGTGTTGCTGTTTTAAAATATGTTACTTTTAGTTTTACTTTCAACAACCTCTTTTAGCAAGTTTTTATGAATGCTTATTATGTGAGTTTGAGGTTTACAGGGTATTACCTGAATTATTATGTGCAAGTAATCTGGGTAACATAAGTGGGATTTAAGTCACAGTAGGTCGCCGAACTGTGACTCCCTCGATGCCCACTTGTTCACCACTCTCACTAAAAGCTAGACCTGACATTAAATTAATAATTACAATATTAAAACCTGCTTTGGTAAATTAAAATTATGGACTGTATATGATTACACTTGCTGGGTACACAGAAGAAATTTGTATTATCACTTACCATTTAATTACTGGCCAGCTAGAGATCTAAATGCAAGGACTAATGGTGCACTTCAATGTGAGTAATGGTTGTATCCCTCATCTTCCGCCATCCAAATTTCCTGTCCCAATTCTTCAGCAAGGGACATTTAATTTAATAATTTTATTTAATATCTTTATTTCTACAAGTACGTGTACAAGGTATACAGGCCTAGCTGACATCAGTGACAAACTACTCTATAGAAAGCCGCTTGTTATGCAGAGCATTTCGGGCAAATTGGGTCAGATTTGTCCCAGGATGCAACACCAGTCGACTAACACCCAGGTACCTATTTTATACTGATGGGTGAACATAGACAACCGGTGTAAAGAAACACACCCAATCTTTCTACCCTCGTTGGGAGTCGAACCCAGACACTTGCCGTGTGAAGTGAAAGCTTTAGCATTCCTATTACAAATTCAGGCCGAAACCACCCAGTTTGGCTCGGAAGACGCAGAATTATTAGCAGAGCTTTTCGTGACAACCAGTGTTCACAAATTTCAAAATGGCGTCCTCACCAGCGTCACTCAGCAGCTGTTCTACAACCCCCTTCACTTAAAATTTCTCGATCGTTTCAAACAGCATTACATTTTAATTTGTAATTACAGTAGACCGTTATTTAACACCGTAGTTACGCTCCTGAAAACACCTTGTTAGGTAAAACCGTGTTAGATGAACTAAAGAACTTATTGAGAGCCCCCAAAAAGACAACTTTTTTTTTAGGCCTCCACATCTTACAAAAATAAAAGTGAATAGGTAGTTATAGTTCATTGTTGTGATGTATTATGTTGTTTTTACTGCTTAAGACTACAAATGTAACAGAAATAATAGTATTTCTTACCTTAAATTGTGGGTGCTGGTGTTTGTGGATGATTGTGAAGAGAGTGTAGATCATTCATCGCTCAACCTTTGGGACGAGCGGACGTGAGCTGAGCCTGCCCTCTGCTGTCAGCCGGTGACAACTTGGTTTTCTCAAAATGGCGCAGCCGGCAAGAAGAAGGGTAAACACTGTCGGCATAGAAGTGGTGCGTGGGGCTGTGCATGCCCACTCAGCTCAAGTTTTATTACCTGCCATCATCAGGGACACATACGGCATTGCCAACGAAGAGCTGTATGGTGTAGCCTTGAATGGGGCATATAGAATTTTTGTGAAGTTTCTCAATGCAGGTGTATATGAGGACATAGTCGCCAGGTTCCAAGATCTTTGTGTACCAGTGAATCCTGCAGTGACGGTAAGGCTACATGATGTGTCCCGCCATTATACGTGGGTGAAGATAAGAAATGTACCCTTTGAGGCTAATGAGGCAGACCTACGTGCCGTCTTCGAGAAGTTTGGGACTGTTCATATGGCAACATTGGGGAAATGGAAGGAAGGATCGTATTCTGGGATGCCTGAAGGAAGTTTTTCCTTAAAAATGACATTGAGGCATCCTATTCCTTCCTATATTTTCCTAGAAGACTTCAGGACTCAAGTAATGGTGACTTACGCAGGGCAACAACGTACCTGTCGATTATGCGGTGCCTATGATCACATTGCTGCGCAGTGTGTTAAACAACAGGGTACACAGGCGAAGGAGCAGCATAAGGAGGCATCAGAGGACCTTGAGACGTTGGATTTGGCACGACCTGAGTCGGTTTCCTTGAACAAGGCTTGGAGTGTGGAGGTCGAGGAGGCCTTGAGGGAGGAAGAGTGTGTAACTCTTCCGAGAGAGACATGCACTGCCGGGCAGGCACCGGAACCCAAAGATGTGGTGTCACTGGGTGAGGACAGGGCCGTGGAGGCTACCATTGATTCAGTCCTCCACGACCTGTTAGGGACCCCAGGAGAGGTTACAGTTGAGGGGCTTGTGGGTGCCCTGGATGCTGCTGGGGTTCCAGGTGGTGAGAGGGGGGGAGGCATGTCAGAGACCCAGGTTGAGGCTGGGTTGCAAATTGGCACGGTGGTGGCGGAAGTGCACGGGGATGGCTTCCAGGTGGAGGCGGGGAGAAAGGCTCGAGTGTCACGGAAGAGAGCGGCAGTGCCCTCGGACGTGGACGATGTGGATGTGCTCACTCCGGCACAGCGTTCGGGCAAAAAGGTGTGGGCTGAAGTGGTTGAGCATGGACCTGGGGGGTCCAGGGGCAAGGGGCATGTGAAAGCAGATCACAGAATGGTGATTGAAGATCAAGGGCGTATAAAGGGGAAGGGGGATAAAGGTGGTGCAATACGTAAAGGCAAACCTCCATTGACAAATTCAAGAGTCTCTCTATAAATGTTAATGGTCTGAAAAATTCTAGGAAGTGTGAATGGTTTCATGAGATGCTCATTAGGTATGGTGTAGATGTAGTGTTTGTGCAAGAGCACAACCACAAGCTGGGTTGTATGTTGATGATTGAGGGGTATACTGTATATACGGCACACTCAACGAGATTGAAAGGAGGAGTGGCTATTTTGATGAGGGAGGCTAGCCCGTTTACTGTACATCATTGTGAGGAGGGGGGTGAGGGGAGGGTTATAAGAGTGGATGGGACATGGGGAAGAGATAAGATGTCTTTTGTGTGTGTTTATGGTCCGGCGGAGGGGGACAGTCGAGTGAAGAATGAGTTTGTACGTGAAGTGTTGGTGTATCACTTAAGGTCGCTTCCAGCATTAGCTGTGGTGGGAGGGGACTGGAATTGCGTTATACGCCGCAAGGATGTGGAACCTAGGGGAGCAGGATATTGTTCTGGCGTTCTGAGGGACCTGTTAACCGGGGTGGGGTTGGTGGATGTAGAGGGGGGGGCGGCGTGGGAGGTGCAGCACACCTTTGTGAGGCAGGGGTATGCTGCACGGCTGGACAGGATATACGTGACAAGGAAAGCTGTGGTACGGAGTGTAAGGGTTTTGGATGTCTTTTTTTCTGATCATAGAGGTGTTTTGGTGGATTTGGGATGGGAGGGGCGGCCGAACAGGTATAAGAGTTATTGGAAATTGAATGTTCGGTTGCTTCAAGATGTTGAGGGGAGGGTCCTATTTGCACAATGGTGGAAAGGCTTATGGGAAGGGATGGAAGTCAATGGGGATGTGTTGAGATGGTGGGATGTGACGGCAAAGACGAGGATTCGAGAGTTCTATGTCCGACAGGGAAGGCACGAGAATCAGTTGGCTTATGGGCTTATTAGGTATCTTGAGGGGCAGTTAAGGGAGTATCATGAGAGAGGAAGGGGGGGGATGGGAGCCCCTGTGGCTGACATAGAAGGAGTGAAGGAACGCCTAATGGAAGTGCAAAATGAGAGGTTTGATGCGGCAAGGGTTTTAGGGGGGTTGGAGGAGGTCATGTGGGGTGATAGACCATCAGCGTGTGTCCTGCGAGGGCAGGGGCGCCGGCGTGTTGCAATGGAAATGGTGGGTTTGAGAGTTCTTGAGGACATAGAAGGGTATAGGGAGGGACAAGATTTGGTGACAACGGAGGGGATGGGAGGGTATGTTGATTCTTGGCTTAGTGCACATATGAGGAGTGTGGGTGTGAGAGAGGGGGCTTTAAGAGAGACAGGGGGATGGGTGCGGAGTGTGCTGGACAGGGACGACAGGGAACAGTTACAGGGGCCTATTGTGGAGGAAGAGGTGTGGACGGCTTTAATGAGTATGAGCAGGGGTAAGGCACCGGGGATAGATGGGCTGCCTGCGGAGTTTTACATACAGCATTGGGGAGTATTAAAAGATTTTTTGGTGCAATTATTTAATATCATAAAAGAGAGGGGTGCGTTGGGACCTTTGCAGGCGACAGCACTAGTAGTTTTGGTGCCAAAGGGTGAAAGTCAGTGCACAGTGAGAGATTACCGGATGATATCACTCATGTGTGCAGACTACAAACTTTTTGCAAAAATTTTAGGTAATCGTATAAAAAAGGTCATTGGAAAGGTAATAGTGAGGGGTCAATATGGGATTCCGGGGAGATCAATGTATGAGGGGCATGGGGTTATTAGAAGGTTTATTGAGGGTCCACAAGAGGGGGAACGTGGGGTATTGGCGTTGGATTGGAGAACGGCATATGACAGTGTCGAGAGGGAGGCTCTGTGGAGAATCATGGAGTGGCAAGGGTTCGGGGAGGACATTGTGAATTGGGCACGTACTTTATATCGGGGAGCTGGGATGTGTGTACAGATAAATGGGAGGGTGGGGTTGCATGTGAAAATGGGCAGGGGATTGAGGCAAGGTTGCCCGTTGTCACAAATATTATTTGCATGTTTACAGAATCCGTTTTATAGGGCAGTGGAAAGGTGCATACAGGAGGGGGTAAGGGAGGACATACGAGGTGGGAGTCCCAGTATCATAGGTTACGTTGATGACACAACTGTCCTAGTGAGTGGGAGGGAGGGATTGGAGGGTCTGGAGAGAGTTATAGACGTTTTTGGGATGGCAACAGGTATGGCAGTGAATGTGCATAAATCTAAGCTCATGATATTGGGTGAATGGGATGGGCAGGAGGGCGGGGGTAGGGGGGTGAGGTGGAGTGTCGTGGACCGGGTGAAAATTTGTGGAGTTGTGTATATGGGTAATGCTCAGATGGCAAGGGAGAAAAATTCAAAGGGTGTGGTAGATAGGGTATTGGGAAGATTGTCAGGATTGAGGCCGACACATCTTACGCTACACCAGAGGGTCATTGTGGTCAATGTGCTTTTGTACAGTAAAATATGGCATGTGGCAGCTTTGTACCCTTTGGTGTATGGGGATGTCCGGAGATTGTTGAGCAGAGTTTTCCGTTTTATCTGGGGTTCGGGATGCGATTGGTTGAAAAGAGAGGTGGTAACACTTCCGGTGGCCTTGGGAGGGCTGGGGTTAATTCATTTGGAAAGAAGGTTGAAGTGTGTATATGTGAAACATGGGTTGCTAAGGGCTCGGGGGGAAGGGAGTGGAGGGTTGGGGATGCTGCAGGGAGATCTTCGGAGATGGTGGAAGGGACAAGATTTGAGAGATGGTGAGGAGTTGTTGCGTCTATTGATGATGGTCAGAGAGCCGAGAAACATGCGGGTAGGGTCCATGGAGAGGAAGATATGGCCTAGGGTGGTAGTGGCAACGGAAGGAGTGTACCCGATGTACGCATGGGAAGACATTTGGGGCCGATTAAAAGGGTTACGCATCCGGCCTCGCGTGAGGGAGGTAATGTATAGGTTTCTTCACGGAATATTGCCGTCTGGGGTTGTTTTACGAAATAGGCGAATAAGGGAGGGTGGGGTGTGTCAGGTTTGTGGGGTAGATGAATCAGCTTTTCATGTAGTTTATTTTTGTGAAAGCCTAGGGATTGTGCGGGAATGGTTAGGGAAAGTAATCCGGTATGTGGGGGGGAAAGGGTTGTCGGTTTTGAGAGCGCTTAGTTTAGATGTAGGTGGGGTTGGGGTAAAGGTTCAAAGGGCAGTGGCTTACTTAATGGTTGATTTTGTGTATATATCATGGGCAATGAGAGACAAAGGGGCGGAGGAACGTAGGATGGCCATAGCAGCATCCTTTTATAGAACAAAGTGTCGCAACAGGGAAATATATGGTAGGAGGTGGGAGAGGGATTTCTCGGAGGGCTACAGGGACTTTCTTTTGAGGGATTTATGGTCTTTATAAGCGGTCAGGGGCATGAACGGGCTGGCCTTCCCAGGGGGGGAGGGTGAGTGTGTTGTGTGAGTGTGTGTGGAATTGTGTGAGGAAAGGATGTTGAGGTGATATTCAATGTGATATTCAATGTAATGTCTTGGTGTTATTGTGAACACCGATGATTATAATTTATCTAAGGATTCCTTCATGTTTTGTAAGGATGTACATAAGCATGTTAGTATATAAGCATATTTTAACCTGTAATTATACATGTCTACCTATATATGAGCAATGTAACTTGTCATAATAATGAGGTTTCATACCTGTTTTTTAACTAGTGGAACGTTCTGGTATTGTATATAATGTAAGATCTTGCCTGGGGTGTTTTTGCTTATATATTGTTAGATTTTTTTTTTTTTTTTTTTTTTTCATTATATATGTTCAAGTGAATGAGTTTTTGATCTTGTGTATTGCCAGGTGAAACTGGTCAGTTTTTTCATTTGGGGGGGGGTAGGAGTTTAAGTAATCTCTGCAATAGCAGGTCATGTGATACACATGTCATATTTTAGATGTCTAATGTTGTCCATTCTCTGTAGGATGTGATGTATAGATTATCTCCGGCAGTGTAAATAATCTGTCTGAAGGAGGGAATAATGTGTAAATTTATTTATTATTGTGGTAGGTTATGTGTGTAGCGTGTTTTTAGGGTGATATATAAGAAGCTAATTACTATCAAGAACTGTTGGTGGTTATGAGTGGTGACGGCAGACACAGTTACTAGGCATGTGGGGGGGGGGTTGAAGTGTCAGCGGTAGTGTCTTACACCCACCACCGTGCACGATATTATTACCATAGGGTATATGAGGGTAGGGTGGATTGTGTTCTATGGTGGATGTGAGCCATCAGGTTCAGACATTCCTTGTATTATAGTGTCAGCCGTTTAGCTGGCTGGATTGTGTTTATATATATATTGTCATTGAAGTTTTTAATGCTTTTACAAATGTGTATGTATAAGAGTTTTGTCACTGTGTATCTAAGGTGAAAGTGGCACGTTTTCATGGGGGGGGGGAGTGTAAGCTTTACTGGGTGGGTTGTATGTGTATGTGTGTGTATGTATATGTATATGTATGTATATGTGTATATATATGTATATATATATATATATGTATATGTGTATATATATGTATATGTGACCACCTTTTCATGTGAAGCACAGTACGTACAAGCGGTGTTTGATTTGAGTGCAGCAGCCAGTTCTGTCATTATATATGTGCTTCTTCAGTACTGTGTAGTCACAGTTGATTATTGTTCACTGCCTGTATCTTGTTACATATTGATTATGTACCCATATATTTTTGTACCTGAGTTTTAAATAAAATATAAAAAAAAAAAATTGTAATTACAGTAGACCGTTATTTAACACCGTAGTTACGCTCCTGAAAACACCTTGTTAGGTAAAAGCGTGTTAGATGAACTAAAGAACTTATTGAGAGCCCCCAAAAAGACAAACAACTTTTTTTTTAGGCCTCCACATCTTGCAAAAATAAAAGTGAATAGGTAGTTATAGTTCATTGTTGTGATGTATTATGTTGTTTTTACTGCTTAAGACTACAAATGTAACAGAAATAATAGTATTTCTTACCTTAAATTGTGGGTGCTGGTGTTTGTGGATGATTGTGAAGAGAGAGTTATGTTGTGGTCTTACTGGTCTGAGGTGGATGGTAGAGGTTCTGGTACTGAAGATGATTGTGAAGAGAGAGTTATGTTGTGGTCCTACTGGTCTGAGGTGGATGGTGGAGGTTCTGGTACTGAAGTTGATGGTTGTACTGGAGTGTCTAACTTTGTTATTCAGTCAATCAAGTCATTCAGTAAGTCAGCCAAGTCATTAAGTCAATCAAGTCGTTCAGTAAGTCAGTCAAGTGGTTCAGTAAGTCAGTCAAGTGATTCAGTAAGTCAGTCAATTGATTCAGTCAGTCAAGTCGTTCTGTAATTCAGTCAAGTCCATCAGTAAATCAGTAAAGTTGCTCAGTAAGTCAGTAAAGTTCAGTAAGTCAGTCACGTTATTCAGTAAGTCAAGTCATTCAGTAAGTCAAGACATTCAGTAAGTCAAGTCATTCAGTAAGTCAGTAAAGTTATTCAGTAAGTCAGTAAAGTCATTTAGTAAGTCAAGTGATTCAGTAAGTCAGTCAAGTGACTCAGTAAGTCAGTCAAGTGACTCAGTAAGTCAGTCAAGTGACTCAGTAATTCAGTCAAGTGATTTAGTAAGTCAGTCAAGTGACTCAGTAAGTCAGTCAAGTGGTTCAGTAAGTCAGTCAATTGATTCAGCCAGTCAAGTCATTCTGTAATTCAGTCAAGTCCTTCAGTAAATCAGTCAAGTTGTTCAGTAAGTCAGTAAAGTTGTTAAGTAAGTCAGTCAAGTCATTCAGTAAGTCAGTCAAGTCATTCAGTAAGTCAAGACATTCAGTAAGTCATTCTGTAAGTCAGTCAAGCCATTCAGGAAGTCAGTCAAGTTATTCAGTAAGCCAATTAAGTCATTCAGTCAGTCAAGTGATTCAGTAAGTCAGTCAAGTGATTCAGTAAGTCAGTCAAATGATTCAGTAATTCAGTCAACTGATTCAGTAAGTCAGTCAAGTAGTTCTGTAATTCAGTCAAGCCATTCAGTAAATCAGCCAGGTTGTTCAGTAAGTAAAGTTGTCCAGTAAGTCAAGTCATTCAGTAAATCAGTCAAGTCATTCAGTAAGTCAGTCAATTCATTCAATAAGACATTCAGTAAGTCAGTCTAAGTCATTCAGTAAGTCAGTCAAGTCATTCAGTAAGTCAGTCAAGTCATTCAGTAAGTCAGTCAAGTCATTCAGTAAGTCAATCAAGTCATTCAGTAAGTCAAGTCGTTCAATAAGTCAGTCAAGTCATTCAGTAAATCAGTCAAGTCATTCAGTAAGTCAAGTCATTTAGTAAGTCAATCAAGTCGTTCAGTAAGTCAAGTGATTCAGTAAGTCAGTCAAGTGATTCAGTAAGTAAAGTGATTAAGTCAAGTTGTTCTGTAATTCAGTCAAGTCCTTCAGTAAATCAGTCAAGTTGTTCAGTGTCAGTAAAGTTGCTTAGTTAGTCAAGTCAATAAGTCATTAAGTCAGTCAAGTCATTAAGTCAGTCAAGTCATTCAGTAAGTCAGTCAAGTCATTCAGTAAGTCAGTCAAGTCATTCAGTAAGTCAGTCAAGTCATTCAGTAAGTCAGTCAAGGCATTCAGTAAGTCAGTCAAGTCATTCAATAAGTCAATCAAGTCATTCAGTAAGTCAGTCAAGTCATTCAGTAAGTCAGTCAAGTCATTCAGTAAGTCAATCAAGTCGTTCAGTAAATCAGTCAAGTGATTCAGTAAGTCAGTCAACTGATTCAGTAAGTCAGTCAAGTCGTTCTGTAATTCAGTCAAGTCGTTCAATCAGCCAAGTTCAGTAAGTCAGTAAAGTTGTTCAGTAAGTCAGTCAAGTCATTCAGTAAGTCAAGTCATTCAATAAGTCATTCAGTAAGTCAGTCAAGTCATTCAGTAAGTCAGTCAAGTCGTTCAGTTAGTCAATCAAATCATTCAGTAAGTTAGTCAGGTCATTCAGTTAGTCAATTCATTCAGTAAGTCAGTCAAATCATTCAGTAAGTCAGTCAACTCACTCAGTATGTCAGTCATTCAGTAAGCTGTCAGTCAGTTAGTCACTAAGTCAGTTATACAAACTTATGTTTACCTCCTTTATGTGTACAAAATAACACTTCATTATGGCCACAAGATGTCTTGTTTAATATCTTTGTTTCCTTTGTTAATTCTAAGACTTACATGTTTACACCTTTTCTTGCACTTTGAGGGGTAAATCGAGCGGGCTCAGCGCGAACGAAAAATTTTGTCGAAAAATTCACAAATTGAGTTAATCTTATAGAAAAATAGCTTAACTCTCTGGCAACACAATGATACAAGAATCATTGTTCTACGACATTCCTACAAGGAATTATGGTCATTTAAAACACCTAGGGTGACGTCACCACCCGCGGCAGGTGTGCTCACCTGTCGTCAAGTTTCTTTTTTTTCGTGTATTTATTGTATTATTCTTTCTAAGATAATAATTGACGATTTAGCATCATAATACAGTGGGTGGGACTTATCCATAGACTTTCAGCCAACCAGGAACCTCCTGGCACCATTTTGCTGACATCATGGAAAATTCCAGTCTCGGGATATGCTTCAATATAACGCTATTATAGCTTCTACAGCTTATTTATCTATCACAATTGATCTAATATGGCATAATAAGCAATATAAACAACAAAGAAATATGGTAAATACTCCAGAATTGCTCTGACCCTTGTCCATTGGCTGTGGTTTAGGGTGAATAATATGCGATGGGTGAATGTTGTGGAGTATCACTTCAGTGGCAGCAGGGTAGGTGGTAGTACGAGTCCTATTAGTTGGTAATTTGTGAACTTTTGGGTGATTTCTGCAGTTGATTTATATCATTCTGGGTATCCACACATGTTAGTGTTATGTGGGTCTTGATTAGGTCATCACTGGGCTGCTGAGAACCTCAGGTAGAAGTAAAAATAGAGGACAAGGTTCCTGTTGCCGCTGCCGTTGCCGGAAAACAGATGCCAGATCATTTATAGCAAGAAGGAAAAGTGTGGTGCTAAGGACACATCCCTGAGGAACACCTTCAGCTTGGACAAAGTCCAAGCAAAGCAAAGTATTAACCCAAACATGGAAATGTGTCTCAGATTATAGCAAGTAAGTTTATTCAGGTATACACAAATACAGTTACATAGAATTATCATACATAGCAGCATATGTGTAGAGAACCTAGGATAACCCAAAAAAGTCAGACAGAGTGACTTGGCTTATGGTCACCCTGATATTCCACCAATACTTGGCTTATGGTCACCCTGATATTTCACCAATACTTGGCTTATGGTCACCCTGATATTCCACCAATACTTGGCTTATAGTCACCCTGATTTTCCATCAATACTTGGCTTATGGTCACCCTGATATTCCACCAATACTTGGCTTATGGTCACCCTGATATTCAACCAATACTTGGCTTATGGTCACCCTGATATTCCACCAATACTTGGCTTATAGTCACCCTGATATTCCACCAATACTTGACTTATGGTCACCCTGATATTCCACCAATACTTGGCTTATGGTCACCCTGATATTCCACCAATACTTGGCTTATGGTCACCCTGATATTCCACCAATACTTGGCTTATGGTCACCCTGGTATTCCTCCAATACTTGGCTTATGGTCACCCTGATATTCCACCAATACTTGGCTTATGGTCACCCTGATATTCCTCCAATACTTGGCTTATGGTCACCCTGATATTCCAACAATACTTGGCTTATGGTCACCCTGATATTCCACCAATACTTGGCTTATGGTCACTCTGATATTCCACCAATACTTGGTTTATGGTGACCCTGACATTCCAAAAATACTTGGCTTATGGTCACCCTTATATTCAACCAATATTTGGTTTATGGTCTCCCTGATATTCCACCAATACTTGGCTTATGGTTACCCTGATATTCCACCAATACTTGGCTTATGGTCACCCTGATATTCCTCCAATACTTGGCTTATGGTCACCCTGATATTCCACCAATACTTGGCTTATGGTCACCCTGATATTCAACCAATACTTGGCTTATGGTCAAACTGATATTCCACCAATACTTTGCTTATGGTCACCCTGATATTCCACCAATACTTGGCTTATGGTCACTCTGATATTCAACCAATACTTGGCTTATGGTCACCCTGATGTTCCACCAATACTAGGCTTATGGTCACCCTGATATTCCACCAATACTTGGCTTATGGTCACCCTGATATTCCACCAATACTTGGCTTATGGTCACCCTGATATTCCACCAATACTTGGCTTATGGTCACCCTGATATTCCACCAATACTTGGCTTATGGTCACCCTGATATTCCATCAATACTTGGCTTATGGTCACCCTGATATTCCATCAATACTTGGTGGAATATCAGGGTGACCATAAGCCAAGTATTGGTGGAATATCAGGGTGACCATATGCCAAGTATTGGTGGAATATCAGGGTGACCATAAGCCAAGTATTGGAGGAATATCAGGGTGACCATAAGCCTAGTATTGGTGGAATGACTGTATTGTGCTACGTTTAGATGGTGGAATATCAGGGCGACCATAAGCCATCTAAACGTAGCACAATACAGTCATTCCACCAATACTTGGCTTATGGTCACCCTGATATTCCTCCAATACTTGGCTTATGGTCACCCTGATATTCCACCAATACTTGGCTTATGGTCACCCTGATATTCCACCAATACTTGGCTTACGGTCACCCTGATATTCAACCAATACTTGGCTTATGGTCAAACTGATATTCCACCAATACTTTGCTTATGGTCACCCTGATATTCCACCAATACTTGGCTTATGGTCACCCTGATATTCAACCAATACTTGGCTTATGGTCACCCTGATATTCCACCAATACTTGGCTTATGGTCACCCTGATATTCCACCAATACTTGGCTTATGGTCACCCTGATATTCCACCAATACTTGGCTTATGGTCGCCCTGATATTCCACCTTATGGTCACCCTGATATTCCACCAATACTTGGCTTATGGTCGCCCTGATATTCCACCAATACTTGGCTTATGGTCACCCTGATATTCCACCAATACTTGGCTTATGGTCGCCCTGATATTCCACCATCTAAACGTAGCACAATACAGTCATTCCACGTATTTTTTTTTTTTTTTTTTTTTTTTGAGAAAATATAATATTTCCTCAATGTTGATGATTTTAGTTGTATGTAATCTTTTGTATTAACGAAAAATTGTATTACCAGATTTTTGTTGTATATGAAAATGTAATGAAATGTATAATAAATAAATGTACTATTAGTGTTATCCTGCATTTTAGTTTAATTAAGTTAATAAGAGGACACAGAGCGACCCAGCTTGATGGACCTGGTCAGTCCTGTTGACCTGTGTTTACTTGTGATGACGTCATGAATGGTTATCATGTGATGTCACTGACTGCTGAGCAGGTGGGGTGACATCACGCATGTTAGTTCATTTAAGTTAATAAGGAGAAGTTACTTGTTTCAACTTGTATCTCCAAGTCAATGTCTGGTGAGTGAGGTGTTGGGAGATGGAGAGGAAGGTCTTGATCCGAGGAAGTGGAGAAAAAATGACATTCTCGAAATCTAGCAACTCAAATCTTCTTCTTTGTATTACCAATAGCGAGAAAAAATGAAAATTTAGCAACCTTGTAAAATTTTAGAAATGAATGCTTACCCCCACAGGAGTGACTTTACCATACCTCACCCCCCACAGGAGGGACTTTACCATACCTCACCCCCCACAGGAGGGACTTTACCATACCTCACCCCCACAGGAGGGACTTTACCATACCTCACCCTCCACAGGAGGGACTTTACCATACCTCACCCCCCACAGGAGGGACTTTACCATACCTCACCCCCCACAGGAGGGACTTTACCATACCTCATCCCCCACAGGAGTGACTTTACCATACCTCACCCCCCACAGGAGGGACTTTACCATACCTCACCCCCCACAGGAGTGACTTTACCATACCTCACCCCCCACAGGAGGGACTTTACCATACCTCACCCCCACAGGAGGGACTTTACCATACCTCACCCCCCACAGGAGGGACTTTACCATACCTCACCCCCCACAGGAGGGACTTTACCATACCTCACCCCCACAGGAGGGACTTTACCATACCTCACCCCCACAGGAGTGACTTTACCATACCTCACCCCCACAGGAGGGACTGTACCATACGTCACCCCCACAGGAGGGACTTTACCATACCTCACCCCCACCTGAGGGACTTTACCCTCCCTCACCCCCACAGGAGGGACTTTACCATACCTCACCCCCACAGGAGGGACTTTACCATACCTCACCCCAAAAGGAGTGACTTTACCATACCTCACCCCAACAGGAGGGACTTTACCATACCTCACCCCCCACAGGAGTGACTTTACCATACCTCACCCCCACAGGAGTGACTTTACCATACCTCACCCCCCACAGGAGTGACTTTACCTTACCTCACCCCCCACAGGAGTGACTTTACCATACCTCACCCCCACAGGAGTGACTTTACCATACCTCACCCCCCAGGAGGGATTTTACCATACCTCACCCCCCACAGGAGGGACTTTACCATACCTCACCCCCCACAGGAGGGACTTTACCATACCTCACCCCCACAGGAGGGACTTTACCATACCTCACCCCCACAGGAGTGACTTTACCATACCTCACCCCCACAGGAGGGACTTTACCATACTTCACCCCCACAGGAGGGACTTTACCATACCTCACCCCCACAGGAGTGACTTTACCATACCTCACCCCCACAGGAGGGACTTTACCATACCTCACCCCCACAGGAGGGACTTTACCATACCTCACCCCAACAGGAGTGACTTTACCATACCTCACCCCAACAGGAGGGACTTTACCATACCTCACCCCCCACAGGAGTGACTTTACCATACCTCACCCCCCACAGGAGTGACTTTACCATACCTCACCCCCCACAGGAGTGACTTTACCATACCTCACCCCCCACAGGAGTGACTTTACCATACCTCACCCCCACAGGAGTGACTTTACCTTACCTCACTCCCCACAGGAGAGACTTTACCATACCTCACCCTCCACAGGAGTGACTTTACCATACCTCACCCCCCACAGGAGTGACTTTACCATACCTCACCACCCACAGGAGTGACTTTACCTTACCTCACCCCCCACAGGAGAGACTTTACCATACCTCACCCCCCACAGGAGTGACTTTACCATACCTCACCCCCCACAGGAGGGACTTTACCATACCTCATCCCCCACAGGAGTGACTTTACCATACCTCACCCCCCACAGGAGGGACTTCACCATACCTCACCCCCCACAGGAGTGACTTTACCATACCTCACCCCCCACAGGAGGGACTTTACCATACCTCACCCCCACAGGAGGGACTTTACCATACCTCACCCCCCACAGGAGGGACTTTACCATACCTCACCCCCCACAGGAGGGACTTTACCATACCTCACCCCCACAGGAGGGACTTTACCATACCTCACCCCCACAGGAGTGACTTTACCATACCTCACCCCCACAGGAGGGACTTTACCATACCTCACCCCCACAGGAGGGACTTTACCATACCTCACCCCCACAGGAGGGACTTTACCATACCTCACCCCAACAGGAGTGACTTTAACTTACCTCACCCCAACAGGAGGGACTTTACCATACCTCACCCCCCACAGGAGGGACTTTACCATACCTCACCCCCACAGGCGTGACTTTACCAAAACTCACCCCCCATAGGAGTGACTTTACCGTACCTCACCCCCCACAGGAGTGACTTTACCATACCTCACCCCCCACAGGAGTGACTTTACCATACCTCACCCCCACAGGAGTGACTTTACCATACCTCACCCCCACAGGAGTGACACAGGAGTGACATTACCCTACCTCCCCCCCCACAGGAGAGACTTTACCATACCTCACCCCCACAGGAGTGACTTTACCATACCTCACCCCCACAGGAGGGACTTTACCATACCTCACCCCCACAGGAGTGACTTTACCATACCTCACCCCCACAGGAGGGACTTTACCATACCTCACCCCCACAGGAGGGACTTTACCATACCTCACCCCCACAGGAGGGACTTTACCATACCTCACCCCAACAGGAGTGACTTTACCATACCTCACCCCAACAGGAGGGACTTTACCATACCTCACCCCCCACAGGAGGGACTTTTCCATACCTCACCCCCCACAGGAGTGACTTTACCATACCTCACCCCCCATAGGAGTGACTTTACCGTACCTCACCCCCCACAGGAGTGACTTTACCATACCTCACCCCCCACAGGAGTGACTTTACCATACCTCACCCCCCACAGGAGTGACTTTACCATACCTCACCCCCACAGGAGTGACTTTACCTTACCTCACCCCCCACAGGAGAGACTTTACCATACCTCACCCCCCACAGGAGTGACTTTACCATACCTCACCCCCCACAGGAGTGACTTTACCATACCTAACCCCCCACAGGAGTGACTTTACCATACCTCACCCCCCACAGGAGAGACTTTACCATACCTCACCCCCCACAGGAGTAACTTTACCATACCTCACCCCCACAGGAGTGACTTTACCATACCTCACCCTCACAGGAGTGACTTTACCATACCTCACCCCCCACAGGAGGGACTTTACCATGCCTCACCCCCTACAGGAGGGACTTTACCATGCCTCACCCCCCACAGGAGGGACTTTACCATACCTCACCCCCACAGGAGGGACTTTACCATACCTCACCCCCCACAGGAGTGACTTTACCATACCTCACCTCCCACAGGAGTGACTTTACCATACCTCACCCCCCACAGGAGTGACTTTACCATACCTCACCCCTCACAGGAGAGACTTTACCATACCTCACCCCTCACAAGAGTGACTTTACCATACCTCACCCCCACAGGAGTGACTTTACCATACCTCACCCCCACAGGAGTGACTTTACCATACCTCACCCCTCACAGGAGTGACTTCATACCTCACCCCCCACAGGAGTGACTTTACCATACCTCACCCCCCACAGAAGTGACTTTACCATGCCTCACCCCCTACAGGAGGGACTTTACCATGCCTCACCCCCACAGGAGGGACTTTACCATACCTCACCCCCCAGAGGAGGGACTTTACCATACCTCACCCCCCACAGGAGGGACTTTACCATACCTCACCCACAGAAGGGACTTTACCATACCTCACCCCCACAGGAGGGACTTTACCATACCTCACCCCCCATAGGAGGGACTTTACCATACCTCACCCCCCACAGGAGTGACTTTACCATACCTCACTCCCCACAGGAGAGACTTTACCATACCTCACCCCCCATAGGAGGGACTTTACCATACCTCACCCCCCACAGGAGTGACTTTACCTTACCTCACTCCCCACAGGAGAGACTTTACCATACCTCACCCCCCACAGGAGTGACTTTACCATACCTCACCACCCACAGGAGAGACTTTACAATACCTCACCCCCCACAGGAGTGACTTTACCATACCTCACCCCCACAGGAGTGACTTTACCATACCTCACCCCCACAGGAGTGACTTTACCATACCTCACCCCCCACAGGAGTGACTTTACCATACCTCACCACCCACAGGAGTGACTTTACCATACCTCACCCCCCACAGGAGTGACTTTACCATGCCTCACCCCCTACAGGAGGGACTTTACCATGCCTCACTCCCCACAGGAGGGACTTTACCATACCTCACCCCCACAGGAGGGACTTTACCATACCTCACCCCCCACAGGAGGGACTTTACCATACCTCACCCCCACAGGAGGGACTTTACCATACCTCACCCCCCACAGGAGGGACTTTACCATGCCTCACCTTCCACAGGAGGGACCTTACTATACCTCACCCCCCACAGGAGGGACTTTACAATACCTCACCCCCCACCCCCCACAGGAGGGACTTTATCATACCTCACCCTCCACAGGAGGGACTTTACCATACCTCACCTTCCACAGGAAGGACTTTACCATACCTCACCCCCACAGGAGGGACTTTACCATACCTCACCCCCCACAGGAGGGACTTTACCATACCTCATCCCCCACAGGAGGGACTTTACCATACCTCACCCCCCACTGGAGGGACTTTACCATACCTCACCCCCCACAGGAGGGACTTTACCATATCTCAGGGGTAAACTAAAAATGAAATTCGAAAAAATGGTAAATTCGAAAAAGAAACGAAAAAAATCAAGGAGCGGGGGCGATCCGTGTAATGTAGCAGAGGGCGGGCGCTGCAGAAGGTGCTGCAGTGGCGGCGGGTGTCGACACAGGCGCGGGTGAGCGCGGGACCGGAAGTGGGGGGAGGGACGACGGGAAGTAACACCTAGATGTTACTTCCGAGCCATACAGCCGCAAAATCCACTATTCTGGTTCATATACTCGGAAACACCCCCAAACCATGAGTGAGTCTTGGTGTTTGGTTGTCCCACAGGCGTAGCGTGGGTGTAGCGGGTCACTAACTCTGGGCCATTACACGTCCCCCACGGTTACAGGTGACGGTGAAGGTTGCTTCATCACTCTGAAGTACTTCGGACCACTGTTGAAGATTCCAGTGAAGATATTACTTTGCATAAACCAGCCTGTGTGTGTGTGTGTGTGTGTGTGTGTGTGTGTGTACTCACCTATTTGTACTCGCCTATTTGTGGTTGCAAGGGTCGAGTCTCAGCTCCTGGCCTCGCCTCTTCACCGGTTGCTACTGGACCCTCTCTCTCCCCACTTCATGAGCTTTAGCAAACCTCGTCTTAAAACTATGTATGGTTCCTGCCTCCACTACGTCACTTTCTAGGCTATTCCACTGCTTGACAACTCTATGACTGACGAAATACTTCCTAATATCTCTCTGACTCATCTGTGTCTTCAACTTCTAATTGCGACCTCTTGTTTTTGTGTCCCCTCCCTAGAACAGCCTGTCTTTGTCCACTTTGTCTATTCCATGCAGAATTTCATATGTCGTTATCATGTCTCCTCTGACCCTCCTGTCCTTCAGTGTCGTCAGGCAGATTTCCCTTAATCTTTCTTCATAGGACATTCACCTTAGCTCTCGAACTAACCTTGTCGCAAACCTTTGCACTTTCTCTAGTTTCTTGACGTGCTTTATTAAGTGCAGGTTCCAAACAGGTGCTGCATACTCCAATATGGGCCTGACGTACATGCTGTACAGTGTCTTGAACGATTCCTTACTAAGGTATCGGAACGCTGTTCTCAGGTTTGCCAGGCGCCCATATGCTGCAGCAGTTATCTGGTTGATGTGCACTTCCGGAGACATGCTCAGTGTTATACTCACTCCAAGATCTTTCTCCTTGAGCGAGGTTTGCTGTCTTTGGCCACCTAGCCTATACTCTGTCTGCAGTCTTCTGTGCCCTTCCCCTATCTTCATGACTTTGCATTTGGTGGAATTAAATTCGAGAAGCCAGTTGCTGGACCACGTATCCAGTCTGTCCAGGTCTCTTTGAAGTCCTGCCCGGTCCTCATCTGATTGAATTCTCCTCATTAACTTCACATCGTCTGTTAACAGGGACACTTCTGAGTCTAACCCATTATGTCGTTCACATATACCAAAAATAGCACTGGTCCTAGGAACGACCCCTGTGGGGCCCCGCTCGTCACAGGTGCCCACTGTGATACATCATTACGTACCATGACTCGTTGTTGCCTCACTGTCAGGTATTCTCAGATCCATTGCAGTGCCCTTCCTGTTATATGCGCCTGATCCTCTAGCTTCTGCACTAATCTCTTGTGAGGAACTGTGTCAAAGACCTTCTTGCAGTCCAAGAAGATGCAATCAACCCACCCCTCTCTTTCGTGTCTTACTTCTGTTACTTTATCATAAAACTCCAGAAGGTTTGTGACACAGGATTTGCCTTCCATGAATCCGTGCTGGTTGGCGATTATGCTCTTGTTCTGTTCCAGGTGCTCCACCACTCTCCTCCTGATAATCTTCTCCATAACTTTGCATACTATACATGTCAGTGACACAGGTCTATAGTTTAGTGCCTCTTTTCTTTCTCCTTTTTTAAAAATGGGAACTACATTTTCCATCTTTCATACCTCAGGTAGTTGCCCAGTTTCCAGGGACGTGTTGAAGATTGTGGTAAGTGGCACACACAGCATATCTGCTCTCTCTCTAAGGACCCAATGGGAGATGTCCGGTCCCATTGGCTTTGAGATATCGATGTCCCTTAGCAGTTTCTTCACCTCCTCCTCATCTGTATGTATGTCATCCAACACCTGTTGGTATATTCCTTGCTGGTGTCCCCATCTGGTCTGTCCCCCAAGAGGCCTTCCTGTCTCCACTGTAAATACTTCCTTAAATCTCATATTGAGCTCCTCACATACCTCTTGATTGTTTCTTGTGAGTTCTCCGCCTTCTTTCCTCAGCCTTATCACCTGGTCTTTGACTGTTGTCTTCCTAGTAATGTGGCTATAATACAGCAGTTTTGGGTCAGATTTGACTTTCAATGCTATGTCGTTTTCGTACTGTCGCTGGGCCTCCCTACTTATCTATGCATACTCGTTTATGACTCTTCTACTAATCTCCTTATTTTCCTGGGTCCTTTTCCTCCTGCACCTTTCCCATTCTCTGGTGCACTTAGTTTTTGCATCCCTACACCTTCGGGTAAACCAAGGACTCGCTTTGGTCTTCCTATTATTTCTGTTTCCCTTTGTAACAAACCTTTCCTCTGCCTCCTTGCACTTTGTTGCTTCATATTCCATCATCTCGTTTACTGATTTTCCTACCAGTTCTCTGTCCCACTGAACCTCCTGCAGGAAGTTCCTCATACCTGTGTAGTCCCTCCTTTTATAGTTTGGCTTTTCCCATTCAATTCCTGTCACCTTCTCCACTTGTAACTCTCCTATATAATCAAAACTCAGAACCACGTGATCGCTAGCTCTAAGGGGCCTCTCCTAAGTGATGTTCTCAATGTCTGAACTGCTCAGGATGAACACAAGATCCAGTCTTGTTGGCTCATCCTCCCCTCTTTCTCTGGTAGTGTCACTGGCATGTTGATTCATGAGTTTTTCAAGTACCACATCTATCATCTTGGCTCTCCATGTTTCGGGACCCCCATGTGGCTCCAGGTTTTTCAGTCGATCTCCCTGTGGTTGAAATCGCCCACTACCAGTAACTTTGCTCTGCTTGAGTGAGCTCTTCTTGCCACCTCAGCCACTGTGTTCACCATCGCCCTGTTGTTTTCTTCATACTCTCTTGGCCTCCTGCAGTTCTGTGGTGGGTTATACATCACTCCAATGACTACTTTATGTTCTCCAGACTGAATTGTAACTACTATGTAGTCTCTTTCTCCAATCATGTCCATATCTTCCATTTCCTCAAATGCCCATCGGGTTTTTTTATGAGCAGTGCAACCCCTCCTTCCCTATTCTCCTATCTTTCCTCAGGATCTGATATCTCGGTGGGAAGATTGCATCTGTTATTGTCTCAGCAAGTTTTGTTTCTGTGACTGCTATGATGTCTGGGGATTTCTCACTGATTCTTTCGTTCCACACCTTATGTTTATTCGTTATTCCTTCCGCGTTTGTGTACGAAACTTTCAGCTTCTTTTCTATCACTGTTTTCCTGCAAGAATATTGGGGTTGGGGGAGCGAAAGCCTTGGTGGGGGCCTATGGGGCGCTGTGGTGTAGGTGGTTTTTGTGATGATGGGGATGGGGTCAGAATACCCATAAGTGACAGTTGTTGGGGTGAGGTTTGTGATGTGGGGGTTGGTGGTAGAGGGAACAGTGAGTGGGTTATGGTTTAGGTTGCTCAGTTGCGTTGGGATTGTCGCGGTTGGAGTCTTTCGGTGGGAGATTCTGTGGGGTGTGTTTGCCCTTCCTCCTGTGTCTGGGTCCTGCTCATCTTCCTCATTGCCTCTCGTTCCTCCTTGCGTCTCTGTACCCTCTCTTTCAGCGTAGTCCTTTCTTCTTGTGTTCTGTCACGTGCCTTAACCTTTCCTCGTACGACATTCCCTTGAGCTCTGGGACTAGCCTTGTTGCAAACCTTTGTACTTTCTCTAACTTCTTGACGTGCTTGACCAGGTGTGGGTTCCAGACTGTGCTGCATACTCCAGTATGGGCCTAACATACACAGTGTACAGTGTCTTGAACGATTCCTTATTAAGGTATCGGAACGCTATTCTCAGGTTTGCCAGGCGCCCGTATGCTGCAGCGGTTATTTGGTTGATGTGTGCCTCCGGTGATGTGCTCGGTGTTATGGTCACCCCAAGGTCTTTCTCCCTGAGTGAGGTCTGTAGTCTTTGTCCACCTAGCCTATACTCTGTCTGCGGTCTTCTTTGCCCCTCCCCAATCTTCATGACTTTGCATTTGGCTGGATTGAATTCGAGAAGCCAGTTACTGGACCACATGTCCAGCCTCTCCAGGTCTCTTTGCAGTCCTGCCTCATCCTCGTCCGATTTAATTCTTCTCATCAACTTCACGTCATCTGCGAACAGGGACACTTCAGAGTCTATTCCTTCCATCATGTCGTTCACATATATCAAAAATAGCACTGGTCCTAGAACTGACCCCTGTGGGACCCCGCTCGTAACAGGCGCCCACTGTGATACCTCTTCACGTACCATGACTCGTTGCTGCCTCCCTGTCAGGTATTCCCTTATCCATTGCAGTGCCCTTCCTTTTACGTGTGCCTGATCCTCCAGCTTCTGCACTAATCTCTTGTGGGGAACTGTGTCAAAGGCCTTCCTGCAGTCTAGGAAAACGCAATCTACCCAACCCTCTCTCTCGTGTCTTACTTCTGTTACCTTGTCATAAAACTCCAGGAGGTTTGTGATACAAGATATGCCTTCCATGAACCCATGCTGGTTTTCATTTATAATCTTGTTCCTTTCCAGGTGTTCGACCACTCTCCTCCTGATAATCTTCTCCATGACTTTGCACACGATACATGTCAGAGACACAGGTCTGTAGTTTAGTGCCTCGTTTCTGTTTCCTTTCTTAAATATGGGGACTACATTAGCTGTCTTCCATTTCTCAGGTAGTTGCCCAGTTTCAAGGGATGTGTTGAAGATTGTGGTTAGAGGCACACATAGCATCTCTGCTCCTTCTCTAAGGACCCATGGGGAGATGTTGTCCGGTCCCATCGCCTTTGAGGTGTCAAGGTCACTTAAGAGCTTCTTCACCTCCTCCTCAGTTGTTCGTATGTCATCCAACACTTGTTGGTATATTCCCTCTTGATGTTCCCTTCTGTTCTGTCTTCCCACAGCCCTTCCTGTCTCTACTGTAAAAACTTCCTTAAATCTCCTGTTCAGCTCCTCACATACCTCCTGATCATTTCTTGTGAGTTCTCCACCTTCTGTCCTTAATCTGATCACCTGGTCTTTGACTGTTGTCTTCCTCCTGATGTGGCTATACAACAGTTTCGGGTCAGTCTTGATTCTCGATGCTATGTCATTTTCATACTGTCGCTGGGCCTCCCTCCTTACCTGTGCGTACTCATTCCTGGCTCTGCGACTGATCTCCCTATTTTCGTGTGTTCTCTGCCTTCTGTACTTTTTCCATTCTCTATTGCACTTTGTTTTTGCCTCCTTACACCGTCGGGTGAACCAGGGGCTTGTTCTGGTCTTCCCGTTGTTACTGTTGCACTTGGGAATGAACCTTTCCACTGCCTCCTTGCATTTTGTTGCTACATATTCCATCATTTCATTTACTATCTTTCCTGCCAGTTCTCTGTCCCACTGGACCTCCCGCAGGAAGTTCTTCAACCCTATGTAGTCCTCTCTTTTATAGTCAGGTTTTTCCCATTCTACTCCTGTTATTCTCTCCACTTGCAGCTCTACTATGTATTCAAAACACAGAACCACGTGGTCGCTAGCTCCTAGGGGACTCTCATACTTGATGTCCTCAATGTCTGAGCTGCCCAGGGTGAACACAAGGTCCAATCTTGCTGGTTCATCCTCCCCTCTCACTCTGGTAGTGTCCTTAACATGTTGGTGCATGAGGTTTTCCAGCACCACGTCCAACATCCTGGCTCTCCATGTTTCGGGACCCCCATGTGGCTCCAGGTTTTCCCAGTCAATCTCCCTGTGGTTGAAATCCCCCATAACCAGCAACTTTGCTCTGCTGGAGTGAGCTCTTCTTGCCACCTCAGCAAGTGTGTCCACCATTGCTCTGTTGCTCTCTTCATATTCCTCTCTTGGCCTCCTGCAGTTCTGTGGTGGATTATACATCACTGCAATGACCACTTTGTGTTCCCCCGACTGAAGTGTACCTGCTATGTAGTCTCTTTCTCCCGTCTCATCTATTCCTTCCATTTTCTCGAATTTCCATCTGTTTTTTACGAGCAGAGCAACCCCACCTCCCCCCCTGCCCCTTCTATCTTTCCTCATGATCTGGTATCCTGGTGGGAAGATTGCATCTGTTATTGTCTCCATGAGTTTTGTTTCTGTAACTGCTATGATGTCTGGGGACTTCTCATTGATTCTTTCTTGCCATTCTTCATGTTTATTCGTTAATCCATCTGCATTTGTGTACCAAACCTTCAACTTCTGTTCTAATACTGTAACTGTGGTGCGGGGGGTGGAAACAGAGGGATCGGTGTGTGATGGTTGGTTTGGATTGTTCAGTTGCCTTGGGGGTGTCGTGGCTGGAGTCCTTCTGCAGGTGTTTCTGGGGGGTGCGCTTGTCCTTCCATTTGATCCTGGGTTATTCTGCTCTCCTTTTTCATTTCCTCCCATTTCTCCTTTCGTTTTTGAACTCTCTCTTTCATTGTCTTCCTTTCGTCCTGTGTTCTGTCTCGGTCGAGGTACACACTCCGGAACTCCTGCTTGCCTCTCAGCCGTGCTTTCTCCTGCAGGATCATGGTTCGGGTTGATTCTGCCTTGAAAATTACTTTGAGAGGTCGATTCCTTTTCTTTGTGAACCACCCAATTCTCCGAAAATTTGCCACCTGGGTCATGTCCCCCTCGCCTATCACCTTCATGATGTCTTCAATCGCTTTTTTCTCCTCCTGCTTTCTTTCATCATAAGTTTCCCCTTTAGCTTCGTCTAGCCCATAGACAAACACGGATCTCTCCCTTTCCACCTCCCACTGTGACTCCCATTGCATCCTCTGATGTGTTTTAGTTCCTTCCCGTGGAGTGTTCCTTCCTTCAGTCCCTTCCCTCGTTATGGCCCCTATGCTTCTTGGTTTATCCTTCCTGCTCACCTGCTCCTGGCCCCCACAGGTATCTGGTAAGGTCCTTGCACATGTCCTAGTTCCTTCGATGTCTTCCAACCTCTCTTTCTGTCCTAGAGTGCTCCCTGTCTTTGTTTTGGCCCCATGTGGGTTTGACAGGACCTCTGCATACAGTTTAGTTTCCATGCTTCCTTCGGACCTGTTGTCTGTGTTCGATGTAGCCATTGCCGATGCTACTTCTGTAATATCTTTGTCTCTGTGCTGTTTCAGATGTCTCAGCTCCTCTTCTAATCTCTCTATCTTGATTTCTGCTTCTGTGGCCTGTTGCTTCCACCTTCTGCATTCTGCTGCTAACCTCTCTTCCATCTTCCTTTCCAGCTCATCTAGTCTCCTTCCCCAGTCTTCCTCCCTTTTTTTGAGCTCTATCTCCCATTCCTCCCTCTCAGATTCGTCCTTGGAACCCCTTGTCCTCATCCTGGTTAGGGGGAGGGGAATAGATGGTTAGGAGAGGGGATGGATGGTTGTGGGGGAGGGGGAGGATGGTTATTGGAGGGGTAGAGATAGTTGGGGGAGGGAGTTAGATGGTTTGGGGGAGAGAGGGGATGGATGGTTGTGGGGGAGGGGGAGGATGGTTATTGGAGGGAGGGAGGTTTTTGGGCAGGGGTTAGACGGTTTGGGGAGGGGTTAGGTGGTTTGGGGGAGGGGTAGGTGGCTAAGGTGAGGTGGTTAGGGAAGGGGTGGTACGTGTTTGTGTCTAGTGTTTGTGTCAAGTGGTGGAGGGTGTGTGTGTGTGTGTGTGTGTGTGTGTGTGTGTGTGTGTGTGTGTGTGTGTGTGTGTATGTGCGTGTGTGTGTGTGTGTGTGTGTGTGTGTGTGTGGTGTGTGTGTGGTGTGTATGTGTGTGTGTGGTGTATGGTGTGTGTGTGTGATGTGTGTGGTGTGTGTGTGTGTGTGTGTGTGTGTGTGTGTGTGTGTGTGTGTGTGTGTGTATGTGTGTGTGTGTGTGTGTGTGTGTGTGTGTGTGTGTGTATGTGTGTGTGTGTGTATGTGTGTGTGTGTGTGTGTGTGTGTGTGTGTGTGTGTGTGTATGTGTGTGTGTGTGTGTGTGTGTGTGTATGTGTGTGTGTGTGTGTGTGTGTGTGTGTGTGTGTGTGTGTGTGTGTGTGTGTGTGTGTGTGTGTGTGTGTGTGTGTGTGTGTGTGTGTGTGTGTGTGTGTGTGTGTGTGTGTGTGTGTGTGTGTGTGTGTGTGTGTGTGTGTGTGTGTGTGTGTATGTGTGTGTGTGTGTGTGTGTGTGTGTGTGTGTGTGAGTGTGTGTGTGTGTGTGTGTGTGTACTCACCTATTTGTACTCACCTATTTGTGGTTGCAGGGGTCGAGTCCTAGCTCCTGGCCCCGCCTCTTCACCGGTTGCTACTAGACCCTCTCTCTCCCCGCTCCATGAGCTTTATCAAACCTCGTCTTAAAACTGTGTATGGTTCCTGCCTCCACTACGTCATTTTCTAGGCTATTCCACTGCCTTACAACTCTATGACTGAAGAAATACTTCCTACTATCTCTCTGACTCATTTGTGTCTTCAACTTCCAATTGTGGCCTCTTGTTTCTGTGTCCCCTCCCTGGAACATCCTGTCCTTGTCCACCTTGTCTATTCCACGCAGTATTTTATATGTCGTTATCATGTCTCCCCTGACCCTCCTGTCCTCCAGTGTCGTCAGGCCGATTTCCCTTAATCTTTCTTCATAGGACATTCCCCTTAGCTCTGGAACTAACCTTGTTGCAAACCTTTGTACTTTCTCTAGTTTCTTGACGTGCTTTATCAAGTGCGGGTTCCAAACAGGTGCTGCATACTCCAGTATGGGCCTGACATACACGGTGTACAGTGTCTTGAATGATTCCTTACTAAGGTGTCGGAATGCTGTTCTCAGGTTTGCCAGGCGCCCATATGCTGCAGCAGTTATCTGATTGATGTGTGCTTCCGGAGACATGCTCGGTGTTATACTCACCCCAAGATCTTTCTCCTTGAGTGAGGTTTGCAGTCTTTGGCCACCTAGCCTATACTCTGTCTGTGGTCTTCTGTGCCCTTCCCCTATCTTCATGACTTTGCATTTGGCAGGATTAAATTCGAGAAGCCATTTGCTGGACCAGGTGTCCAGTCTGTCCAGGTCTCTTTGAAGTCCTGCCTGGTCCTCATCAGATTTAATTCTCCTCATTAACTTCACATCATCTGCAAACAGGGACACTTCTGAGTCTAACCCTTCCGTCATGTCGTTCACATATACCAAAAATAGCACTGGTCCTAGGACCGACCCCTGTGGGACCCCGCTCGTCACAGGTGCCCACTGTGATACATCATTACGTACCATGACTCGTTGTTGCCTCCCTGTCAGGTATTCTCTGATCCATTGCAGTGCCCTTCCTGTTATATGCGCCTGATGCTCTAGCTTCTGCACTAATCTCTTGTGAGGAACTGTGTCAAAGGCCTTCTTGCAGTCCAAGAAGATGCAATCAACCCACCCCTCTCTCTCTTGTCTTACTTCTGTTATTTTATCATAAAACTCCAGAAGGTTTGTGACACAGGATTTGCCTTCCGTGAATCCGTGCTGGTTGGCATTTATACTCCTGTTCCGTTCCAGGTGCTCCACCACTCTCCTCCTGATAATCTTCTCCATAATTTTGCATACTATACACGTCAATGACACAGGTCTATAGTTTAGTGCCTCTTTTCTGTCTCCTTTTTTGAAAATGGGAACTACATTTGCTGTCTTCCATACCTCAGGTAGTTGCCCAGTTTCCAGGGATGTGTTGAAGATTGTGGTAAGTGGTACGCACAACATATCTGCTCCCTCTCTAAGGACCCATGGAGAGATGTTGTCCGGTCCCATTGCCTTTGAGGTATCGATGTCCCTTAGCAGTTTCTTCACCTCCTCCTCATCTGTATGTATGTCGTCCAACACTTGTTGGTGTATTCCTTGTTGGTGTCCCCATCTGGTCTGTCCCCCCAGAGTCCTTCCTGTCTCTACTGTAAATACTTCCTTAAATCTCGTGTTGAGCTCCTCACATACCTCTTGATCGTTTCTTGTGAGTTCCCCACCTTCTTTCCTCAGCCTTATCACCTGGTCCTTGACTGTTGTCTTCTTCCTAATGTGGCTATACAGCAGTTTCGGGTCAGATTTGACTTTCGATGCTATGTCGTTTTCATACTGTCTCTGGGCCTCCCTCCTTATCTGCGCATACTCGTTTCTGGCTCTTCTACTAATCTCCTTGTTTTCCTGGGTCCTATGCCTCCTGTACCTTTTCCATTCTCTGTTGCACTTAGCTTTTGCCTCCCTACACCTTCGGGTAAACCAAGGACTCGTCTTGGTCTTCCTATTATTTCTGTTTCCCTTGGGAACAAAACTTTCCTCTGCCTCCTTGCACTTTGTTGCCACATATTCCATCATCTCGTTTACTGATTTTCCTACCATTTCTCTGTCCCACTGAACCTCCTGCAGGAAGTTTCTCATACCTGTGTAGTCCCCCCTTTTATAGTTTGGCCTGTCCCCTTCAGTTCCTGTTACCTTCTCCACTTGTAACTCTACTATATAGTCAAAACTCAGAACCACATGATCGCTAGCTCCAAGGGGCCTCTCGTAAGTGATGTCCTCGATGTCTGAACTGCTCAGGGTGAACACAAGATCCAGTCTTGCTGGCTCATCCTCCCCTCTCTCTCTGGTTGTGTCCCTGACATGTTGATGCATGAGGTTTTCAAGTACCACATCCATCATCTTTGCTCTCCATGTTTCGGGACCCCCATGTGGCTCCAGGTTTTCCCAGTCGATCTCCCTGTGGTTGAAATCGCCCATTACCAGTAACTTTGCTCTGCTCGAGTGAGCTCTTCTTGCCACCTCAGCCAGTGTGTCCACCATCACCCTGTTGTTTTCTTCGTACTCCTCTCTTGGCCTCCTGCAGTTCTGTGGTGGGTTATACATCACTCCAATGACTACTTTATGTTCTCCGGACTGAATTGTACCTACAATGTAGTCTCTTTCTCCAATCATGTCCATGCCTTCCATTTCCTCAAATCCCCATTGGTGTTTTATGAGCAGTGCAACCCCTCCTCCCCCTCTACTCCTTCTATCTTTCCTCAGGATCTGATATCCTGTTGGGAAGATTGTGTCTGTTATTATCTCAGCGAGTTTTGTTTCTGTGACTGCTATGATGTCTGGGGATTTTTCACTGATTCTTTCATTCCACTCCTCATGTTTATTCATTATTCCATCCGCATTTGTGTACCAAACCTTTAGTTTCTTTTCTATCATTGTGGTCATGCAAGTATATTGGGGTTGGGGGAGGGAGAGCCTTGGTGGGGGCCTATATGGGGCTGTGGTGTAGGTGGGGTATGTGTTGATGGGGGTGGGGTCAGAATGCCCATAAGGGACAGCTGTTGGGGTGAGGTTTGTGATATGGGGGTTGGTGGCAGAGGGAACAGTGAGTGGGTTGGAGTATAGGTTGCTCAGTTGCGTTGGGAATGTCGCGGGTGGGGTCTTTTGGTGGGAGATTCTGTGGGGTGTGTTTGCCCTTCCTCCTGTGTCTGGGTCCTGCTCATTTTCATTGCTTCTCGTTCCTCCTTGCGTCTCTGTACCCTCTCTTTCAGTGTAGTCCTTTCTTCTTGTGTTCTGTCGCGGTCGAGGTATACTCTCTGGTACCCCTCTTTGTCTCTCAGTCTTGCTTTCTCTTGCAGAATCCTGATTCGAACTGATTCTTCCTTGAAAGTTACTCTGACAGGCCGTATCCTTCCACTCGCAAACCACCCAATTCTCTGAAAATTTGTCACCTGGGTCATATTGCCCTCCCCTATTGTTTTCATGATGCCTTCAATCATTTTTTTCTCCTCCTGTTTTATTTCTTCAAAGTTGGCCCCCTTGGCTTCTTGGAGCCCGTACACAAAAACTGACCTCGCCCTTTCCTCCTCCCACTGAGTCTCCATCTGCTTCCTCTGAGGCATTTTGTTTCCTTCCATTGACATGTTCTTGCCTTCAGTCCCTGTCATATCTGAAACATCTATTCTTAGTGGACTGTCTTTCCTGGCCAGCTGTCCCTTGCTACTGCAGTTGGCTGTTAGAACCTCTGCATATAACAAACCTTCATTTTCTTCGGACCTGTCGCTTGATCTTAGTGTGCTCATCGTCTTTTCCCTGGCCCCACGTGGGTCTGATAGGTCCTTCGTGTATGGCATGTCTCCGTTGTTGCTTACCATCCCCTTGTCTGCGCCTGACTCTGAATTTCCATCATTGTCTTCAGACCTGTCGTTTGATCTCAGTGTGCTCGTCGTCTTTTCCCTGGCCCCACGTGGGTCTGATAGGGCCTTCCTGTACGGCATGTCTCCGTTGTTGCTTACCATCCCCTTGTCTGCGCCTGACTTTGAATTTCCTGATGTCACGTCTGAATTGTCATTTGTCTCTCTAATCTGTTTCAGGCTTTGCAGTTTCTCTTCTAAGCACTGTATCCTAGCTTCTGCTGCTAAGGCCTGTACTTCCCACTTCCTGCACTCTTCAGCTATCCGCTCCTCCATTTTCTTACCAAGCTCTACTATCTTCCTTCCCCACTCTTCCTCCCTTTTTTGGAGCTCTAACTCCCAGTCTTTCCTCCCTGGTTCTTCTACCAGATCTCTGGTTTTCCGTCCTCTAAGGCCACCCATATGAGAGGGAGAGAGGGTGAGAGAGAGAGAGAGAGAGAGAGAGAGAGAGAGAGAGAGAGAGAGAGAGGGAGAGAGAGAGAGAGAGAGAGACAGAGAGAGAGAGAGAGCAGGAGAGAGGAGAGAGAGAGGGAGCAGAGAGAGAGAGAGAGGGGGAGAGAGGGAGAGAGAGAGAGAGAGAGGGAGAGAGAGAGAGGGAGAGGAGGGGGAGGGAGGGGAGAGAGAGGGAGAGAGAGGGGAGAGAGAGAGAGGAGAGAAGGGGAGAGAGAGAGAGAGAGAGAGAGAGAGAGAGAGAGAGGGAGAGAGAGAGAGAGAGAGAGAGAGAGAGAGAGAGAGAGAGAGAGAGAGAGAGAGAGAGAGAGAAAGAGAGAGAGAGAGAGGGAGCGAGAGAGAGGGAGAGAGAGGGAGAGAGAGGGAGAGAGGGAGAGAGAGGGAGAGAGGGGGAGAGAGAGGGAGAGAGAGGGAGAGAGAGGGAGAGAGAGGGAGAGAGAGGAGGGAGAGAGAGGGGAGAGAGAGAGAGGAGAGGAGAGAGATAGAGAGAGAGAGAGAGAGAGAGAGAGAGAGAGAGAGAGAGTAGGGAGAGAGAGAGAGAGAGAGAGAGAGAGAGAGAGAGAGAGAGAGAGAGAGAGAGTGAGGAGTGAGGAGAGTAGAGTGAGTGATCGAGTAGGGGAGGGAGGAGCGAGGGAAGAAAAAAGTAGGGAGTGAGGGTCTGTGGGGGTCTGTGGTGGGGCGGTCAGATTCCCAAGGATCAGCTGTGTACTCGTAGATGTGGTTTCAGGGGTCGAGACCCAGCTCCCTTCCCGCAGCAGTGTAAGTGTGCGCTGTCAGGTGTGTGTGTGGGCACGCTGCTGTTTATATGTCCCAGAACTACAACTCACTTCTGTGTACCTGCAATACTAATGAGATACCATTAACACTGAGAGTAGTTCTAATAATTATAATACTATCGTGTGTTGTTAACAAGTCACTCTTTCACTACCTTTACTACATGTGTACCCAATACTTGCTTTTCTCAGATTGTACTGTCTTTGTGTCCTAAAACATTATCTCGAAACTGTTGTCAGGGCTGTAGTCCCATTAGTCCTTGCTCCACAAATTTTATCTTCCTACTACTGCTAGGTGTTTTGTGTATGATAATCGCCCCTGGGAGCAGGGTTAAAGATAGCCCAGCTTACAGTGTCCGCCGGGCCGGTTCTACCTCAGATCTCCTGGGCCACCTACAGACAAGTAGAGATTTGCAATGTTATCAGAGGGGACGTCCATCCAGATGCCTGATGTACGATGCTCGCTGTACGATGCTCGTTGCATGATGACTCCACACTTCGCTCCTTCCGCCTCTGACTTCCTTCCGGCTATACTTATCTCTTGCCCTTTGAGTCCTCATTTACCATACCTTATCACTTGTATACTGCTACTTTTATAATTTCTACTCCACTTTGGTAAGTAATTCTACTTATCAGATGACACCAACCTGTTATGGCGGCCTACTCCCCAGGCCCTACTGCTGCCACCACCTCTGCTTATATATATTTATGTATACATATATATATCCCCTTTCTGGCTAGCTTGTTCACGCTGTGTGATACATCACATTTTGTCGTTACCACCCTCTCTTAATTCTATTTGGTCTTTTCTCTTTAGTCACTCGCTTTGTACTTTGTATATATGTAACAATGTGGCAACAGGTGCCCACTAGGCCTCAACGAACTGGCACTTTGAAATTTTGTTGTATAATTTCAGGCTTTCTCTCGCCTTAACTTTATTTATTTTTTTCTAACACATTGGTTATCACTTGTAGGGTTGATCACTGACGTTGTCACTAACACTGGATGCTTCTAGCTGCTAAAAACACGCCCTAAAAGCACTAAGATCCTCGGAGCCTGGCGCTTGTGACCCACTACACTGTGTGTGTGTGTGTGCGTGTGTGTGTACTCATGTAGTTGTACTCACCTAGTTATGGTAGCAGGGATCGATTTACAGCTCCTGGCCCCCCCTCTTTATGGTCGCTACTACGTCACTCTTCCTACTCCAGGAGCTTTATCATACCTCTTCTTGAAGCTATGTATGGATCCTGCCTCCAGTACATCACTTCGCAGACTATTCCACTTCCTGACAACTCTGTGACTGAAGAAATACTTCCTAACATCCCTGTGATTCATTTGAGTCTTCCACTTCCAACTGTGACCCCTTGTTGCTGTGTATCATCTCTGGAACATCCTCTCTCTGTCCGCCTTGTCAATTCCTCTCAGTGTTTTGTAAGTCGTTATCGTATGTGTACTCACCTACCTAATTGTACTCACCTAATTGTGGTTGCAGGGGTCGATACTCAGCTCCTGGCCCCGCCTCTTCACTGAATGCTACTAGGTCCTCTCTCTCCCTGCTCCCTGAGCTTTATCGTACCTCATCTTAAAGCTATGTGTGGTTCCTGCCTCCACTACATCACTCGCCAGACTATTCCACTTCCTGACCACTCTATGACTGAAGAAATACTTCCTAACATTTCTGTGACTCATCTGAGTCTTCAACTTCCAAGGGTAACCCCTCGTATCTGTGTCCCCTCTCTGAAACATCTTGTCTGTCCACCTTTTCTATTCCACGCAGTATTTTGTATGTCGTTATCATGTCTCCCCTAACCCTCCTGTCCTCCAGTGTCGTCAGGCCGATTTCCCTTAACCTTTCTTCGTAGGACATTTCCCTTAGCTCTGGAACTAACCTTGTCGCTAACCTTTGCACTTTCTCTAATTTCCTAATGTGCTAATGGGCCTGATGTACCCAGTGTACAGTGTCTTGAAAGATTCCTTACTTAAGTATCGGAACGCTAATCTCAGGTTTGCCAGGCGCCCATATGCTGCGGCAGTTATCTTGTTGATGTGTGCTTCCGAAGACGTGCTCGGTGTTACACTCCCCTAAGATCTTTCTCTTTGAGCGAGGTTTTGTAGTCTTTGGCCACCTAGTTGTACTCTGTATGCGGTCTTCTTTGCCCTTCTCCGATCTTCATGACTTTGCATGTTGAGAAATGGGAATACCAGCTAAGTTTAAAGAGTTTTTACTTAACTTAGAAAGACAGCTCATCGCCTGCACAGCCGCCCCTGCAGACGAGGTCTTGAGAAGCTGTCGAAGTCATCTCTCAACGGGCTGTAAAGATTTATAATTTGTAAGATTATAAATTACCCCTACGGGGTGTTATGTCAGCATATTTCATTCACTAATTGCTGACAAATTACGTACTTGTTTGGACTCAAAAGTCCGCCCCTTACTGCCGACTATAGGTTGATTACAAACTCCTTGAGACTCAAGAACTGCGCAGTCCCCCGTACTACAAGAAATTCGTAACCTACCTTGCTCTTGTAGCATGAGCTATGGTGTTCTTCACACCTTCGACAGATATCGGTGACTTGATAGAAGCTGAAGTGTCCTTGGATGTCCACGTCTTCCATAGTCTAGGAAAACGCACACTGGTACACTATGTTCCACAAGATTTGTCTTTATTGTTCACAATCTTATCACTAAAGAAGCTGATCAAACTTCTCTTAAGTGTTTATTGTGTTTTATGAGACACTTTGTTCACACTAACGCACAGATCGTTCTTTGTTGGTTATCCTGGCGTCAGTGTCACTCTCAGTAGAGTCAAAAGTAATCTGAAGACGCCACAGCGCCCCACGCCATTACTCCCCTAGCACAAAGGAAAAGCTGACCTAGTACTTTTGCTTCCTTGCCACTTCCTCGATGAAGCAAAGCAGAATGTTTGATTCTTGCTGTATTAAGCATAGACAACAATGTCCACTATCTTTACTATGGTAATAAAGTGGGAGCAGGATTTTCCTTAATTGTCTTGCTAAGGTAAGAGATGAACTATCTTTTATTAAGCTACACTTTGCAACACAGGACTGCAAGGAGCAGCGGTCGCTTGACCACTTCGCATACTCGTACTGCATCTGGGATCAATTACTCACTGTAGCAGTAAATAAGATGCTTGCCCCTTCTGAGAGGGCTGGGCCCCTCAGGACTGAAAGGGGCTGAAGGGGGCTGATACCCCCTCCTGGAGAAAATTTCTCCACATTGCATTTGGCAGGGTTGAATTCGAGAAGCCAATTGCTGGACCACGTGTCCAGCCTGTCTAGGTCTCTTTGAAGTCCTGCCTGATCCTCATCTGATTTAATTCTCTTCATTAACTTCACATCATCTGTGAACAGGGACACCACTGTCATTCACATATACCAAAAATAGCACTGGTCCTAGGACTGACCCCTGTGGGACCCCGCTCGTCACAGGTGCCCACTGTGATACCTCATCACATACCATGACTCGTTGTTGCCTCTCTGTCAAGTATTCTCTGATCCATTGCAGTGCCCTTCCCATTATAAGCACCTGATCCTCTAGTTTCTGCACTAGTTTCTTGTGAAGAACTGTGTCGAAGGCCTTCTTGCAGTCCAAAAAAATGCAATCGACCCACCCCTCTCTCTCGTATCTTACTTCTGTAACTTTGTCATAAATCTCCAGAAGGTTTGTGACACAGGATTTGCCTTCCATGAATCTGTGCTGGTTGTCGTTTATAATCTTGTTCCGTTCCAGGTGCTCCACCACTCTCCTCCTGATAATCTTCTCCGTGACTCTGCATACTATACATGTCAGTGACACTGGTCTGTAGTTTAGTGCCTCTTTTCTGTCTCCTTTTATAAAAATGGGAACTACCTTTGCTGTCTTCCATACCTCAGGTAGTTGCCCAGTTTCAAGGGATGTATTGAAGATTTTGGTTAGTGGCACACAGCATTTCTGCTCCCTCTCTAAGGACCCACGGGGAGATGTTGTCCGGTTCCATTGCCTTTGAGGTATCAAGATCACTTAGCAGCTTCTTCACCCATTCCTCAGTTGTGTGTATGTCATCCAGCACTTGTTGGTCTATTTCCTGTTGGTGTCCCCCTCTGTGCTGTCTTCCTAGAGTCCTTCCTGTCTCCAGTGTGAATACTTCCTTAAATCTCGTGTTGAGCTCCTCGCATACCTCTTGATCGTTTCTTGTGAGTTCCCCATCTTCTTTCCTCAGCCTGATCACCTGGTCTGACTGTTGTCTTTCTCCTTATGTGATTATACAGCAGTTTCGGGTCAGACTTGACTTTCGACGCTATGTCATTTTCATACTGTCGCTGGGGCCCCCTCCTTATCTGTGCATATTCGATTCTGGCTCTTCGACTGATCTCCTTATTTTCCTGGGTTCTTTGCCTTCTGTACCTCTTCCATTCTCTAATGCACTTAGTTTTTGCCTCCCTACACCTCCGGGTAAACCAAGGACTTGCTTTGGTCCTGCCATTGTTCCTGTTGCCCTTGGAAACAAACCTTTGCTCTGCCTCCTTGCATTTTGTTGTTACATATTCCCTCATTTCATTTACTGACTTTCCTGCCAGTTCTCTGTCCCACTGAAACTCCCGCAAGAAGTTCCTCATACCTGTATAGTCCCCCCTTTTATAGTTTGACTTTTCCCATTCAACGCCTGTTACCCTCTCCACTTGTAACTCTACTATGTAATCAAAACTCAGAACTACGTGATCACTAGCTCCAAGGGGCCTCTCATATGTGAAGTCCTCAATGTCTGAACTGCTCAGGGTGAACACAAGGTCCAGTCTTGCTGGTTCATCCTCCCCTCTCTCTCTGGTAGTGTCCCTGACGTGTTGATGCATGAGGTTTTCCAGTACCACATCCATCATCTTGGCTCTCTATGTTTCGGGACCCCCACGAGGCTCCAGGTTTTCCCAATCGATCTCCCTGTGGTTGAAATCACCCATAACTACTAATTTTGCTCTGTACGATTGAGCTCTTCATGCCACTTCAGCCAGTATGTCCACCATTACTCTGTTGCTCTCTTCATGATCCTCACTTGGCCTCCTGCAGTTCTGTGGTGGGTTATACATCACTGCAATGACTACCATATGTTCCCCAGACTGAACTGTACCAACTATGTAGTCCCTTTCTCCAATCTCGTCCATGCCTTCCTGTGTGTGTGTGTGTGTGTGTGTGTGTGTGTGTGTGTGTGTGTGTGTGTGTGTGTATGTGTATGTACTCACCTCACCTATTTTTGGTTGCAGGGGTCGAGTCCTAGCTCCTGGCCCCGCCTCTTCACCGGTTGCTACTAGGCCCTCTCTCTCCCCGCTCCATGAGCTTTATCAAACCTCGTCTTAAAACTGTGTATGGTTCCTGCCTCCACTACGTCATTTTCTAGGCTATTCCACTGCCTTACAACTCTATGACTGAAGAAATACTTCCTACTATCTCTCTGACTCATTTGTGTCTTCAACTTCCAATTGTGGCCTCTTGTTTCTGTGTCCCCTCCCTGGAACATCCTGTCTTTGTCCACCTTGTCTATTCCACGCAGTATTTTATATGTCGTTATCATGTCTCCCCTGACCCTCCTGTCCTCCAGTGTCGTCAGGCCGATTTCCCTTAATCTTTCTTCATAGGACATTCCCCTTAGCTCTGGAACTAACCTTGTCGCAAACCTTTGTACTTTCTCTAGTTTCTTGACGTGCTTTATCCAGTGCGGATTCCAAACAGGTGCTGCATACTCCAGTATGGGCCTGACATACACGGTGTACAGTGTCTTGAATGATTCCTTACTAAGGTATCGGAATGCTGTTCTCAGGTTTGCCAGGCGCCCATATGCTGCAGCAGTTATCTGATTGATGTGTGCTTCCGGAGACATGCTCGGTGTTATACTCACCCCAAGATCTTTCTCCTTGAGTGAGGTTTGCAGTCTTTGGCCACCTAGCCTATACTCTGTCTGTGGTCTTCTGTGCCCTTCCCCTATCTTCATGACTTTGCATTTGGCAGGATTAAATTCGAGAAGCCATTTGCTGGACCAGGTGTCCAGTCTGTCCAGGTCTCTTTGAAGTCCTGCCTGGTCCTCATCAGATTTAATTCTCCTCATTAACTTCACATCATCTGCAAACAGGGACACTTCTGAGTCTAACCCTTCCGTATGTGTATGTGTGTGTGTGTGTGTGTGTGTGTGTGTGTGTGTGTGTGTGTGTGTGTGTGTGTGTGTGTGTGTGTGTGTGTGTGTGTGTGTGTGTGTGTGTGTGTGCATGTGTGTGCTTGTGTGTGTATGTGACCTAATTAATATCTGCATAAATAACTCATTACGATTGTGATCGGATATAAACATGTAAACAGTTCATTACCTTTGTAACTTGTTCATCTATCAAAACTTTGTGGTCCAGTCCCTGGACCCATTATGTACCTCTGTAAGCTTTCGACTACCGCCCAAAGGATGGCTATGAGGTGCATGATATAGAGGTTAAACCAACTAACAGCCGTGGGTTTTAAATTTTAATGTTACATGTTAGCTTAAAAATATCAACATTAACATGCTACCTCAAAAACATACTCAAAACATACCCAACTCCTGCCAGTTTGGCTTCAGAAAAAATAAAAGCAGTAATGAAGCAATTGTAAAAATGCTAGACCTGCTTTACACAGCACTGGATAATAAGGTATATCCATTAGGACTTTTTATTGACTCAAGAAACACTTTTGACACAGTAGATCAGAGCATCCTACTCCACAAACGAGGAGCTACTCAAAATATCTACTTGGATGACAGCCAATAAACGTACACTTAATACTGACAAAACCTTCTACATTATGTTTAGCAACAGAGCAGGTGTTGCACAACTTAACATTAAGTTCGACAACACTCTTATTGCCAGACATAATGAGGGCAAATTCCTTGGCCTGCACCTCGACAGCAACCTGAATTGCAGCACCCATATCCAACACATAACAAAAAAAGTATCCAAAACGGTTGGGATCTTCTCCAAGATACGTTACTACGTGCCACAATCTGTCCATCTCACATTGTACTATTCACTCATTTATTCCTGCCTAACCCATGCTATTTGTGCTTGTTGATCAACTGCAGGAACACACCTAAAGCGAATAATAACCCAGTAAAAATCCGCAGTAAGAATAATCACGCAGTCCAATCCTAGACTACACACTCCCCCCCACTCTTCATAGATCTAAACTTGCTGTTCAGAACATCCACACTTACTACTGTGCAACCTACATTTACAGAACCTTAAATTCCAATGTTAACGTTGGTCTAAAACCCTTTCTTGATAGTTGTAACAGGACCAATAGGCATAACACCAGACACAAACATCTCTATGACATTCCCTGTGTCCGGCTAAACCTATACAAAAATTCAATGTACATAAAAGGGCCTAAATCTGGAACACCCTACCTGAGAACTTTAGAACTGTAGACACATTCATCACTTTCAAAACTACCGTTAGAAACATCTTATCTCCCTGACACATCCCACCGTCAGCTAACTACATGAAAACCGCCTATTCTCTTGAATCATATGCACATAAAAAAGACAACCTAGACCTTCCCTCGATATCTGTGATTCCCTACAATTTGCACTTACATTCATCAGAAATACGTAATACAACTATTACTTAATGAATCTTAACTAGGCATAAGCTTGCCTGTGATGCTCCAGTATAGAAACTATGTATTATACCAAAACAAAACCATTCACATTGCTAAATTTACGAACTGTAATGCAGTTACTTAGCCTTAATACCAATATGCTCAATAATCTGTACCAATATAGAGTTTTGAATTAATCTTAGTCTGCCTGAAATGCCTAGTCATGCTACGAGTGCTAGTGACCCTCTCTGTAATTAGTATTTTATAATATGTAAACTTCACAATATCCTATAATATGTAAACCCTGCATTGTAATCTTCATAGAAAATAAACTTAATTTGATTTGACTTAATTAGATTTGAGTTACTCTCTCTCTCTCTCTCTCAGACCAGATTGGACGGATGATGATGCAATGAATCCAGTATCGTGAATCCCAAGGACACATTGTCATGTTTTAAACGCTCCTCTCTAACATTTCTTAAAAGTTTGAACTTCTTTTACACCAGGTTAAAATTCAGCGAGACATAAATAACGAAAATGAAGAATGCTGTTTCAAGTTATTTAACATTTAATTTATATAGTTTTTTAAAATTCTGTATGGGGTGTTTTTGTAGAGTTGGCAACACTTACCTTCTTTCATGTGAGTATATGTCACATCTGTGATGGAGACACTGTCATGGTGCATGAAATATAATAATAATAATAATAATAATAATAATTATAATAATAATAATAATAATAATAATAATAAGAAGAAGAAGAAGAAGAATATCTTTATTTTCTGCAAGTACATGTACGAGGTATACAGGCCAAGCTGACACCAATGACATACTACTACACAGAAAGTCCCTTATTAAGAACATAAGAACAAAAGAAAGAAGGAACACTGCAACAGGCCTACTGACCCATGCGGAGCAGGTCCATGACTTCCCCCCCCCCTCCGGGATTAGCCCAATGACCCACCCAGTCTGGTCACCCCCACTCAGGGAAGGAGCACGGCACTAGACCCAGCAGCACACTCACTCACGTATTTATCTAACCTATTTTTAAAATTACACAACGTTTTAGCCTCTATAACTGTACTCCTTCCTGAATCTGAATTTTTCCAGCTTGAAACCATTGCTGCGAGTCCTGCCTTGGCTGGAAATTTTTGGCACGCTATTTACATCCCCTTTATTTATTCCTGCTTTCCATTTATACACCTCGATCATATCCCCACTAATTCTACGCCTTTCTAAAGAGTGCAGAATCAGGGCCCTCAATCTATCCTCATAGGGAAGATTTCTGATACGTGGGATCATCTTTGTCATCCTCCTCTGTACGTTTTCCAGAGCATTTATATCCATTCTGTAATACGGTGACCAGAACTGAGCAGCATAGTCTAAATGAGGCCTAACCAAGGATATAAAGTTGAAGAACAACCTGAGGACTTCTATTATTTATACTTCTAGATACGAAGCCAAGAATTCTGTTAGCTTTATTGCGAACACTAATGCACTGTTGTCTTGGTTTTAGATTACTGCTAACCAGAACTCCTAAATCCTAAATCTACATTATTTAGTTTAAATGTCACATGGTTATTTTCCTGTCCAGCATTTAGAACTTTGCATTTGTCTATATTAAACTGCATCTGCCACTTCTCCAACCACTGCATCAGTCTATTCAAATCATCCTGGAGTGCTCTAGTGTCCTCATTAGAATGAATTGGACGGCCTGTTTTGGTGTCATCAGCAAATTTACTTATGTCGTTATTTATTCCCTCATCTACGTCGCTTTTGTAAATTGTGAACAACAACAGGCCCAACACTGACCCCTGAGGCACACCGCTTGTGACGTGCCCCCATTCTGATTTCTCCCCATTAATGCAAACTGTGCCTATCAAGATGGCTACGAATTACTTCGGCAATTATTGATTCCATAAATTTTCCCACTATGGAGGTACGGCTTATTGGTCTATAGTTCGAAGCCAAGGACCTGTCACTTGCCTTGTAAATAGGTATTACATTTGCCATTTTCCACTTATCAGGCACTATGCCAGTTTGTAGTGATATGTTAAAAAGATTAGCCAAAGGTATGCTAAGTTCCTATTTACATTCCTTTAACACCCTTGCAAATAGTTCATCAGGACCTGGGGATTTGTTAGGCTTTAGTTTCTCTATTTGTCTGAGGACCATGTCACTAGTTACCACAGTCGTGCATAGTTTATTATCATCCTGTTCTACATAATCTATTATTTCAGGAATATCGCTAGTATTTCCCTGGGAGAAAACTGAAAGGAAGTAGGTATTGAGAATTTCACACATATCCTTATCACTGTCAGTGATCTGACCAGAGTTACTCTTAATTGGGCCAATCTTGTCCCTAATCTTACTTCTGTATACCTCAAAGAACCCATTTGGGTTAGTCTTTGAATCCCTTGCGACCTTAGCCTCAAAATCCCTTTTAGATTTTCTTATTCTTTTCTTTATTTCTCTCTTTAATTGAATATACTGATTTCTTAACTGCCCATCCCCTCTTTTGATACGCCTATATATGCCTCTCTTTTGACCAATGAGATATTTTAATCTATTGTTCATTCATTTGGGACCATTTTTGTTAGATCTAATTTCCCTACTCAGAACAAAAGTTCTGAGTAGAGAACCATATTGGCAACTAAGATCACCTACCTGACCCATAGTCAGGACATTCCAATTTAGTCCATCCAGGTAATTTTTCAGTCCCATGAAGTCGGCCAAGCGATAATCTGGGACAGAGGTTTGATTGCAGTTATCTGGGTAATTTCATGACATATTGAAACTAAATGATTTGTGATCACTTTCCCCAAACTCATCATTAACCTCAATATTATTAATTAGTGACTCTTTCTTGGCAAGAACCAAGTTAAGCTGATTGTTTCCTCTGTTGGTTCTGTCACAACCTGTTCTAAAAAGCAATTCTGAACCGTATCAAGAAAGTCACTAGACTCAAGATTTCCTGTCATATTATTCCAATCAAGTTAAAATCTCCCATAATCACAACATTTTCATATCTAAATGCCTTGTGAATTTCGTCCCATAACAGCTTACTGCACTCCCTATCAAGGTTTGGGGGCCTATAAATCACACCCAAAATTAATTTGTCACGACCCTCGAGAAACTGTAGCCAAACAGATTCTGTGTTCGATTTTTCTAATCTTATATCATGTCTAAGACAACAATTTAAATTTTCTCTGACGTACATCGCCACTCCATCACCCTTCCTGTTAACCCTATCAGTGTGGAATAGTTTATAACCCTGTATGTTGCATTCAGAATGTTCCTATACATTTGCTTAACATCTCCCAAAATCTCTCTCTCTGTCTGTCTGTCTCTCTCTCTTTCTTTCTCTCTCTCTCTCTCTCTCTCTCTCTCTCTCTCTCTCTCTCTCTCTCTCTCTCTCTCTCTCTCTCTCTCTCTCTCTCTCTCTCTCTCTCTCCTCTACACTCC
>NC_091292.1:64217369-64229869 GCF_038502225.1 Cherax quadricarinatus
TAAGAAGCAAGATCACCACCCATCTAGAAACCCATCAGTTACACAACCCAGGGCAACATGGGTTTAGAACAGGTCGCTCCTGTCTGTCTCAACTATTGGATCACTACGACAAGGTCCTAAATGCACTAGAAGACAAAAAGAATGGAGATGTAATATATACAGACTTTGCAAAAGCCTTCGATAAGTGTGACCATGGCGTAATAGCACACAAAATGCGTGCTAAAGGAATAACAGGAAAAGTCGGTCGATGGATCTATAATTTCCTCACTAACAGAACACAGATAGTAGTCGTCAACAGAGTAAAGTCCGAGGCAGCTACAGTGAAAAGCTCTGTTCCACAAGGCACAGTACTCGCTCCCATCTTGTTCCTCATCCTCATATCCAACATAGACAAGGATGTCAGCCACAGCACCGTGTCTTCCTTTGCAGATGACACCCAAATCTGCATGACAGTGTCTTCCATTGCAGACACTGCAGGGCTCCAGGCGGACATCAACCAAATCTTTCAGTGGGCTGCAGAAAACAATATGAAGTTCAACGATGAGAAGTTTCAATTACTCAGATATGGTAAACATGAGGAAATTAAATCTTCATCAGAGTACAAAAAAAATTCTGGCCACAAAATAGAGCGAAACACCAACGTCAAAGACCTGGGAGTGATCTTGTCGGAGGATCTCACCTTCAAGGACCATAACATTGTATCAATCGCATCTGCTAGAAAAATGACAGGATGGATAATGAGAACCTTCAAAACTAGGGATGCCAAGCCCATGATGACACTCTTCAGGTCACTTGTTCTATCTAGGCTGGAATATTGCTGCACACTAACAGCACCTTTCAAGGCAGGTGAAATTGCCGACCTAGAAAATGTACAGAGAACTTTCACGGCACGCATAACGGAGATAAAACACCTCAATTACTGGGAGTGCTTGAGGTTCCTAAACCTGTATTCCCTGGAACGCAGGAGGGAGAGATACATGATTATATACACCTGGAAAATCCTAGAGGGACTAGTACCGAACCTGCACACGAAAATCACTCACTACGAAAGCAAAAGACTTGGCAGACGATGCACCATCCCCCCAATGAAAAGCAGGGGTGTCACTAGTACGTTAAGAGACCATACAATAAGTGTCAGGGGCCCGAGACTGTTCAACTGCCTCCCAGCACACATAAGGGGGATTACCAACAGACCCCTGGCAGTCTTCAAGCTGGCACTGGACAAGCACCTAAAGTCGGTTCCTGATCAGCCGGGCTGTGGCTCGTACGTTGGTTTGCGTGCAGCCAGCAGCAACAGCCTGGTTGATCAGGCTCTGATCCACTAGGAGGCCTGGTCACAGACCGGGCCGCGGGGGCGTTGACCCCCGGAACTCTCTCCAGGTAAACTCCAGGTTATATAAGAGAAAACCATCCCATGTGAGTTGAGTATAATATCAAAAACCAGACCATGTGAAGAAGTGTGACAGGATAACCATCCCTTATTATGTAATAGTATTGAAGAATATTCAGTATTTGGAAATATGAAAGGAAAACTATGTTATGTGAGGAAGTATGACAGAAAAACATCCCTTGTGAGGAGGTACGACAGGAAAACTGTTCTGTGAAAATAAAACGAAAGGAAAAACCATCCTACAGAAGAATGTGAAAGGAAAAAATTATGTGATGAAGTATGACAAGAGCGCCATCATGTATGATGCAGTATGATCAGCAACGCCTTCGGTATGATGGAATTTAATAGAAGAACCATCTTGTATGATGGAACATTACAGGCAAAACCATAGAGTTTGATGGAGTTTACCAAGAAAACCAACGTTTGTGAAGGAATTTGCCAGGAAAACCATTCCGTGTGATGGAATCTGTTAGCAAAACCCTCATGTATAAGGGAGACCTTTAAGAAAACCTTCATGTGTAATGGAATCTGTCAAGAAAATTGCTGTGTGATGGAGTGTGTCAAAAGAACTATTTTTTGATGGCATCTGCTAGGAAAACCATTATTTGTGATAGTCTACCAGGAAACCCACAGTGTATACGTGGAGAAGGTTTCGGGGGTCAACGTCTCCGCGGCTCGGTCTGAGACCAGGCTTCATGGTGGATAAGGGTCTGACAAACAAGGATGTACTCCTGGCCGCACGCAAACTGACGTAAGAACCACAGCCCGGCTGGTCAGGCACTGACTTTAGGTGCCTGTCCAGTGCCTTTTTGAAAATAGCCAGGGGTTTATTGGTAATCCCTCTTATCTATGCTGGGAGGAAGTTGGACAGTCTTGGGCCCTGACACTTATTGTATTGTCTCTCAGTTTATTCGTGGCGCCCCTACTTTTCATTGGAGGAATGTTGCATCTCTCTTGTGTGGAAGTTTGGTACTAATCCCTCTAAAATTTTCCAAGTGTATATTATTATGTATCTCTCTCGCCTGCATTCCAGGGAATATAAATCAAGGGACTACAATCTTTCCCAGTAATTTAGGTGCCTTATCATACTTATGTGTGCCGTGAAAGTTCTTTGTACACTCTAGAGGTCAGCAATATCGCTAGCCTTGAAGAGGGCCATTAGTGTACAGCAGTATTCCAGCCTAGAGAGAAAAAGTGACTTGAAGAGAATCATCATGGGCTTGGCATCCCTAGTTTTGAAGGTACTCTTTATTCATCCTTTCATTTTCCTAGCAGATGCGGCAGATACGTTGTTGTGGTCTTTGAAGGCGAGATCCTCTGACATTATCACTCCCAGGTCCTTCACATTACTTTCTCGCTCTATTGAATGGTTTAAATTTGCTATATACCTTGATATAGTTTAAATTTCCTCAAGTAGTTGAAATTTCGATTCATTGAACTTCATATTGTTTTGAGTGCCCCATTTGAGGATTTGCTTGATGTCCGCTTGGAGTGTAATTGAATCTGTAAAGAAAATCATCTGGAATGGAAACTTCCAGGAAAATCACCTTGTATGGTGGAGTCTGTTAGGAAGCTCAATGTGTTTGATATAATCTGCTAGGAAAACTGTCCTCTGTGATGGAGTCTACTAGGTACTGCATCCTGTATGATAAAGTCTGAAAGGAATACCAACGTCTACGATATATTCCACCAACAAGAGATAAAATATAATTTTGTTCAGAGTTTTAACCCGGAGGATTAGCTACCCAAGATAAACCAAAATCTTATTTTCACTGTGGTCTTTCAATCGTGTCCCCCTGGATGTATAACATACCAGTCGACTAACACCCAGGTACCTACTTACTGCTAGGTCAACGGGGACAGCAGGTGTAAAGAAACACGTCCAATGTTCCCACCCATGCAGGGGATAGAACAGGGACATCAGTGCATGAGGCGACAGCGTTGTCTACCAGGCCACGGGATACCATCTTGTGATGGAATGTACCAGGAAAACCATCTTGTGTGAAAAAATTTGTTAGAAAAAACATACTGTGTGAGAAAGTTTACCAGGAAAAACATAATATGGGATGAATTCTGCCAGAAAAAACACCCTGTATAATGATGTCTGTTAGGAAAACTACACTCTATGATGAATTCTACCAGGAAAATCATCTCATATGATGGATTTCTATCCCAAAAATCTATACTAGAAGGAAAAGCATCAAGTGCGATGTAATCTATTAAGAAAATCATCCTATGTGAAATCTGCCAGGAAAAACCTTCCTGTATGATGTCAGCCAGGAAAACCATCCTGTATGATAATATTTATTAGTAAGTCATCGTTTGTAAGGGATGCTATTGAAAAAATAATCACATGCAGTGGCGGATCTATATTTTTGGGGCCATGAACACTGAGCTGTTATGGGGGCCCCTTCGCAACCCCTTCTCATAAAGCAGGCCCAGAATTTTTAAGTAGTATGGAATAAAGTTGCTTCTGGTGCCCTCCGAGATTAGGGGCCCTTAAGGCTCTCTTTGAGACCTTCAAAAGTTTCCATTTAACTGTTAATTTATCCAAATCATCCTTTGGCCAATCTACGATTACCTTTCAGGGCCATGAAGTAGGTAGTGGCAAAGTAGCCCCAAAATTTGCTAAAATTTTTATCATTAAAAATTATCCAGTACCTCATGATAGAAAATCTCTCCAGCGTTTCCAAGGTATGGTAGGATTTTATAGAAGATTCTGTAAAAATTTCTCAGATATTGTAGCCCCTCTAACCTCACTTACCAGTCAAAAAGTCCCCTTTGAGAGGACATCAGAATGTCAAAAGGTTTTCCATGAAGCCAAATTAATCCTTTGTAATGCTCCTATTCGCCTGTCTTTTGATTTCTCCAAACCTTTTACATTACAAGTAGATGACTGTGAGTCTGGGTTGGGGGCAGTACTTGTGCAATCTGGGGACGATGGGTTGCAGCCTGTGGCTTACTATTCAGTCAAGTACCAGCCACACCAGAGGGCCTACTCTATAACTGAAAAAGAAGCCTTGCTCTGGTACTGGCCTTGGAGCACTTTGACGTGTATGTCGGACAGACATCCTCTTTTCTATCTACAACATAAAAATCACAACACAAGAATTATGACGTGGTCCATCAGGTTCCAACCATATAATATAAAAGTGCAGTACATTGCTGGCAAAGAAAATATGGTGACTGATGTTCTGTCTAGTATTTACATGTATTAGGTTAGAATGTGTTAGGGATTTTGGGTAAATGCATGTATAGCTCTTTTCCCCCCCCCTTTTGTATATTATGAAAATTTATTCTTGTAGTTTTTTTTTTTTTAGTGAGGATATTCTGCTACTGTCTGCAGGTATCTTGGACCTACTGTCTGCTTTCTTGCTCCAAGTTTAGAGTTTGGCTTAATGTCGCGATTAAAGCTGAGCTCTATCTAATGAGTTGAATGGTTGAGAGGAAAGGCAGTTCCATTATACTGTGCCATGGTGGCACGTTTACCCATTGAGGTACAAGCCTAATCTTGAGCCCTCTTGGGGTGGGGGTGTTATATGCAAAGAGTATGTAATCTTGATTTAGAGCATGTTAACACACTCAAATAGGCTGCCTCACTAAGGATCGGATGATCCAATGGGGCCTCATCGTCAGATGAATATCTAGGTTCAACCAATGAGAATGCGGATCTGGCATTTGTGAAGGTGACAGGGTTACCACTCACGTTTTCACCCTTGTCATTTCCACTCTAGAGCTGGTTGAAGCATGGTGGTCTGCTTTCTCTTGGCTACTATTCTGTCATGATTACCATGACGTGCACTAATGCCTATTGCTGTACATAGTGTAGTGTATACACTGCTGTTTATACTTGGTGAAGAATAATATAATTCAAAGTTTTTCTGCTGTGTTTATTTTGCTCCCTTTACACCCAGGATAACAGGCTTTTGAGAACCTGGGTTATAATACATAATAAATTAGAAAAATGCTTATTTGGTGTTTCATTAACAATTGCAACTTTGTAGCATTCAAGACTTGGCACCCTTTACCGGGTGGGACTACTTATACGTGGATGTCGAATGTTGGCAATTAAACAAAAACTTATTTTTAGAAATCCATTTGTATAGGCTCATTTTCCTTACATTGAGATACTTTCTCGACTCATAGGAAACACATTTCGAATTTTGCATTTTCTTATGCTTCACACTGACTTTATATATATATCAAAATACACACTAGATATACAAATCAGTACTTACCGACATTGTAGAGGGTAAAATCCAATAGTATATGAGTAACACTCGATGAAAAAAACGTGTCAAGGCGACACCAAGCTAGAAGTGTTTACATTTTGCTCTCTCGACCAATGGGAAGCAAGCAGACGCCATCACCACTTAGCTGGAGCGACTCAGGGAAGGCTTCTGATTGGTCAGAAATAAAGAACGGGAATGCAGATGCACGGGGGTAGTAGGATGACATGCACAAAAACCATGCTTTCAGGTACGAGCACACACGGACCTGCCCTGTACAGGGCTTTAGAAGGAAGACAACAGTCAAAGACCAGGTGATCAGGCTGAGGAAAGAAGGTTGGGAACTCACAAGAAACGATCAAGAAGGTATGTGAGGGGCTCAACATGAGATTTAAGGAAATATTTACAGTGGAGACAGGAAGGCCTCTTGGAGGACAGAAAAGAGGGGGACTCCAGCAAGGAATATACCAACAAGTATTGGATAACATGAGTACAACTAAGGAGGAGGTGAAGAAGCTGTTAAGGGACATTGATACCTCAAAGGCAATGGGACCGGACAACATCTCCCTGTGGGTCCTTAAAGAAGAAGCAGAAATGCTGTGTGTACCACTAACCACAATCTTCAACACATCCCTTGAGACTGGGGAACTACCTGAAGTATGGAAGTAGGCAAATGTAGGCATTAAATTATAGGCAAATGTAGGCATTAAATTATAGACCAGTGTCATTGACGTGTATAGTATGCAAATTCATGAAGAAGATTATCAGGAGGAGAGTGGTGGAGCACCTGGAACAGAACAAGAGGATGAAGGCCATCCAGCACAGATTTATGGAAGGCAAATCCTGTGTCACAAACCTTCTGGCAGGTATAACAGAAAGGGCACTGCAATGGATCAGAGAATACCTGATAGGGAGGCAACAACGAGTCATGGTACATGATAAGGTATCACAGTGGGTACCTGTGATGAGCAGGGTCCCACAGGAGTCAATCCTAGCACCAGTGCTATTTTTGGTATAATTGAATGACATGATGGAAGGGTTAGGCTCAGAAGTGTCCCTGTTTGCAGATGATGTGAAGTTAATGAGGAGAATTAAATCAGATGAGGATCAAGCAGGACTTCAGAGAGATCTGGACAAGCTGGACACCTGGTCCAGCAACTGGCTTCTTGAATTTAACCCCGACAAATGCAAAGTCATGAAGATCGGGGAAGGACAAGTAGACTGCAGATGGAGTATAGGCTAGGTGGCAAAAAACTGCAAACCTCGCTTAAGGAGAAATATCTTGGGGTGAGTATAACACTGAGCACATCACATCTCCAGGTGCATATGGGCACCTGGCAAACCTGAGAACAGCGTTCCGATACCTTAGTAAGGAATCGTTGAAGACACCATACACCGTGTACGTCAGGCCCGTACTGGAGTATGCAGCACCTGTTTGTTACCCACACTTGACGAAGCACGCCAAAAAATTAGAGAAAGTGCAAAGGTTTTGCGACAAGGTTAGTTCCAGAGCTAAAGGGAATGATGAAAGGTTAAGGGAAATCGGCCTGACGACACTGGAGGACAAGAGGGTTAGGGGAGACATGATAACGACATGCAAAATACTGTGTGGAATAGACAAGGTGGACAGAGACAGGATGTTTCATAGAGGGGACACAGAAACAAGAGATCACAATTGGAAGCTGAAGACCCAGATGAGTGAAAGGGATGTTAGGAAGTATTTCTTCAGTCATAGAGTAGTCAGGAAGTGGAATAGCCCAGCAAGTGAGGTAGTGAAGGCAGTACCTTACATAGCTTTAAGATGAGGTATGATAAAGCTCATGGAGCAGGGAGAGAGAGGACCTAGTAGCACTAAGTGAGGAGGTGAGTTCACACGCACATATCCCATACCCCCACACACATTCCCACACTCACACAGACAAACAGACACCCCACATACACTCACCCCACAAGTACACTATATACACTAGCATCGAAAGCCAAGTCTGACCCGAAGCTGTTGTACAGCTGTTGTACAGGAAGGAGCGGAGTTCACAAGAAACGACCAAGAAGTATGTGAAGAGCTCAACACGAGGTTTAAGGAAGTATTTTTACTGGAGACAGAAGGGACTCCTGAAAATCGGAATGACAGGGTATACCAACAAGTGCTGGACACAGTATACACAAACGAGGTGAAGAGGCTGCTAAGTGAACTAGATTCCTCAAAAATGATGGGAACGATATCTTTCCATGGGTCAAGAGAGAGGGAGCTGAGGCACTGTGTGTGTGCCAGAAACAACAATCTTCAACACATCCATCGAAACTGAGCAAGTACCCGAGGTGTGGAAGACAACAAATGTAGTCCATTTTTTAAGAAAAGAGACAGACACGTACTATTAAATTACGGACCATTGTCCCTGACGTGTATAGTATGCAGAGTTATGGAAAAGATTATCACGAAAAGAGTGATCGAGAATTAAGAAAGGAACAGTCATATGCATGACAACCAACACGGTTTCAGGAATGGTAAATCCTGTGTCGCAATCCTACTGGAGTTTTATGACAAGGTGACAGAATTAGAGATAGAGAGAGGTGGGTAGACTGCATATTCTTGACTGCAATAACGTTGTCGACACACTTCCACACATGAGATTAATGCATAAGTTAGAGGATAACAGGAAAGGAACTGCATTGAATCAGAGAATACCCAACAAAGAGGAAACAACTAGTCATGGTACGTGACGAGATGTCAGATTGGGCACTCGTGACGAGCGGGATTCCACAGGGATCACTGCTGTTTCTGGTACTTGTGAATAACATGACGGAATGGTTTGACTCAGAAGGGTCCCTGTTTGTAGACGATATGACGCTAATGAGGAGAATTCAGTCGAATGAGGATCAGGCAGGACTACAAAGGTATCTGGACAGGCTGCAAGCCTGGTCCAACAACTGGCTACTGGAGTTTAACCCCACGAAGTGCAAAGTATTGAAGATTAAGGAATGGGAAAGAAGACCGTAGACAGACTACAGGCTAGGGGGGCAAAAGACTGCAAACGTCACTCAAGGAAAAGGATCGTGGGGTGACTATAAAACCGATTACGTACATCTCCTGAGGGCGCACGTCAACCAAATAACTGCTAAGGCACTTAGGCACCTGGCAAACCTAAGAATATCGTTCCGACAATTCTGTAAGGAATCGTTCAATGCTCTGTACATCTAGTATGTCCGGTCCATATTTGAGCATGCATCACCAGTTTGGAACCCACACCTGATCAAGCACGTCAAGAAATTAGAGAAAGTGCAAAGGTTTGCAGCAAGACTAGTCGCGGAGCTATGGGATATGTACTTGGAAGGAAGGTTAAGGGAAATCGACCTAACGACACTGGAGGACAAGTGGATAGGGGGGACATGATAATGTCATATAAAATACTGAGATTAGTTGACAAGGTGGATAGAGACAGGATGTTTCACAGATGGGATACAGCAACAAGGGGTTACAAATGGAAGCTGAAGACTCAGATGAGTCAGAGGGATGTTAGGAGGTATTTCTTCAAAGAGTTGTCAGGAAGTGGACTAGTCTGGAAAGTGAATAGTGAAGGCATGATCCATACATAGCATCAAAAAGAGGTATGATTAAGCTCATGGAGCAAGGAGAGAGTGGAACTAGTAATGACCAGCGAAAAGGCTGGACCAGGAGCTGTGTCTCGATCCCTGTAACCATAATTATTTGAGTACAATTAAGTGAGTACACACACCACCAACACTTGCCATCACCACACAAAGTCAGCACAACACACCAACACGACTAGACCAATAACATGATCACACCAACACAAATACCAGCACCAACACATACCAACACATTACACAGTACTAACAGAGTGCACTACAGCCACTAAAACCACCACACCGTCACCACCAACTCATACCACTAATACATACAACCACAGCTGATACATCCCATAACCTACACCATTCCTCAATGCCACCTCGGCTCACCAACGCCACCAAACAACCACATCACACCACTTCAACAACATCACCATCACCATAGTAAAACTCTTCCATCATCAAACTGCCACCACCACACATCATGACCATCACACAACCACCACACAACACCAATCATAGCATACCATCACACAACAACCATACCACACTACAACATACAATAGCCCCACTATAACATGACTCAATCACACCACTATCACACTGCTATGGTATCATCACTGGTGATATGATAGTGGTGGAGTCATATTGGCGGTGACATCAGCCAATGTGACTGAGGAGAGGGACCAAGCGGAATAATAACCACACACGCACTTACACACACCCACGTACACGCATACACAAATGCACACACATACACACAAAACACACACGCACTCAAATACACGTATACACACGTAAGCGAGTGTGTATACATGACCACCGGACACACACATAAAAAACACATGAGCCCTTTAACACTACCTGTAAACTGATCACCAAAATCCCTCCTTCACTCTAACCTGCATATGTACACACACACACTCCAACTCTCGCCCACACATAAACACCCCACTCTCCTCACCCCCACACACAAACACAACACAATCCCAACAAACATATCCACAATCCCCACATGCAAACTCCCCCACACACACAAAACCCACACTCACACACCCTCACACTCACACACAACACACACACACGCAACACACACACACACACACACACACACACACACACACACACACACACACACACACACACACACACACACACACTACAAGAGAGAGAGGAGAGGATGAACCAGCAAGGCTGAACTTAGTATTCACTTTGAGTAGTGCAGATATCGAGGACATCACATATGAAAGACCCCTTGGGGCCAGTGACAATGTGGTTTTAAGCTTCGAATACACAGTAGAGCTACAAGTGGAGGGAGAAGCAGGAAGGCCAGGACGAATGAAGCCAAACTACAAGAAAGGGGACTATACAGGAATGAGGAACTTCCTGAACGGGGTTCAGTGGGACAGAGAACTGGCAGGGAAGTCAATTAATGAGATGATGGAATATGTAGCAACAAAATGCAAGGAGGCTGAGGAGAGGTTTGTACCCAAGGGTAACAGGAATAATGAAAAAGCCAGGATGAGCCCATGGTTTACCCAAAGGCGCAGGGAGGCAAAAACCAAGTGTGCTAGGGAATGGAAGAAATATAGAAGGCAAAGGACCCAGGAGAATAAGGAGAGCAGATAAGAAGGGAGGCCCAAAGACAATATGAAAACGACATAGCAGCGAAAGCCAAATCTGACCCAAAACTGTTGTACAGCCACATCAGGAGGAAAACAACAGTCAAGGACCAGGTAATCAGGCTAAGGAAGTAAGGAGGAAAGACAAGAAATGACCGTGAAGTATGTGAGGAACTCAACAAGAGATTCAAAGAAGTGTTCACAGAGGAGACAGAAGGGGCTCCAGAAAGACGGAGATGTGGGGCACACCACCATGTGCTGGACACAGTGCACACAACCGAGGAAGAGGTGAAGAGGCTTCTGAGTGAGCTAGATACCTCAGGCAATGGGGCCAGATAACATCTCCCCATGGGTATTGAGAGAGGGAGCAGAGGCACTATGTGTATCCCTAACAACAATATTCAATACATCTATCGAAACAGGGAGATTGCCTGAGGCATGGAAGACAGCAAATGTAGTCCCAATCTTTAAAAAAGGAGACAGACATGAAGCATTAAACTACAGACCAGTGTCACTGACATGTATAGTATGCAAAATCATGGAGAAGATTATCAGGAGAAGAGTGGTGGAAGACCTAAAAAGGAACGATCTCATCAACAGCAGCCAACATGGCTTCAGGGACGGGAAATCCTGTGTCACAAACCTACTGGAGTTCTATGACATGGTGACAGAAGTAAGACAAGAGAGAGAGGGGTGGGTGAATTGCATTTTCTTGGACTGCAAGAAGGCGTTTGACACAGTTCCACACAAGAGATTGGTGCAAAAACTGGAGGACCAAGCAGGGATAACAGGGAAGGCACTACAATGGATCAGGGAATACTTGTCAGGAAGACAGCAGCGAGTCATGGTACGTGGCGAGGTGTCAGAGTGGGCACCTGTGACCAGCGGGGTCCCACAGGGGTCAGTCCTAGGACCAGTGCTGTTTCTGGTATTTGTGAACGACATGATGGAAGGAATAGACTCTGAGGTGTCCCTGTTTGCAGATGATGTGAAGTTGATGAGAAGAATTCACTCGATCGAAGACCAGGCAGAACTACAAAGGGATCTGGACAGGCTGCAGACCTGGTCCAGCAATTGGCTCCTGGAGTTCAATCCCACCAAGTGCAAAGTCATGAAGATTGGGGAAGGGCAAAGAAGACCGCAGACGGAGTACAGTCTAGGGGGCCAGAGACTACAAACCTCACTCAAGGAAAAAGATCTTGGGGTGAGTATAACACCAGGCACATCTCCTGAAGCGCACATCAACCAAATAACTGCTGCAGCATATGGGCGCCTAGCAAACCTCAGAACAGCATTCCGACATCTTAATAAGGAATCATTCAGGACCCTGTGCACCATGAACGTTAGGCCCATATTGGAGTATGCGGCACCAGTTTGGAACCCACACCTAGCCAAGCACGTAAAGAAACTAGAGAAAGTGCAAAGGTTTGCAACAAGACTAGTCCCAGAGCTAAGAGGTATGTCCTACGAGGAGAGGTTAAGGGAAATCAACCTGACGACACTGGAGGACAGGAGAGATAGGGGGGACATGATAACAACATACAAAATACTGAGAGGAATTGACAAGGTGGACAAAGACAGGATCTTCCATAGATTGGACACAGTAACAAGGGGACACAGTTGGAAGCTGAAGACACAGATGAATCACAGGGATGTTAGGAAGTATTTCTT
>NC_091292.1:64234869-64237369 GCF_038502225.1 Cherax quadricarinatus
CAGTTACTGGACCACATGTCCAGCCTGTCCAGGTCTCTTTGCAGTCCTGCCTCATTCTCGTCCGATTTAATTCTTCTCATCAACTTCACGTCATCTGCGAACAGGGACACTTCAGAGTCTATTCCTTCCATCATGTCGTTCACATATATCAAAAATAGCACTGATCCTAGAACTGACCCCTGTGGGACCCCGCTCGTAACAGGCGCCCACTGTGATACCTCTTCACGTACCATGACTCGTTGTTGCCTCCCTGTCAGGTTTTCCCTTATCCATTGCAGTGCCCTCCCATTTACATGCGCCTGATCCTCCAGCTTCTGCACTAATCTCTTGTGGGGAACTGTGTCAAAGGCCTTCCTGCAGTCTAGGAAAACGCAATCTAACCACCCCTCTCTCTCGTGTCTTACTTCTGTTACCTTGTCATAAAACTCCAGGAGGTTTGTGATACAAGATTTGCCTTCCATGAACCCATGCTGGTTTTCATTTATAATCTTGTTCCTTTCCAGGTGTTCGACCACTCTCCTCCTGATAATCTTCTCCATGACTTTGCACACAATACATGTCTGAGACACAGGTCTGTAGTTCAGTGCCTCGTTTCTGTTTCCTTTCTTAAATATGGGGACTACATTAGCTGTCTTCCATTTCTCAAGTAGTTGCCCAGTTTCAAGGGATGTGTTGAAGATTGTGGTTAGAGGCACGCACAGCATCTCTGCTCCTTCTCTAAGGACCCATGGGGAGATGTTGTCCGGTCCCATCGCCTTTGAGGTGTCAAGGTCACTTAAGAGCTTCTTCACCTCCTCCTCAGTTGTTCGTATGTCATCCAACACTTGTTGGTATATTCCCTCTTGATGTTCCCTTCTGTTCTGTCTTCCCACAGCCCTTCCTGTCTCTACTGTAACAACTTCCTTAAATCTCCTGTTCAGCTACTCACATACCTCCTGATCATTTCTTGTGAGTTCTCCACCTTCTGTCCTTAATCTGATCGCCTGGTCTTTGACTGTTGTCTTCCTCCTGATGTGGCTATACAACAGTTTCGGGTCAGTCTTGATTCTCGATGCTATGTCATTTTCATACTGTCGTTGGGCCTCCCTCCTTACCTGTGCGTACTCATTCCTGGCTCTGCGACTGATCTCCCTATTTTCGTGTGTTCTCTGCCTTCTGTACTTTTTCCATTCTCTATTGCATTTTGTTTTTGCCTCCTTACACCGTCGGGTAAACCAGGGGCTTGTTCTGGTCTTCCCGTTGTTACTGTTGCCCTTGGGAATAAACCTTTCCACTGCCTTCTTGGATTTTGTTGTTACATATTCCATCATTTCATTTACTGGCTTTCCTGCCAGTTCTCTGTCCCACTGGACCTCCTGCAGGAAGTTCTTCAACCCTATGTAATCCCCTCTTCTATAGTCAGGCTTTTCCCATTCAACTCCTGTTATTCTCTCCACTTGCAGCTCTACTATGTATTCAAAGCACAGAACCACGTGGTCGCTAGCTCCTACGGGACTCTCATACTTGATGTCCTCAATGTCTGAGCTGCCCAGGGTGAACACAAGGTCCAGTCTTGCTGGTTCATCCTCCCCTCTCACTCTGGTAGTGTCCTTAACATGTTGGTGCATGAGGTTTTCCAGCACCACGTCCAACATCCTGGCTCTCCATGTTTCGGGACCCCCATGTGGCTCCAGGTTTTCCCACTCAATCTCCCAGTGGTTGAAATCCCCCATAACCAGCAACTTTGCTATGCTGGAGTGAGCTCGTCTTGCCACCTCAGCAAGTGTGTCCACCATTGCTCTGTTGCTCTCTTCATATTCCTCTCTTGGCCTCCTGCAGTTCTGTGGTGGATTATACATCACTGCAATGACCACTTTGTGTTCCCCAGACTGAAGTGTACCTGCTATGTAGTCTCTTTCTCCCGTCTCATCTATGTCTTCCATTTTCTCGAATTTCCATCTGTTTTTTACGAGCAGAGCAACCCCACCTCCCCCCCTGCCCCTTCTATCTTTCCTCATGATCTGGTATCCTGGTGGGAAGATTGCATCTGTTATTGTCTCCATGAGTTTTGTTTCTGTAACTGCTATGATGTCTGGGGACTTCTCATTGATTCTTTCTTGCCATTCCTCATGTTTATTCGTTAATCCATCTGCATTTGTGTACCAAACCTTCAACTTCTGTTCTAATACTGTAACTGTGGTGCGGGGGGTGGAAACAGAGGGATCGGTGTGTGATGGTTGGTTTGGATTGTTCAGTTGCCTTGGGGGTGTCGTGGCTGGAGTCCTTCTACAGGTGTTTCTGGGGGGTGCGCTTGTCCTTCCATTTGATCCTGGGTTATTCTGCTCTCCTTTTTCATTTCCTCCCATTTCTCTTTTCGTTTTTGAACTCTCTCTTTCATTGTCTTCCTTTCGTCCTGTGTTCTGTCTCGATCGAGGTACACACTCCAGAACTCCTGCTTGCCTCTCAGCCGTGCTTTCTCCTGCAGGATCATGGTTCGGGTTGATTCTGCCTTGAAAATTAC
>NC_091292.1:64242369-64244869 GCF_038502225.1 Cherax quadricarinatus
GAACACAAGATCCAGTCTTGCTGGCTCATCCTCCCCTCTCTCTCTGGTTGTGTCCCTGGCATGTTGATGCATGAGGTTTTCAAGTACCACATCCATCATCTTGGCTCTCCATGTTTCGGGACCCCCATGTGGCTCCAGGTTTTCCCAGTCGATCTCCCTGTGGTTGAAATCTCCCATTACCAGTAACTTTGCTCTGCTCGAGTGAGCTCTTCTTGCCACCTCAGCCAGTGTGTCCACCATCACCCTGTTGTTTTCTTCGTACACCTCTCTTGGCCTCCTGCAGTTCTGTGGTGGGTTATACATCACTCCAATGACTACTTTATGTTCTCCGGACTGAATTGTACCTACAATGTAGTCTCTTTCTCCAATCATGTCCATGCCTTCCATTTCCTCAAATCCCCATCGGTGTTTTACGAGCAGTGCAACCCCTCCTCCCCCTCTACTCCTTCTATCTTTCCTCAGGATCTGATATCCTGTTGGGAAGATTGTGTCTGTTATTGTCTCAGCGAGTTTTGTTTCTGTGACTGCTATGATGTCTGGGGATTTTTCACTGATTCTTTCATTCCACTCCTCATGTTTATTCATTATTCCATCCGCATTTGTGTACCAAACCTTTAGTTTCTTTTCTATCATTGTGGTCATGCAAGAATATTGGGGTTGGGGGAGCGAGAGCCTTGGTGGGAGCCTATATGGGGCTGTGGTGTAGGTGGGGTTTGTGTTGATGGGGGTGGGGTCAGAATGCCCATAAGGGACAGCTGTTGGGGTGAGGTTTGTGATATGGGGATTGGTGGCAGAGGGAACAGTGAGTGGGTTGTAGTATAGGTTGTTCAGTTGCGTTGGGAATGTCGCGGGTGGAGTCTTTTGGTGGGAGATTCTGTGGGGTGTGTTTGCCCTTCCTCCTGTGTCTGGGTCCTGCTCATTTTCATTGCTTCTCGTTCCTCCTTGTGTCTCTGTACCCTCTCTTTCAGTGTAGTCCTTTCTTCTTGTGTTCTGTCGCGGTCGAGGTATACTCTCTGGTACCCCTCTTTGTCCCTCAGTCTTGCTTTCTCTTGCAGAATCCTGGTTCGAACTGATTCTTCCTTGAAAGTTACTCTGACAGGCCGTATCCTTCCACTCGCAAACCACCCAATTCTCTGAAAATTTGTCACCTGGGTCATATTGCCCTCCCCTATTGTTTTCATGATGCCTTCAATCATTTTTTTCTCCTCCTGTTTTATTTCTTCAAAGTTGGCCCCCTTGGCTTCTTGGAGCCCGTACACAAAAACTGACCTCGCCCTTTCCTCCTCCCACTGAGTCTCCATCTGCGTCCTCTGAGGCATTTTTTTTCCTTCCATTGACATGTTCTTGCCTTCAGTCCCTGTCATATCTGAAACTTCTATTCTCAGTGGACTGTCTTTCCTGTCCAGCTGTCCCTTGCTACTGCAGTTGGCTGTTAGAATCTCTGCATATAGCATACCTTCATTGTCTTCGGACCTGTCGTTTGATCTTAGTGTGCTCGTCGTCTTTTCCCTGGCCCCACGTGGGTCTGATAGGGCCTTCATGTACGGCATGTCTCCGTTGTTGCTTACCATCCCCTTGTCTGCGCCTGACTTTGAATTTCCTGATGTCACACCTGAATTGTCATTTGTCTCTCTAATCTGTTTCAGGCTTTGCAGTTTCTCTTCTAAGCACTGTATCCTAGCTTCTGCTGCTAAGACCTGTACTTCCCACTTCCTGCACTCTTCAGCTATCCGCTCCTCCATTTTCTTACCAAGCTCTACTATCTTCCTTCCCCACTCTTCCTCCCTTTTTTGGAGCTCTAGCTCCCAGTCTTTCCTCCCTGGTTCGTCCACCAGATCTCTGGGTTTCCGTCCTCTAAGGCCACCCTTTTTTTTTTTTTTTACTTTTTATTACCACAGACAGAAGGCTAGAGGAGGGAGAGGGTGTGGGGGGGAGAGAGAGAGGGTAGAAAGAGGGAGAGAGAGGAGAGAGAAAGGGTAGAAAGAGGGAGAGAGAGGAGAGAGTATGGGGGTGAGGGATAAGACCAAGGGGGAGGGAGAGACATGTGAGGGGGGAGAGAAAGGGTAGAGAGAGGGAGAAAGAGAGGGAGAGGGAGAGGGAGAGAAAGAGAGAGAGAGGGAGAAAGGAGGGAAGAAGGCTATGAGAGAGAGAAATGCGAGGGAGGGAAAAGGCAAGAGGTCTGTCGGGGAGGCGGTCAAATTCCAAGGATCAGCTGTGTGTACTCACCTAGTTGTGGTTTCAGGGGTCGAGACCCAGCTCCTGGCCCCGAGTGTGTATGTGTGTGCGCGCGTGTGTGTGTGTGTGAGCACGTCAGTTGTTTATATGTCCCAGAAATACAATTCACTTCTGTGTATCCGTAATACTAATGAGGTACCATTAACACTGAGAGTAGTTCTAATAATTATAATACTAGCGTGTGTTAACAAGTCATTCTTTCACCTAGTTATGTACTACCTTTTACTACATGTGTACCCAATACTTGTTTCTCAGATTGTACTGT
>NC_091292.1:64249869-64264869 GCF_038502225.1 Cherax quadricarinatus
TTCAGGAAGTTCCTCATTCCTGTGTAGTCCCCTTTCCTGTAGTTTGGTTTCATTTGTCCTTGCCTTCCTGCTTCCCCCTCCACTTGTAGCTCTACTGTGTATTCGAAGCTCAAAACCACATGATCGCTGGCCCCAAGGGGTGTTTCATATGTGATGTCCTCAATATCTGCACTACTCAAGGGGAATACTAAGTCCAGTCTTGCTGGTTCATCCTCTCCTCTCTCTCTTGTAGTGTCCCTTACGTGTTGGTACATGAAATTTTCCAGTACCACCTCCATCATCTTAGCCCTCCATGTATCTTGGCCCCCATGTGGCTCCCATTCGATCTCCTTGTGGTTAAAGTCACCCATGATCAGGAGCTTTGCCCTGCATGCATGAGCTCTTCTCGCCACTGCAGCCAGTGTGTCAACCATCGCTCTATTGCTCTCGTCATACTCTTGCCTTGGCCTCCTGCTGTTCTGTGGTGGGTTATACATCACTGCAATTATCACCTTGGGACCACCAGAGTGAAGCGTTCCCGCTATGTAATCACTTTCTTCTCCGCTGTCTCCTCTCTCCAGCTCATCAAAATTCCATCGGTGTTTGATCAGCAATGCCACTCCTCCACCCCCCCTGTTCCTTCTGTCTTTTCTCAGGATCTGGTATCCCGCTGGAAAGATGGCATCTGTTATCATACCTGTAAGCTTGGTTTCTGTGATCGCTATGATGTCTGGTGATGCCTCTTTGACTCTTTCGTGCCACTCCTCCCACTTGTTTGTTATTCCATCAGCGTTCGTGTACCATACCTTCAGTTTCCTTTCTAACACTGTGGTTTGGGAGGCCTGTGGGGGTGGGAGACCTGGTAGCTTACTGTGGGATTCTATAGTTGGGGGTTGGGTGGAAGCTGTGGGTATGGATTGTATTGTGTGTTGGGATGGTATGATAGGTTGTGGGGTTCTGAGGATAGTTGTGTGTGTGCTTGCCCTTGCTGCTCTGTTCTGCTCTGACTGACCTCTGCTGATTCCATCCTTGTCTCCTTTCCTAGCTCCTTTCGCTTTTTTGTCCTCTCCCTCAGCTGCTTTCTCTCTGTTTGTGTTCTGTCTCTGTCTAGGAACACCTTCTTGTACTCTTCCGAACTTTTCAACCGTGGTTTCTCTTGGAGGATCCTGTTCCGCACTGTTTCTGTCCTGAGAATCAGCTTGATCGGTCGGTTTCTTCCCTTCAAGTACCCCCCTATTCTCTGAAAATTTACAATCTCATCCATGTCTTCTCCCCCTATTTCTGTGATGAGTCAGAGGGATGTTAGGAGGTATTTCTTCAAAGAGATGTCAGGAAGTGGACTAGTCTGGAAAGTGAATAGAGAAGGCATGATCGATACATAGCATCAAGAAGAGGTATGATTAAGCTCATGGAGCAAGGAGAGAGCGGAACTAGTAATGACCAGCGAAAAGGCTGTACCAGGAGCTGTCTCGATCCCTGTAACCATAATAATTATTTGAGTTCAATTAAGTGAGTACACACACCACCAACACTTGCCATCACCACACAAAGTCAGCACAACACACCAACACGACTAGACCAATAACATGATCACACCAACACAAATACCAGCACCAACACATACCAACACATTACACAGTACTAACAGAGTGCACTACAGCCACTAAAACACACCACACCGTCACCACCAACTCATACCACTAATACATATAACCACAACTGATACATCCCATAACCTACACCATTCCTCAATGCCACCTCAGCTCACCAACGCCACCAAACAACCACATCACACCACTTCAACAACATCACCATCACCATAGTAAAACTCTTCCATCATCAAACTGCCACCACCACACATCATGACCATCACACAACCACCACACACCATCAATCATAGCACACCATCACACAACAACCATACCACACTACAACATACAATAGCCCCACTATAACATGACTCAATCACACCACTATCACACTGATAGTGGTGGAGTCATATTGGCGGTGACATCAGCCAATGTGACTGAGGAGAGAGACCAAGCGGAATAATAACCACACACGCACATACACACACCCCCGTACACACATACACAAATGAACACACATACACACAAAACACACACGCACTCAAATACACGTATACACACGTAAGCGAGTGTGTATACATGACCACCGGACACACACACATAAAAAACACATGAGCCCTTTAACACTACCTGTAAACTGATCACCAAAATCCCTCCTTCACTCTAACCTGCATATGTACACACACACACTCCCACTCCCACCCACACATAAACACCCCACTCTCCTCACCCCCACGCACAAACACAACACAATCCCAACATACATACCCACAATCCCCACATGCAAACTCCCCCACACTCACAAAACCCACACTCACACACCCTCACACTCACACACACACACACACACAACACACACAACACACACAACACACACACACACACACACACACACACACACACACACACACACACACACACACACACACACACACACACACACACACACACACACACACACACACACACACACACACACACACCCACACACCCGAGACACTCACACGCCAAAAGCAATGTGAGGAGGAGAAGGAGAGGCTTCAGGAGAGTGAAGGGGGGACATACGATAAAAGACGTATCATCAAACAGGAGAGGAGGACAAGATTCAGCTGATAAATTTTCAGAGAATAGTGGGGTACACGAGGGGAATAAATCAACCAGTCAAGATGATTTTCAAAACAGAAATGGTGAAGAACAAGATATTGCAGAGAAATACAATGCTTAAAGAATTATCAACATATGGGACAGTATTCCTAGATCATGACAGAACGAGAACGGAATGACAGAAGATGAGAGAGAGGACACAGAGATGAAAGAGGTAAGAAAGAATGACAAGGCTAGAGTTAGCAGTGGACAACTAGAGTCGAGAGGATCAATAAACACAAACGTCCACATAACCACCCACAGAACCCTGCGATCAAACATATTACCACAAAACACACCATGTTTCCCACTCACAACCCACCTCCCTCCAAATGCTGTTGGACCAAATTGCACATAGCCAGGTTTCCCACTCCCTCACCCCAGAATACAGTCTGGAGAGGAAACTAAATGTTTGGTACAATAACACTGATGGAACAACGAGTAAATGGTAGTGGTGTCACGAAAGAATTACAGTGGTATCACCAGACGTCATAGGTCTGAAGCAAATCAAGCTCTTGGGATTGGTAACAGACGCTATCTTTCCAACTGATTATGAGAGCCTGAGGAAAGACAGAGGGAATAGAGGGAATGGAAGTGTTGCACTATTCATCAAAGACAAATGGAATTTTGAGGAGATGGAAAAGGGAGACAGAGGAGAAGGAATGGACTATATAACTGGTGATTATTACAGTGATATATAACCCACCACCGAACAGCAAGAGGCCAAAGCAAGAATCTGATGAGAATAACAGAGACAGTCGACACACTGGCCGAAGTGGCAAGAAGGACCCATATTGGCAGGGGAAAGCTACTACTTGTAGTGACTTAATTCACATGAAAATTGAAAGGGAAAACCTGGAGCCACACGGAGGCCCAGAATCGTGGAGAGCTAAGATATTGGAGATGGTACTGGAAAACCTCATGACTCAACATGTTATGGACACTACCAGAGAGAGAGGAGAGGACGATCCAGCAAGACTAGATCTTGTACTCACCTTGAGTAGCTCAGACATTGAGAACATAATGAAACGCCCCTCGGAGCTAGAGATCATGTGGTCCTGAGCTTTGAAAACAGTAGAGTTACAAGTGCAGAAAGAAGCAGGAAAGGCAGGAAGAACGAAGCAAAACTAGAAAAAAGATGAATGCACAGGCATGAGGAACTTCCTGTAAGAGGTTCAGCGAGAAAAAGAATTTGCAAGAAAATCAGTAATTGATATGATGGAATATGTGACAATAATATGCATGGAAGCGGAAGGGAGGTTCAAACCCAAGGACATCAGAAACAAATCTAAGGATCTAAGGATCCAAATCTAAGTGCACTACAGAAGGTCCAAATCTAAGTGCACTACAAAATGGAAGAAATATAGAAGGCAAAAAAAAAACAGGAAAATAAGAACAGTCGAAGAGTAAGAAATACATGTGCACAGATAAGGAGGGAGGCCCAACAGCAATACAAAAGCAGCAAGTCAGACACATCAGGAGGAAAACAACAGTTAAGGACCAGGTAATCAGGCTGAGGGAAAAAACAGGAGATATCACAATAAACGACCAAAAAGGGTGTGAAGAGTTCAACAAGAAACTTCAAGAAGTATTTGCACCGGAGACAGAAAAGACTCCAAAAAGCCGGAGTGGTCGAGTATGCCATCAAGTACTGGACGCAATACATATAACCAAGGAGGAGGTGAAAATGCTATTATGTGAACTAGATACCTCAAAGGTGATGGGGCTGGACAACATCTCTGCGTGGTTCCTGAGAGAGGAAGCGGAGGCGCTCTGTGTACTACTAACAACAATCTTCAACACATCTATCGAAACAGGGAGAATACCTAAGGTGTCGAAGACAGCAAATGTAGTCCCAGTTTTTAAGAAAGGAGACAGACATGCAGCGTTAGACTACCGACTGGTGTCACTGACATGTATAGTATGCAAAGTCATTGAGAAGATTATCAGGAGAAGAGTGGTGGAGTAGCTAGAAAGGAATGAGCTTATTCACGACAACCAGTAAGGTTTCAGGAAAGGGAATTTCTGTGTCACAAACCTACTTGTGTTCTACAACAAGGTGACAGCAGCAAGACAAGAGAGAGAGCGGTAGGTAGACTGCATCTTCCTGGATTGTAAGAAGGCTTCTGACACAGTTCCACACAAGAGATTAGGGGAAAAACTGGAGAACCAGGCAAGTATAACAGAGAAGGCTCTGCAGTGAATCGGAGAATACCTGACATGGAGTCATGGTACGTGACAAAGTGACAGAGTGGGCAAGTGTGACAAGCGGGGTTCCACAGGAGTCAGACCTGGGACCAGTGCTGTTTCTAGTATATATAAATGACATGACGAAAGGGATAGACCCATAAGTGTCCCTGTTTGCAGACAATGTGAAAATAATGAGGAAAATTCAGTCGGATGAGGACTAGGCAATACTACACAGAGATCTGGACAGGCTGCAGGCCTGGTCCAGCAACTGGCTCATAGAGTTTAACCCCACCAAGTGCAAAGTCAGTTGCTGGAGCAGGCCTGCAACCTGTCCGGATCCCTTTGTAATATTGACTAGTCCTCATCCGACTGAATTTTCCTCATTAGCTTCACAACGTCTGCAAACAGGGACACTTTTGAGTTCATCCCTTCGTCATGTCATGCATATATTCTAAAAGCAGCACTGGTCCCAGGATTGACCCCTGGGGAACTCCGCTTGTTACACTCGCCCACTCTGACACCTCACTCCCGTCTCATCGTTTGTCCCCCTTCACTCTCCTGAAGCCCGGGTATACACTGACCTCTCCCTCGCCTCCTCCCATTGCATTTGGCGTGTGTGTGTTTGGAGAGTGTGTGGGGGTGTGGGTGTATGGAGTTTGTGTGTGCTGTGTGTGTGTGTGTGTGTGTATTCACCTATTTGTACTCACCTATTTGTGGTTGCAGGGGTCGAGTCACAGCTCCTGGCCCCGCCTCTTCGCTGTTTGCTACTAGGTCCTCTCTCTCCCTGCCCCATGAGCTCTATCATACCTCGCCTTAAAACTATGTATGGTTCCCGCCTCCACTACATCACTTTCTAGGCTATTCCACGGCCTGACTACTCTATGACTGAAGAAATACTTCCTAACATCCCTTTGATTCATCTGAGTCTTCAACTTCCAATTGTGACCTCTTGTGTCTGTGTCCCTTCTCTGGAACATCCCGTCTTTGTCCACCTTGTCTATTCCGCGCAGTATTTTATCATGTCTCCCCTGACCCTCCTGTCCTCCAGTGTCGTCAGGCCGTGTGTGTGTGTGTGTGTGTGTGTGTGTGTGTGTGTGTGTGTGTGTGTGTGTATGTGTGTGTGTGTGTGTGTGTGTTTGTGTGTGTGTGTGTGTGTGTGTGTGTGTGTGTGTGTGTATGTGTGTTTGTGTTTCTGTGTGTGTGTGTGTGTGTGTGTGTGTGTGTGTGTGTGTGTGTGTGTGTGTGTGTGTGTGTGTGTGTGTGTGTGTATGTGTAAGTGTGTGTGTGTGGGGGTGTGGGGTTTGGTGTGTGTACTTGGACGGTATTCCGGGGATCAACGCCTATGCGGCCCGACCCACGACAAGGCCTACCGGTAGATCAGGACCTGATCAACAAGGCTGTTACTGCTTGCCGGACCTAATCCAACGTACGAACCCCAGCCCTGTTGATCCGGCACCGACTTGTGTTTGAGGAGGTGGTGGGTTGCGTGCGGGGAATGTGTGCTTATGTGTTGAATTCGTGTGCGTGCGTGCGTGCGTGCGTGCGTGCGTGCGTGCGTGCGTGCGTGCGTGCGTGCGTACGTGTGTGTGTGTGTGTGTGTGTGTGTGTGTGTGTTTGGTCTTTGTGTTTATTTTGTGTGTGTGTGGGTGTGTTTGTGTGTGTGTGTGTGTGTGTTTGGGGTTTGTGTATCTACCTGGAGATATTCCCGGAATCAACGTCGCCGCTGCCCGGTCCACGACCAGGCCTCCCAGTGGATCAGGGCCTGATCAACCAGGTTGTTACTGCTGGCCGCATGTAGTCCAATGTACGAACCACAGCCCGGCTGATCCGACACCGACTTGTGGGGTGTGGGGGTGGGGTGGGGCTTTGCGTGTGCGGATTGAGTGTATGTGTGTAGGGTTTGCGTGTGTGTGGAGTTCGTGTGCGTGTACTCACCTAATTGTAGACACCTAATTGTGGTTGCAGGGTTCGAGACTCAGCTCCTGGCCCCGCCTCTTCACTGATCGCTAGTAGGTCCTCTCTCTCTCTCTGATCCCCGAGCTTTCTCATACCTCGTCTTAAAGCTATGTATGGTTCATGCCTCCACCACATCACTTGCTAGACTATTCCACTTCCTGACGACTCTATGACTGAAGAAATACTTCCTAACTTCCCTGTGACTCGTCTGAATCTTCAGCTTCCAATTGTGACCCCTTGTTTCTGTGTCCCCTCTCTGGAGCATCCTGTCTCTGTCCACCTCATCTATTCCACGCAGTATTTTGTATGTCGTTATCATTTCTCCCCTGACCCTCATGTCCTCCAGTGTCGCCAGGCCAATTTCCCTCAACCGCTCTAAGTAGGACATTCCCCTGAGCTCCGGAATTAACCTTGTTGCAAATCTTTGTACTTTCTCTAACTTCTTGACGTGCTTGACCAGGTGTTGGTTCCAAACTGGTGGTGCATACTCCAGTATGGGCCTGACGCACACAGTGCAGTGTCTTGAACGATTCCTTACTAAGGTGTGTATGTGTGTGTCTGTGTGTGTGTGTGTGTGTGTGTACTCACCTATTTGTACTCACTTATTTGTGGTTGCATTGGTCGAGTCATAGCTCCTGGCCACGCCTCTTCGCTGATTGCTACTAGGTCATCTCTCTCCCTGCCCCATGAGCTTTACCATACCTCGCCTTAAAACTATGTATGGTTCACGCCTCCACTACGTCACTTCCTAGGCTATTCCACGGCCTGACAACTCTGTGACTGAAGAAATACTTCCTAAAATCCCATTGATTCATCTGAGTCTTCAACTTCCAATTGTGACCCCTTGTTTCTGTGTCCCTTCTCTGAAACATCCCGTCTTTATCCACCTTGTCTATTCCGCGCAGTATTTTATATGTCGTTATCATGTCTCCCCTGACCCTCCTGGCCTCCAGTGTCGTCAGGCCGATTTCCCTCAACCTTACTTCGTAGGACAATCCCCGTAGCTCTGGGACTAGTCTTGTTGCAAACCTTTGCACTTTCTCCAATTTCTTGACGTGCTTGACAAGGTGTGGATTCCAAACTGGTGCTGCATACTCCAGTATGGGCCTGACGTAAATGGTATACAGAGTCTTGAACGAATCCTTACTGAGGTATCGGAACGCTATCCGTAGGTTTGTCAGGCGCCCGAATGCTGCAGCAGTTATCTGATTGATGTGCGCCTCAGGAGATATGCTCGGTGTTATACCCACCCCCAGATCTTTTTCCTTGAGTGAGGTTTGCAGTCTTTGGCCATCTAAACTATATTGTGTCTGCGGTCTTCTTTGCCCTTCCCCAATCTTCATGACTTTGCATTTGGCAGGGTTAAACTCAAGGAGCGAGTTGCTGGACCAGGCTCGTAGCCTGTCCAGGTCTCTTTATAGTCCTGCCTGATCCTCATCCGATTTGACGTGTGTGTGTGTGTGCGTGTGTGTGTGTCTGTGTGTCTGTGTGTATGTGTGTGTGTGTGTGTGTGTGTGTGTGTGTGTGTGTGTGTGTGTGTGTGTGTACTCACCTAATTACATTCACCTAATTTTGGTTGCAGGGGTTGATACTCAGCTCCTGGCCCCGCCTCTTCACTGATCGCTACTAGGTCCTCTCTCTCTCTGCTTCCTGAGCTTTGTCATACCTCGTCTTAAAACTATGTATGGTTCCTGCCCTCCACTACGCCACTTGCTAGGCTATTCAAATTCCTGACGACTCTATGACTGAAGAAATACTTCCTAACATCCCTGTGACTCGTCTGAGACTTCAGCTTCCAATTATGACCCCTTGTTTCTGTGTCCCCTCTCTGGAACATCCTGTCTCTGTCCACCTTGCCTATTCCCCGCAGTATCTTGTATGTTGTTATCATGTCTCCCCTGACCCTTCTGTCCTCCAGTGTTGTCAGTCCAATTTCCCTCAACCTTTCATCGTACGACATTCCCCTGAGCTCTGGAACTAGCCTTGTTGCAAACCTTTGTGCTTTCTCTAACTTCTTGACGTGCTTGACCAGGCGTAGGTTCCAGACTGGTGCTGCATACTCCAGTATGGGCCTAACGTACACAGTGTACAGTGTCTTGAACGATTCCTTATTAAGGTATCGGAAAGCTATTCTCAGGCTTGCCATGTGCCCATATGCTGCAGCATGTATCAGGTTGATATGTGCCTCCGGAGACATGCTCGGTGTTATGGTCACCCCAAGATCTTTCTCCCTGAGTGAGGTCTATAGTCTTTGTCCACCTAGCCTATACTCTGTCTGCAGTCTTCTTTGCTATTCCCCAATCTTCATGACTTTGCATTTGGCAGGGTTGAATTCTAGAAGCCAGTTTCTGGACCACGTGTCCAGCCTATTCAGGTCTCTTTGTAGCCATGCCTCATCCTCATCAGATTTAATTCTTCTCATCAACTTCACATCATCTGCAAACAGGGACACTTCAGAGTCTATTCCTTCCATCATGTCATTCACATATATCAAAAAAAGTACTGGTCCTAGAACTGACCCCTGTGTGACCCCGCTCGCCTCAGGCGCCCACTGTGATACCTCTTCACGTACCATGACTCGTTGTTGCCTCCCTGTCAGGTATTCTCTGATCCATTGCAGTGCCCTCCCTATTAAATGCGCCTGATCCTCTAGCTTCTGCACTAATCTCTTGTGAGGAACTGTGTCAAAGGCCTTCTTCCAGTCCAAGAAAATGCAATCAACCCACCCCTCTCTCTCGTTTCTTACTTCTGTTACTTTGTCTTAAAACTCCAGAAGGTCTGTGACAAAGGATTTGCCTTCCATGAATCCGTGCTGGTTGGCGTTTATACTCTTGTTCTGTTCCAGGTGCTCCACTACTCTCCTCCTGATAATCTTCTCCATAACTTTGCATACTAAACACGTCAGAGAAATTGGTCTGTAGTTTAGTTTCGTGTTTCTGTCTCCTTTCTTAAAAATTGGGACTACATTTGCCGTCTTCCATATCTCAAGTAGTTGCCCAGTTTCATGGGATGTGTTGAAGATTGTGGTTAGGGGCACGCACAGCATCTCTGCTCCTTCTGTGAGGGCCCACGGGGAGATGTTCTCCGGTCCCATCGCCTTTGAGGTATCAAGGTCACTTAGCAGCTTTTGCACCTCCTCTTCCGTTGTTCGTATGTCATCCAACACTTGTTGGTACATTCCCTGCTAATGTTCCCCTCTGTCTTGTCTTCCCAGGGCCCTTCCTGTCTCTATTGTAAAAACTTGTTAAATCTCCTGTTTAGCTCCTCATACCTCCTGATCGTTTCTTGTGAGTTCTCCACCTTCTGTCCTCACTCTGATCTCCTGGTCTTTGACTGTTGTCTTCCTCCTGATGTGGCTATGCAACAGTTTCGGGTCAGTCTTGACTTCCGATGCTATGTTTTTTCATGCTGTCGCTGGGCCTCCCTCCTTATCTGTGCATACTCGTCCCTGGCTCTATGACTATTCTCCCAATTTTCATGTGTTCAATGCCTTCTGTATTATATCCATTCTCTATTGCACTCCTTACGCCGTCGGGTAAACTAGGGGTTCGTTCTGGTCTTCCCATTGTTTCTGTTGCCCTTAGGAATAAACCTTTCCTCTGCCTCCTGTACTCACCTATTTGTACTCACCTATTTGTGGTTCTAGGGGTCGATTCATAGCTCCTGGCCCGGCCTCTTCGCTGATTGCTACTAGGTCATCTCTGTCCCTGCCCCATGAGCTTCATCATACCTCGCCTTAAAACTATGTATGGTTCCCGCCTGCACTACATCACTTTCTAGGCTATTCCACGGCCTGACTACTCTATGACTGAAGAAATACTTCCTAACATCCCTTTGATTCATCTGAGTCTTCAACTTCCAATTGTGACCTCTTGTGTCTGTGTCTCATCTCTGGAACATCCCGTCTTTGTCCACCTCGTCTATTCAGCGCAGTATTTTATATGTCGTTATCATGTCTCCCCTGACCCTCCTGGCCTCCAGTGTCGTCAGGCCGATTTCCCTCAACCTTTCTTCGTAGGACAATCCCCGTAGCTCTGGGACTAGTCTTGTTGCAAACCTTTGCAATTTCTCTAATTTCTTGACGTGCTTGACTAGGTGTGGATTCCAAACTGGTGCTGCATACTCCAGTATGGGCCTGACGTAAATGGTATACAGAGTCTTGAACGAATCCTTACTGAGGTATCGGAACGCTATCCGTAGGTTTGCCAGGCGCCCGTATGCTGCAGCAGTTATCTGACTGATGTGCACCTCAGGAGATATGCTCGGTGTTATACTCACCCCCAGATCTTTTTCCTTGAGTGAGGTTTGCAGACTTTGGCCATCTAAACTATATTGTGTCTGCGGTCTTCTTTGCCCTTCCCAAATCTTCATGACTTTGCATTTGGCAGGGTTAAACTCAAGGAGCCAGTTGCTGGACCAGGCTTGTAGCCTGTCCAGGTCTCATTGTAGTCATGCCTGATCCTCATCCGATTTGATTCTTCTCATTAACTTCATATCATCCGCAAAGAAGGACACTTCTGAGTCTATCCCTTCCGTTATGTCATTCACATATAACAAGAACAGCACAGGTCCTAAGACTGACCCCTGTGGAACCCCGCTTGTCACAGGCGCCCACTCTGACACCTCGTCACGTAGCATGGCTCGTTGTTGCCTCCCTGTCAGGTATTCTCTGATCCATTGCAGTGCCTTTCCTGTTATGTGTGCCTGATTCTCTAGCTTTTGCAGTAACCTCTTGTGAGGAACTGTGTCGAAGGCCTTCTTGCAGTCCAAAAAAATGCAGTCGATCCACCCCTCTCTCTCTTGTCTTACTTCTGTCACCTTGTCATAAAACTCTAGCAGGTTTGTGACACAGGATTTTCCCTCCCTGAAACCATGCTGGTTGTCAATTATACACTTGTTTCTTTCCAGGTACTCCACCACTCTCCTCCTGATGATCTTCTCCATGACCTTGCATACTATACACGTTAGTGATACAGGTCTGTAGTTTAGTGCCTCATGTCTGTCTCCCTTTTTAAAAATTGGGACTACATTTGCCATCTTCCATACCTCGGGGAGTTGCCCAGTTTCAAATGATGTGTTGAAGATCTTTGTTAATTGTACACACAATATCTCTGCTCCCTCTTTAAGGACCCACGGAGAGATGTTGTCTGGTCCCACCGCCTTTGAGGTGTCAAGTTCGCATAGCAGCTTCTTCACCTCCTCCTTGGTTATATGTACCTCATCCAGCACATGCTGGTGCACCCCCCTGCTCTGATTTCCTGGAGTCCTACTGGTTTCCACTGTAAATACTTCTTTAAATCTCGTGTTGAGCTCCTGACATACCTCCAGATCGTTTCTTGTGAATTCCCCATCACCCTTCCTCAGTCTGATTACCTGGTCCTTGACTGTTGTTTTCCTCCTGATGTGGCTGTACAACAGCTTCGGGTCAGTCTTGACTTCCGATGCTATGTCATTTTCGTATTGCCGCTGAGCCTCCCTTCTTATCTGTGCACATTCCTTTCTGGCTCTTCGGCTAATCTCTTTATTTTCCTGGGTTCTCTGTCTTCTGGAGGGGAGGGATCAGGGGAAGGAGTGAGATGTCGGTTGGGAGGGGGGGGGAGTGTGTGTGAGTCTGGTTATTTGTGTTTGTGTGTGTGTGAGTTTGTGTGTGTGTGCGTATGTGTGCGTGTGTTGTATGTGTGTGTGTGTGTGTGTCTGTGTGTGTGTGTGTGTGTGTGTGTGTGTGTGTGTGTGTGTGTGTGTGTGTGTGTGTGTGTGTGTGTGTGTGTGTGTGTGTGTGTGTGTGTGTGTGGTGTGTGTGTGTGTGTGTGTGTGTGTGTGTTGTGTGTGTGTGTGTGTGGGTGTGTGTGTGTGTGTGTGTGTACTCACCTATTTGTACTCACCTATTTTAGTGTGTGTGTATATGTGTACTCACCTAGTTGTACTCACCTAGTTGAGGTTGCGGGGGTCGAGTCCGAGCTCCTGGCCCCGCCTCTTCACTGATCGCTACTAGGTCACTCTCCCTGAGCCGTGAGCTTTATCATACCTGCCTCCACTACATCGCTTCCCAAACTATTCCACTTACTGACTACTCTGTGGCTGAAGAAATACTTCCTAACATCCCTGTGATTCATCTGTGTCTTCAGCTTCCAACTGTGTCCCCTTGTTACTGTGTCCAATCTCTGGAACATCCTGTCTTTGTCCACCTTGTCAATTCCTCTCAGTATTTTGTATGTCGTTATCATGTCCCCCCTATCCCTCCTGTCCTCCAGTGTCGTCAGGTTGATTTCCCTTAACCTCTCCTCGTAGGACATACCTCTTAGCTCTGTGCGTATGTGTGCGTGTGTTGTATGTGTGTGTGTGTGTGTGTGTGTGTGTGTGTGTGTGTGTGTGTGTGTGTGTGTTGTGTGTGTGTGTGTGTGTGTGTGTGTGTGTGTGTGTGTGTGTGTATGTGTGTGTGTATGTGTGTATGTGTGTGTGTGTAGTCACCTAATTGTACTCACCTAATTGTGGTTGCAGGGGTCGAGACTCAGCTCCTGGCCCCGCCTCTTCACTGATCGCTACTGGATCCTCTCTCTCTCTGCTTCCTGAGCTTTGTCATACCTCTTCTTAAAACTATGTATGGTTCCTGCCTCCACTACTTCACTTGCTAGGCTATTCCACTTGCTGACAACTCTATGACTGAAGAAATACTTCCTAACGTCCCTGTGACTCGTCTGAGTCTTCAGCTTCCAGTTGTGACCCCTTGTCCCTGTGTCCCCTCTCTGGAACATCCTATCTCTGTCCACCTTGTCTATTCCCCGCAGTATCTTGTATGTCGTTATCATGTCTCCCCTGACCCTTCTGTCCTCCAGTGTCGTCAGTCCGATTTCCCTTAACCTTTCCTCGTACGACATTCCCTTGAGCTCTGGGACTAGCCTTGTTGCAAACCTTTGTACTTTCTCTAACTTCTTGACGTGCTTGACCAGGTGTGGGTTCCAGACTGGTGCTGCATACTCCAGTATGGGCCTAACATACACAGTGTACAGTGTCTTGAACGATTCCTTATTAAGGTATCGGAACGCTATTCTCAGGTTTGCCAGGCGCCCGTATGCTGCAGCGGTTATTTGGTTGATGTGTGCCTCCGGTGATGTGCTCGGTGTTATGGTCACCCCAAGGTCTTTCTCCCTGAGTGAGGTCTGTAGTCTTTGTCCACCTAGCCTATACTCTGTCTGCGGTCTTCTTTGCCCCTCCCCAATCTTCATGACTTTGCATTTGGCTGGATTGAATTCGAGAAGCCAGTTACTGGACCACATGTCCAGCCTCTCCAGGTCTCTTTGCAGTCCTGCCTCATCCTCGTCCGATTTAATTCTTCTCATCAACTTCACGTCATCTGCGAACAGGGACACTTCAGAGTCTATTCCTTCCATCATGTCGTTCACATATATCAAAAATAGCACTGGTCCTAGAACTGACCCCTGTGGGACCCCGCTCGTAACAGGCGCCCACTGTGATACCTCTTCACGTACCATGACTCGTTGCTGCCTCCCTGTCAGGTATTCCCTTATCCATTGCAGTGCCCTTCCTTTTACGTGTGCCTGATCCTCCAGCTTCTGCACTAATCTCTTGTGGGGAACTGTGTCAAAGGCCTTCCTGCAGTCTAGGAAAACGCAATCTACCCAACCCTCTCTCTCGTGTCTTACTTCTGTTACCTTGTCATAAAACTCCAGGAGGTTTGTGATACAAGATTTGCCTTCCATGAACCCATGCTGGTTTTCATTTATAATCTTGTTCCTTTCCAGGTGTTCGACCACTCTCCTCCTGATAATCTTCTCCATGACTTTGCACACGATACATGTCAGAGACACAGGTCTGTAGTTTAGTGCCTCGTTTCTGTTTCCTTTCTTAAATATGGGGACTACATTAGCTGTCTTCCATTTCTCAGGTAGTTGCCCAGTTTCAAGGGATGTGTTGAAGATTGTGGTTAGAGGCACACACAGCATCTCTGCTCCTTCTCTAAGGACCCATGGGGAGATGTTGTCCGGTCCCATCGCCTTTGAGGTGTCAAGGTCACTTAAGAGCTTCTTCACCTCCTCCTCAGTTGTTCGTATGTCATCCAACACTTGTTGGTATATTCCCTCTTGATGTTCCCTTCTGTTCTGTCTTCCCACAGCCCTTCCTGTCT
>NC_091292.1:64272369-64427369 GCF_038502225.1 Cherax quadricarinatus
TAAACCCACACCTGAGCAAAGGTAGCCCCACTCCTGAGCTAAGGTAACCCCACACATGAGCTAAGGTAACCCACACGTGAGCTAAGGTAGCCCCACTCATGAGCTAAGGTAGCCCCACACCTGAGAAAAGGTAACCCCACACCTAAGCTAAGGTAGCCCAACACCTGAGCTAAGGTAGCCCCACACATGAGCTAAGGTAGCGCACACCTGAGCTAAGGTAACCCCGCACCTGAGCTAAGGTAACCCAACACCTGAGCTAAGGTAACCACACACCTGAGCCAAGGTAGCCCCACACCTGAGCAAAGGTAACCCCACTCCTGAGCTAAGGTAGCCCCACTCCTTAGCTAAGGTAGCCCCACACCTGAGCTAAGGTAGCACCACACATGAGCAAAGGTAGCGCACACCTGATCTAAGGAAGCCCCACACCTGAGCTGAGGGAGCCCCACACCTGAGCTAAGGAAGCCCCACACCTGAGTTAAGGTAGCCCCACAACTGAGCTAAGGTAGCTCACAATTGAACTAAAGAAGCCCAACACCTGAGCTAAGGTAGTCCCACGCCTGAACTAAGGTAGCCCCACACGTGAGCTAAGGTAGCCCCACACTTGAACTAAAGAAGCCCCCACACCTGAGCTAAGGTGGCCCCACGCCTGAGCTAAGGAAGCCACACACCTGACCTAAGGAAGCCACACACCTGAGCTAAGGTAGCCCACACCTGAACTAAAGTAGCCCCTCACCAAAGCAAAGGTAGCCCCACACCTAAGCTAAGGTAGCCCCACACCTGAGCTAAGGTAACCCCACACATTAGCTAAGTGAGTCCTACACCTGAGTTAAGGTAATGGCACACCTGAGCTAAGGAAGCCCCACACTTGAGTTAAGGTAGCCCCACAACTGAGCTAAGGTAGCTCACAACTGAAGTAAGGTAGCCCCACACCTGAGCTAAGGTAGTCCCGCGCCTGAACTAAGGTAGCCCCACACGTGAGCTAAGGTAGTCCCTCACCTGAGCTAAGGTAGCTCCACGCCTTAGCTAAGGAAGTCCCACACCTGAGCTAAGGTAGCCCGACGCCTGAGCTAAGGTAGCCCTACGCCTGAACTAAGGTAGCCCCACACCTGAGCTAAGGTAGCCCCACACCTAAACTAAGATAGCACCACACCTGAGCTAAGGTAGCCCCACACCTGAGCAAACGTAGCCCACACCTGAACTAAGGTAGCCCCATACCTAAGCAAAGGTAGTCCCACACCTGGGCTAGGGTAACCGCACATATGAGCGATTGTTGTTCCACACCTGAGCTAAGGAAGTCCCACACCTGAGCTAAGGTAGTTCCTCACCTGAGCTAAGGTAGTTCCTCACCTGAGCTAAGGTAGTTCCTCACCTGAGCTAAGGTAGTCCCACACCTGAGCTAAGATAGTTCCTCACCTGAGCTAAGGTAGTCCCACACCTGAGCTAAGGAAACCCCACACCTGAGCTAAGGTAGTCCCACACCTGATCAAAGGTAGTCCCACATCTGAACTAAGGTAACCCCACACATGAACAAAGGTAGCCTCACACCTGCGCTAAGGCAACCCCACACCTGAGCTATGAAAGCCCCACACCTGAGCTAAGGTAACCCCACACCTGAACTAAGGTAACCCTACACATGAACTAAGGTAACCCCACACCTGAGCTAAGGTAGTCACACACCTGAGCTAAGGTAGTCTCACACATGAGCTTAGGTAACCCCACGCCTGAGCTAAGGTAGTCCCTCACCTGAGCTAAAGTAGTACCACACCTGAACTAAGGTAATCCCACACCTGAAATAAAGTAGCCTCGCACCTGCGCTAAGGCAACCCCACACCTGAGCAATGGTAGCCCCACACCTGAGCTAAGGAAACCCCACATCTGAGCTAAGGTAACCCAACACCTGAACTAAGGTAGCCTCACACCTGCGCTAAGGCAACCCCATACCTGAGCTATGGTAGCCTCACACCTGAGCTAAGGTAACCCCACACCTAAACTAAGGTAACCCCACACCTGAGCTAAGGTAACCCCACACCTAAACTAAGGTAACCCCACAACTAAACTAAGCCTCACACCTGCGCTAAGGCAACCCCACACCTGAGCTATGGTAGCCCCACACCTGAGCTAAGGTAACCCAACACCTGAGCTAAGGTAGCCCCACACCTGAGCTAAGGTAGCCAACACCTGAACTAAGGTAGCCCCACACCTAAGCAAAGGTAGCCCCACGCCTGAGTTAAGGCAGTCCCACACCTGAGCTAAGGTAACCCCACGCCTGAGCTAAGGTAGCCCCACTCCTGAACTAAGGTAGCCCACACCTGAGCTAAGGTAGCCCTACATCTGAGCTATGGTAGCCCCACACCTGAGCAAAGGAAGCCCACACCTGAACTAAGGTAGCCCTACATCAAAGCAAAGGTAGCCCCACACCTAAGCAAAGGTAGCCCCACACCTGAGCTAAGGTAGGCCCACTACTGAGCTAAAGTAACCCACCACATGAGCTAAGCTAACACCACACCTGAGCTAAGGTAGTTCCACACCTGATTTAAGGTAGTCCCACACCTGTGCTAAGGTAACCCTACACCTGAGCTAAGGTAGTCCCCCACATGAGCTAAAGTAGTCCCATACTTGTGCTAAGGTAGTCCCTCACCTGAGCTAAGGTAGTCCCACAACTGAGCTAAAGTAGTCCCACACCTGAATTAAGGTAACCCCACATTTGAGCTAAGGTAGTCCCACACATGAGCTAATGTAGTCCCATACTTGTGCTAAGGTAGTCCCTCACCTGAGCTAAGGTAGTCCCACAACTGAGCTAAAGTAGTCCCACACCTGAGCTAAGGTAGCCCCTCACCTGAGCTATGGTAACCTCACACCTGAGCTAAGGTAGCCCCTCACCTTAGATAATATAACCATACACCTGAGCTAAGGTAGCCTCAGAGCTGAGCTAAGTTAATCCTACATCTGAGCTAAGGTAGCCCCACACCTGAGCTAAGTTAGCCCCACACCTGAGCTAAGGTAGCCCCACACCTGAGCAACCGTAGCCCCACACCTAAGCTAAGGTAACCCCACACCTGAGGTAAGGAAGCCTCTCACCTAAGCTAGGGTAGCGCCTCAGCTGAGCAAAGGTAGCCCCACACCTGAGCTGAAGGAACCCCACACCTGAGCTGAAGGAGCCCCACACCTGAGCTAAGGTAGCCCTACAACTGAGCTAAGGTAGCCCACACCTGAACTAAGGTAGCCCCACACTTGAGTTAATGTAGCCCCAAACCTGAACTAAGAAAGCCCACACCTGAGCTAAGGTAGCCCCACACCTGAGCTTAGGAAGCCCCACATCTGAGCTAAGGTAGCCCCACAACTGAGCTAAGGTAGCCCCACAACTGAGCTAAGGTATCCCCAACACTGAGCTAAGGTAGCTCCACACCTGAACTAAGTTAGCCCGTCATCTGAGCAAAGGCAGCCCCACGCCTGAGCTAAGGTAGCCCCACACCTGGGCTAAGGTGGCCCACACTTGAACTAAGGGTGCCCCATGCCTAAGCAAAGGTAACCCCACACCTGAGCTAAGTTAGTCCCACACCTGAGCTAAGATAACCCCACACATGAGCTAAGGAAGTCCCACACGTGAGATAAGGTAATCCCATACCTGAACTAAGGTAGCTCTACACCTGAGCTAAGGTAACCCCACACCTGAGCTAAGGTAGTCCCTCACCTGAGCTAAGGTAGTCCCTCACCTGAGCTAAGGTCGTCCCACACCTGAGCTATGGTAGCCCCACACCTGAGCTAAGGTAACCCCACACCTGAGCTAAGGTAACCCTACACATATACTAAGATAGCCCCACACCTGAGCTAAGGTAGCCCCACACCTGAGCTAAGGTAGCCCACACCTGATCTAAGGTAGCCCCACACCTAAGCGAAGGTAGCCCCACGCCTGAGCTAAGGTAGTCCCACACCTGAGCTAAGGTAACCCCACGCCTGAGCTAAGGTAGCCCAACTCCTGAACTAAGGTAGCCCACACATTAGCTAAAGTATCCCCACGCCTGAGGGAAGGTAGACCAACACCTGAGCTAAGGTAGCCCAGACCTGAACTAAGGTAACCCCACACCTAAGCAAAGGTAGCCTAACACCTAAGCATAGGTAGCCCCACACCTGAGCTAAGGTAGTCCCACATCTGAGCTAAGGTAATCCCACTCCTGAGCTAAGGTAGCTCTACACCTGATCTAAGGTAACACCACACCTGAGCTATGGTAGTCCCACACCTGAGCTAAGGTAGTCCCACACCTGTGCTAATGTAACCTTACACCTGAGCTAAGGTAGTCCCACACCTGAGCGAAGATAGTCCCTCACATGAGCTAAGGTAGTCCCACACCTGAGCGAAGATAGTCCCTCACATGAGCTAAGGTAGTCCCACACCTGAGCTAATGTAGTCCCATAAGTGTGCAAAGATAGTCCCTCACCTGAGCTAAGGTAGTCCCACAAGTGAGCCAAAAATAGTCCCACACCTGAGCTAAGGTAGCCCCTCACTTGAGCTAAGATAACCTCACACCTGAGCTAAGGTAGCCTCTCAGCTGAGCTGAGTTAACCCTACACCTGAGCTTTGGTAGATCGACACCTGACCTAAGGTAGTTTCGCACCTGAGCTAAGGTAGCCCCACACCTGAGTTAAGGTAGTCCAACACCTGAGCTAAGGTAGCCCTGCACATGAACTAAGGTAACCCACACCTGAACGAAGGTAGCCCCAAACCTAAGCAAAGGTAGCCCCACGCCTGAGCTATAGTAGTGCCACACCTGAGCTAAGGTACCCCACACCTTAGCAAAGGTAGCCTCACAACTGAGCTAAGGTAGCCCACACCTGAACTAAGGTAACCCCACACCTGAGCTAACGTAACCCCAAACCTGAACTAAGGAACCCACACCTGAGCTAAGGTAGCCCCACAACTGAGCTAAGGTAGCCCCACTGAGCTAGGGTAGCCCCACAACTGAGCTAAGGTAGCCCCACAACTGAGCTAAGGTAGTCCCACAACTGACCTAAGGTAGCCCACACCTGAGCTAAGGTAGCCCTACATCTGAGCTATGGTAGCCCCACAAATGAACTAAGATAACCCCACACCTGATCTAAATTAGCCCCACACCTGAGCTAAGGTAGCCCCACACCTGAGCTAAGGTAACCCCACACCTGAGCTAAGGTAGCCCAACACCTGAGCTAAGGTAACCCAACACCTGAGCTAAGGTAACCCAACAACTGAGCTAAGGTAACCCCACACCTGAGCGAAGGTAGCCCCACACCTGAACTAAGGTAGCCCACACCTGAGCTAAGGTAGCCGACACCTGAACTAAGGTAGCCCAATACCTAAGCGAAGGTAGCCCCACTCCTGAGATAAGGTAATCCCAAACCTGAGCTAAGGTAACCCCACACATGAGCTAAGGTAGTCCAACACCTGAGCTAAGGTAGCCCTACACCTAAACAAAGGTAACCCCACACATGAGCTAAGGTAGTCCCACATCTGAGCTAAGGTAGTCCCACACCTGAGCTACGGTAGCCCCACGTCTGAGCTAAGGAAGCCTTACATCTGAGCTAAGGTAGCCCTACCAACTGAGCTAAGGTAGCCCCACAACCGAGCTAAGGTAGCCCACACCTGAGCTAAGGTAGAGCCACACATGAGCTAAGGTAGCCCCACGTCTTAGCTAAGGTAGCCCACACCTGAGCTAAGGTAGCTCTGCACCTGAACTAAGGTAGCCCTACACCTGAGCTAAGGTAGTGCCACACATGAGCTAAGGTACTCCCAAACCTGAGCTAAGGTAGCCCTACACCTGAACAAAGGTAACCCAATACGTGAGCTAAGGTAATCCCACACCTGAGCTATGGTAGTCCCACACCTGAGCTTGGTAACCAAACACCTGAGCTATGGTAGTCCCTCACCTTAGCTAAAGTATTCCCACACCTGAACAAAGGTAACCCCACACCTGAACTAAGGAAGCCTTACACATGCGCTAAGGTAACCCCACACCTGAGCTAAGGTAGCCCCATACCTGAGCTAAGGTAGCCCCACACCTGAGCTAAGGTAACCCCACACCTGACGTAAGGTAACCTCACACCTTAGCTAAGGTAGCCCCACACCTGAGCTAAGGTAACCTCACACCTGAGCTAAGGTAGCCTCACAGCTGAGCTAAGTTAGCCCCACACATGAGCTAAGGTAACCTCACACCTGAGCTAAGGTAGCCTCACACCTGAGCTAAGGTGGCCCCACACCTGAGCTAAGGTAACCTCACAACTGAGCTAAGGTAACCTCACACCTGAGCTAAGGTAGCCCCACACCTGAGCTAAGTTAACCCCACACCTGAGCTAAAGTAGCCCCACACCTGTGCTAAGTTAGCCCGAAACCAGTGCTAAGGTATTCCCACACCTGAGCTTAGGTAGTGCCACACGTGAGCTAAGGTAGCCGTACACCTGAACATAGGTAGCCCCACACCTGAGCTAAGGTAGCCCCTCACCTGAGCTAAGGTAGCCCAATGCCTGAGAAAAGGTAGCCTCACACCTGAGCTAAGTTAACCAAACACCTGAGCAAAGGTAGCTCCACACCTGAGCTAAGGTAGCCCCACAACTGAGCTAAGGTAGCCCTCACCTGAACTAAGTTAGAGATACACCTGAGCTAAGGTAACCCCACACCTGAGCTAAGGTAGCCCCACACCTGAGCTAAGGTAGCCCTACACCTGAGCTAAGGTAGCCTCACACATGAGCTAAGGTAGCCCATACCTGAACTAAGGTAGCCCCACACCTAAGCAAATGTAGCCCCACGCCTGAGTTAAGGTAGTCACACACTTGAGCAAAGGTAGCTCTACGCCTGAGCTAAGATAGCCCCACACCTGAACTAAGGTAGCCCAACATCTGAGCTAAGGTAGCCCCACGCCAGAGCTTAAGCAACCCACACCTGAACTAAGGTAGTCCCACACGTGAGCCTAGGTGACCCCACACCTGAGCTAAGGTAGCCTCACACCTGAGCTAAGGTAGTCCCACACCTGAGCTAAGGTAACCCCACACCTGAGCTAAGTAGTCCCCCACCTGAGCTAAGGTAGTCCCACACTTGAGCTAAGGTAACCCCACACCTGAGCTAAGGTAACCCCACACCTGAGCTAAGTAGTCCCCCACCTGAGCTAATGTAGTCCCACACCTGAGCTAAGGTAACCCCACACCTGAGCTAAGTAGTCCCCCACCTGAGCTAAGGTAGTCCCACACTTGAGCTAAGGTAACCCCACACCTGAGCTAAGGTAACCCCACACCTGAGCTAAGTAGTCCCCCACCTGAGCTAATGTAGCCCCACACTTGAGCTAAGGTAACCCCACGCCTGAGCTAAGGTAGTCCCACACCTGAGCTAAGGTAACCCCACACCTGAGCTAAGGTAGTCCAACACCTGAGCTAAGGTAGTCCCAAACCTGAGCTAGGGTAGCCCTACACCTGAACTAAGGTAACCCAACACCTGAGCTAAGGTAGTCCCACACCTGAGCTAAGGTAGTCCCACTCCTGAGCTAAGGTAGCCCCACACCTGAGCTAAAGAAGCCCCACACCTGAGCTAAGGTAGCCCCACAACTGAGCTAAGGTAGCCCCACAACCGAGCTAAGGTAGCCCACACCTGAACTAAGGTAGAGCCACACCTTAGCTAAGGTAGCTCCACGTCTGAGCTAACATAGCCCACACCTGAGCTAAGGTAGCCCCGCACCTGAGCTAAGGTAGCCCTACACCTGAGTTAAGGTAGTCCCACACCTGAGCTAAGGTATCCCCACACCTGAGCTAAGGTAGCCCCACACCTGAGCTAAGGTACTCCCAAACCTGAGCTAAGGTAGCCCTACATTTAAACAAAGGTAACTCAACACCTGAGCTAAGGTAGTCCCACACCTGAGCTAAGGTAGCCCCACACCTGAGCTAAGGTACTCCCAAACCTGAGCTAAGGTAGCCCTACATTTAAACAAAGGTAACTCAACACCTGAGCTAAGGTAGTCCCACACCTGAGCTAAGGTAGCCCCACACCTGAGCTTTGGTAACCCCACATCTGAGCTATGGTAGTCCCTCACCTTAGCTAAAGTATTACCACACCTGAACTAAGATAACCCCACACCTGAACTAAGGAAGCCTCACACATGCGCTAAGGTAACACCACACCTGAGCTAAGGTAGCCCCACACCTGAGCTAAGGTAGCACCACGCCTGAGCTAAGGTAACCCCACACCTGCGCTAAGGTAGCCCCACACCTGAGCTAAGGTACCCCCACACCTGAGCTAAGGTAGCACCACGCCTGAGCTAAGGTAACCCCACACCTGCGCTAAGGTAGCCCCACACCTGAGCTAAGGTACCCCCACACCTGAGCTGTAGAATAATGAGTTAATTAAAATTTGTGCCGAAAGTGAATATATGTCTATCATTTCACATTTGATTGTAAATGCGTCATGGTACTCATGGTGATATTTTCCAGCCATGTCTTCTTTCTGACATAAACTGAAATATACTTAGCTTCAGTGATGAGTCAAACTTCTTGCCGCCGCGGTCAAAAAGTCTCCTTGGCTTGAGTCGTGGTAGCCCCACTAATTAGCTTTAAATACCAATTTGCCCCAAAGGATCGTATATTTCAGCATTTCATTCCTTATATGAAATGTTTAGTAATATTCATTTTGTTTGGTTGAAATCACCGGCACATGACGAGGTCTACTGGTAATTCCAGTCTAATCTCACCCCTGTCTATGAGTTGAAGCTAACATACCAAGGTGTGGGTAAGGCTGGACTTACCAGTGTATTGTAACTCACGCAATTTCCCCTAGTTTGTCGTATGTTAAGTATGACCCCAGTATCGGTGTCTTGAGTAAGCTGCTACAGATGCATAGCTATGTTCTCATGCATACTGTGACACAAACTTTACACTTATCGGAATTATACCGGAGATGATACACATGTGTTTCGTTTTTAACACTAGTTTTCCTAATGGAGAGTGACAGTATTTCCGAATTTACCTCAGAAAATCAATGTTTTCTTTGTCAGTGGGAGTTTTGTGACGTGTTCACACTCTCAAGTCTGAATTCAACCTAGCTTGTCCTCTGCCCAAGCGCCCAGCAGTACACCCTCCACACAAAACAACTGCTGAGTTCAGCTTTATCTTCCTTTCTAAACATTGCAACAGTATTCGTTACAAGATGGTAGATTTCTTGTTACCTAGCTATGGGCTAGAATTCTTAATAGTTCCATCTTGTAGATAAAATGGGTGCAGGTTTTTCCTTAAATTTCCTGCTAAGTGGAAAGAGTAATTACTCTAGTTTTACTTTCACTTGTAGTTGCAACGGACTGTAGCAAGGAGAGGATAGCGTGTCTCGTGATGCTGGTACAAACAAATGTGTTTGATTAATCTGTTTATGAGGAAGTAAGACTCTATTAGCCCCTTCCGGGAAGGCTAAGTCCCTCACAGGGCTGAAGGGGGCTGAGAAGGCTGAAAGATACCCTCTTTACTGGAGAATTTTCTCCACAATCACTGCAGTTGGGCATAAAACCCTCGTGTGAGAGGATTCATGAGGAACTCCAGTCAAATCCTATTTCTACCTATTAGCTGCAGCTAACGTAAGATAAAATGAGTATGATGGGACTTACCTGGCTTTTCTAACTGACCCAGTTTTCTGCAGATCACTACACTCGTGTTTGTACTGTTAACACTAGTTAAATTTCCTATTGAAGATTGATAATATATCAGAGCCTACCGCACAAATTCACTATTCTCTTTGTCTTCAGCAGGAGATTTTGTAATGTATTCATGCTCTTATACCTGAAGTCAATCTAGCCTTGCGCCCTGCATAGCGCTCTCTGTTCCCCATATCCACAAAGTAATGCTGACTTCAGCTCTATAGACATTCCAGCTAGACATTGCAACAGAGTTTAACACAAGAAGGTTGTTCCTTGTTGTTTAGCTGTGATCCTTTAGATCAAGTGAAGTGCAGGTTTTCCCATAATTTTTATGTTATGGGTAAAGAGCAATTACTCGAGGTTCAACCTCGTTGTGTAGTTGCTCAGAAATTCTAGCAAGGAGAGAGGCGTACCTGGTGACGCCTTGCACACATATGTCTTTAATAAAGCTGTTGTGTGAGGAAACGGAAGACTCCACTAGCCCCTTCCTGGAGGGATAAGCCCCTCAGAGGGCTGATAGATAACTTCCCCTTTCTTTAAACTGGAGATTTTTTCTCCACAGTCATATTGTGTGGTGGTGGCAGAGTTTTAGTATGGTGGTGGTGATGTTGGTGAAATGGTGTGATGTGGATGTGTGGTGGTGCTGGTAAGCTGAGGTAGCACTGAGAAATGGTGTAGGTTGTGGGATGTATTAGTTGTGGTTGTATGTATTAGTGGTGTGTGTGTGTGTGTGTGTGTGTGTGTGTGTGTGTGTGTGTGTGTGTGTGTGTGTGTGTGTGTGTGTGTGTGTGTGTGTGTGTGTGTGTGTGTGTGTGTGTGTGTTTGGTGTGTGAGTTTGCCCGTGTGTTTGCGCATGTCTGTTTGTGAGTCTATCATCGGGTGTGTCTGCCTATTCATGTGTCGTCACGTGTATGTAGTTACAGGGGTCATTTCACAGTATGTGTGCATGCGTACATACATGCACTGTACGTGCATTGATACGTGGAATTTCCTGGACAGACTAATAACACTGAACAGGTCTGATTCCTGGTCGATCTTGGGACAAGATGTGCCAGTTTACATATTGTTAAAATAATTTAACATGGTATATACCGTTAAGGTTTCATCACAGTAAATTTCGACATTATATATCTCGTTATGTATTCCTATCATAAACCTATTTATGGTATGAAGACGAGATTCTTAAAATAGAGCAGTTTATTATACAACATCTCTGGGAACTTTCACAATCTGGCTGTGTTAGTAATGAGTGGCTGGTGCATTCCTACAAGTCATGTTGCCTTCAGGGGACTGCTGTTCCTTCTAACAAGTGTTTCTGCCTCCCGGCAAGTGATATTCTTTCTTTTAGCAAGTGCTGTCCCTCATAACAGGTGTTTCTACATTACGGTAATTTATAATTTTTCTTACAAGTGCTGTTGCAATCTATGCTTATTGATTTATGAACCAGTGTAGTTATTTATTGTTAGTGCCACACCATACATTGTTAGTGCCTCCCCATACATTGTTAGTGCTTCCCCATACATTGTTAGTGCCTCCCCATACATTGTTAGTGCCTCCCCATACATTGTTAGTGCCTCCCCATACATTGTTAGTGCCTCCCCATACATTGTTAGTGCCTCCCCATACATTGTTAGTGCCTCCCCGTACATTGTTAGTGCCTCCCCGTACATTGTTAGTGCCTCCCCATACATTGTTAGTGCCTCCCCATACATTGTTAGTGCCTCCCCATACATTGTTAGTGCCTCCCCATACATTGTTAGTGCCTCCCCGTACATTGTTAGTGCCTCCCCGTACATTGTTAGTGCCTCCCCATACATTGTTAGTGCCTCCCCATACATTGTTAGCAACTCCCCATACATTGTTAGTGCCTCCCCATACATTGTTAGCAACTCCCCATACATTGTTAGTGCCTCCCCATACATTGTTAGTGCCTCCCCATACATTGTTAGTGCCTCCCCATACATTGTCAGTGCCTCCCCATACATTGTTAGCGCCTCCCAATACATTGCTAGTGCCTCCCCATACAATGTTAGTGCCTCCCCATACAATGTTAGTTCCTCCCCATGCATTGTCAGTGCCTCCCAATACATTGTTAGTAACTTCCAATACATTGTTAGTAACTGTCCATACATTGTTAGTGCCTCCCCATACAATGTTAGTGCCTCCCCATACATTGTCAGTGCCTCCCCATACATTGTTAGTAACTTCCCATACATTGTTAGTAACTCCCCATTCATTGTTAGTGCCTCCCCATACATTGTTAGTGCCGCCCCATACACTGCTAGTGCCACCCCATACATTGTTAGTGCCTCCACATACATTGTTAGTAACTCCACATACATTGTTAGTGCCTCCCCATACATTGTTAGTGCCTCCCCATACATTGTTAGTAACTCCACATACATTGTTATTGCCTCCCCATACATTGTTAGTGCCTCCCCATACATTGCTAGTGCCTCCCCATACATTGTTAGTGCTTCCCCATACATTGTTAGTAACTCCACATACATTGTTATTACCTCCCCATACATTGTTAGTGCCTCCCCATACATTGTTAGCGCCTCCCAATACATTGCTAGTGCCTCCACGTACATTGTTAGTGCCTCCCCATACATTGTTAGTAACTCCACATACATTATTAGTGCATACCCATACATTGTTAGTGCCTCCCCATACATTGTTAGTGCCTCCCCATACATAGTAACTCCACATACGTTGATAGTGCCTCCCCATACATTGTTAGTGCCTCCCCATACATTGTTAGTGCCTCCCCATACATAGTAACTCCACATACGTTGATAGTGCCTCCCCATACTTTGTTAGTGCCTCCCCATACATTGTTAGTGCCTCCCCATACATAGTAACTCCACATACGTTGATAGTGCCTCCCCATACATTGTTCGTGCCTCCCCATACATTGTTAGTGCCTCCCCATACATTGTTAGAGCCTCCCCATACATTGTTATTGCCTCCTCATACATTGCTAGTGCCTCCCCATACATTGTTAGTAACTCCCATTACATTGTTAGTGCCTCTCCATACATTGTTAGTGCCTCCCCAAAAATTGTTAGTGCCTCCCCGTATATTGTTAGTAACTCCCCATACATTGTTAGCGCCTCCCCATACAATGTTAGTGCCTCCCCATACAATGTTAGTTCCTCCCCATGCATTGTCAATGCCTCCCAATACATTGTTAGTAACTTCCAATACATTGTTAGTAACTGCCCATACATTGTTAGTGCCTCCCCATACATTGTTAGTGCCTCCCCATACATTGTTAGTAACTCCACATACATTGTTATTGCCTCCCCATACATTGTTAGTGCCTCCCAATACATTGTTAGTGCATCCCCATACATTGTTAGTGCCTCCCCATACATTGTTAGTGTCTCCCCATACATTGTCAGCAACTCCCCGTACATTGTAAGTGCCTCCCCATACATTGTTAGTGCCTCCCCATACATTGTTAGTGCCTCCCCATACATTGTTAGTGCCTCCCCATACATTGTTAGTGCCTCCCCATACATTGTTAGAGCCTCCCCATACATTGTTAGTGCTTCCCCATACATTGTTAATGCCTCCCCATACATTCTTAGTGCCTCCCCATACATTGTTAGTGCCTATCCGTACATTGTTAGTGCCTCCCCATACATTGTTAGTGCCTCCCCGTACATTGTTAGTGCCTCCCCATACATTGTTAGTAACTCCACATACATTGTTATTGCCTCCCCATACATTGTTAGTGCCTCCCAATACATTGTTAGTGCATCCCCATACATTGTTAGTGCCTCCCCATACATTGTTAGTGCCTCCCCATATATAGTTAGTAACTCCACATACATTGTTAGTGCCTCTCCATGCATTGTTAGTGCCTCCCCATATATTGTTAGTGCCTCCAAATACATTGTTAGTGCCTCCCCATACATTGTTAGTGCCTCCCCATACATTGTTAGTGCCTCCCCATACATTGTTAGTGCCTCCCCATACATTGTTAGTGCCTCCCCATACATTGTTAGTGCCTCCCCATACATTGTTAGTGCCTCCCCATACATTGTTAGTGCCTCCCCGTACATTGTTAGTGCCTCCCTGTACATTGTTAGTGCCTCCCCATACATTGTTAGTGCCTCCCCATACATTGTTAGTGCCTCCCCATACATTGTCAGTGCCTATCCATACATTGTTAGTGCCTCCCCATACATTGTTAGTGCCTCCCCATACATTGTTAGTGCCTCCCCATACACTGTTAGTGCCTCCCCGTACATTGTTAGTGCCTCCCCGTACATTGTTAGTGCCTCCCCATACATTGTTAGTGGCTGTTGGTTAGTTGTGTGGTGGTGGTGATGTTGGTTAGTTGTGTGGTGGTGGTGGTGTTGGTTAGTTGTGTGGTGGTGGTGGTGTTGGTTAGTTGTGTGGTGGTGTTGGTTAGTTGTGTGGTGGTGGTGGTGTTGGTTAGTTGTGTGGTGGTGGTGGTTAGTTTTGTAGTGGTGGTGATGTTAGTTAGTTGTGTGGTGGTGATGTTGGTTAGTTGAGTGGTGGTGTTGGTTAGTTTTGTGGTGTTGTTGGTTAGTTGTGTGGTGGTGTTGGTTAGTTGTGTGGTGTTGTTGGTTAGTTGTGTGGTGGTGGTGGTGGCGTTGGTTAGCTGTGTGGTGGTGGTGGTGTTGCTTAGTTGTGTGGTGGTGATGTTGGTTAGTTGTGTGGTGGTGATGTTGGTTAGTTGTGTGGTAGTGGTGGTGTTGGTTAGTTATGTGGTGGTGATGTTGGTTAGTTGTGTGGTGGTGGTGGTGTTGGTTAGTTGTGTGGTGGTGATGTTGGTTAGTTGTGTGGTGGTGATGTTGGTTAGTTGCGTGGTGGTGGTGGTGTTGGTTAGTTGTGTGGTGGTGGTGATGTTGGTTAGTTGTGTGGTGGTGTTGGTTAGTTGAGTAGTAGTGGTGGTGTTGGTTAGTTGTGTGGTGGTGGTGGTGTTGGTTAGTTGTGTGGTAGTGGTGGTGTTGGTTAGTTGTGTGGTAGTGGTGGTGTTGGTTAGTTGTGTGGTGGTGATGTTGGTTAGTTGTGTGGTGGTGGTGGTGTTGGTTAGTTGTGTGGTGGTGATGTTGGTTAGTTGTGTGGTGATGTTGGTTAGTTGCGTGGTGGTGGTGGTGTTGGTTAGTTGTGTGGTGGTGGTGATGTTGGTTAGTTGTGTGGTGGTGTTGGTTAGTTGAATAGTGGTGGTGGTGTTGGTTAGTTGAATAGTGGTGGTGGTGTTGGTTAGTTGTGTGGTGGTGGTGGTATTGGTTAGTTGTGTGGTGGTCGTGGTGTTGGTAAGTTGTGTGGAGGTGGTGATGTTGGTTAGTTGTGTGGTAGTGGTGGTGTTGGTTAGTTGTGTGGTGGTGATGTTGGTTAGTTGTGTGGTGGTGGTGGTGTTGGTTAGTTGTGTGGTAGTGATGTTGGTTAATTGTGTGGTGGTGGTGATGTTGGTTAGTTGTGTGGTGGTGTTGGTTAGTTGTGTAGTGGTGGTGGTGTTGGTTAATTGTGTGGTGGTGGTGATGTTGGTTAGTTGTGTGGTGGTGTTTGTTAGTTGTGTAGTGGTGGTGGTGTTGGTTAGTTGTGTGGTGGTGATGTTGGTTAGTTGTGTGGTGGTGGTGGTATTGGTTAGTTGTGTGGTGGTGGTGATGTTGGTTAGTTGTGTAGTGGTGGTGGTATTGGTTTGTTCTGTGGTGGTGGTGGTGTTGGTTAGTTGTGCGGTGGTGATGTTGGTTAGTTGTGTTGTGGTGGTGGTGTTGGTTAGTTATGTGGTGGTGATGTTGGTTAGTTGGGTGGTGGTGATGTTGGTTAGTTGCGTGGTGGTGGTGGTGTTGGTTAGTTGTGTGGTGGTAGTGATGTTGGTTAGTTGTGTGGTGGTAGTGGTGTTGGTTAGTTGTGTAGTAGTGTTGGTTAGTTGTGTGGTGGTGATGTCGGTTAGTTGTGTGGTGGTGGTGGTGTTGGTTAGTTGTGTGGTGGTGGTGATGTTGGCTACTTGTGTGGTGGTGGTGGTATTTGTTAGTTGTGTGGTGGTGGTGGTGGTATTGGTTAGTTGTGTGGTGGTGATGTTGGTTATTTGTGTGGTGGTGATGTTGGTTAGTTGTGTGGTGGTGGCGGTGTTGGTTAGTTGTACTCACCTATTTGCACTCACCTATTTGTGGTTGCAGGGGTTGAGTCATAGCTCCTGGCCCCGCCTCTTCACTGATTGCTACTAGGTCCTCTCTCTCCCTGCTCCATGAGCTTTATCATACCTCGCCTTAAAACTATGTATGGTTTCCGCCTCCACTACTTCATTTCTAGGCTATTCCACGGCTTGCTTACTTTATGACTGAAGAAATACTTCCTAACATCCCTTTGATTCATCTGAGTCTTCAACTTCCAATTGTGACCTCTTGTGTCTGTGTCCCTTCTCTGGAACATCCCGTCTTTGTCCACCTCGTCTATTCCGCGCAGTATTTTATATGTCGTTATTATGTCTCCCCTGACCCTCCTTGCCTCCAGTGTCGTCAGGCCGATTTCCATCAACCTTTCTTCGTAGGACAATCCCCGTAGCTCTGGGACTAGTCTTGTTGCAAACCTTTGCACTTTCTCTAATTTCTTGACGTGCTTGACTAGGAGTGGATTCCAAACTGGTGCTGCATACTCCAGTATGGGCCTGACGTAAATGGTATACAGAGTCTTGAACGAATCCTTACTAAGGTATCGGAACGCTATCCGTAGGTTTGCCAGGCGCCCGTATGCTGCAGCAGTTATCTGATTGATGTGCGCCTCGGGAGATATGCTCGGTGTTATACTCACCCACAGATCTTTTTCCTTGAGTGAGGTTTGCAGACTTTGGCCGTCTAAACTATATTGTGTCTGCGGTCTTCTTTGCCCTTCCCCAATCTTCATGACTTTGCATTTGGCAGGGTTAAACTCAAGGAGCCAGTTGCTGGACCAGGCTTGTAGCCTGTCCAGGTCTCTTTGTAGTCCTGCCTGATCCTCATCCGATTTGATTATTCTCATTAACTTCACATCGTCCGCAAACAAGGACACTTCTGAGTCTATCCCTTCCGTTATGTCATTCACATATACCAAGAACAGCACAGGTCCTAGGACTGACCTTTGTGGAACCCCGCTTGTCACAGGCGCCCACTCTGACACCTCGTCACGTACAATGACTCGTTGTTGTCTCCCTGTCAGGTATTCTCTGATCCATTGCAGTGCCTTTCCTGTTATGTGTGCCTGATTCTCTAGCTTTTGCAGTAACCTCTTGTGAGGAACTGTGTCGAAGGCCTTCTTGCAGTCCAAAAAAATGCAGTCGATCCATCCCTCTCTCTCTTGTCTTACTTCTGTCACCTTGTCATAAAACTCTAGAAGGTTTGTGACACAGGATTTTCCCTCCCTGAAACCATGCTGGTTGTCAATTATGCACTTGTTTCTTTCCATGTGCTCCACCACTCTCCTCCTGATGTTCTTCTCCATGACTTTGCATACTATACACGTTAGTGATACAGGTCTGTAGTTTAGTGCCTCATGTCTGTCTCCCTTTTTAAAAATTGGGACTACATTTGCCATTTTCCATACCTCAGGGAGTTGCCCAGTTTCAATTGATGTGTTGAAGATCTTTGTTAACGGTACACACAATATCTCTGCTCCCTCTTTAAGGACCTACGGAGAGATGTTGTCTGGTCCCACCGCCTTTGAGGTGTCAAGTTCGCATAGCAGCTTCTTCACCTCCTCCTTGGTTATATGTACCTCATCCAGCACTTGCTGGTGCACCCCCCTGCTCTGATTTCCTGGAGTCCTACTGGTTTCCACTGTAAATACTTCTTTAAACCTTGTGTTGAGCTCCTGACATACCTCCCGGTCGTTTCTTGTGAATTCCCCATCACGCTTCCTCAGTCTGATTACATGGTCCTTGACTGTTGTTTTCCTCCTGATGTGGCTGTACAACAGCTTCGGGTCAGTCTTGACTTTCGATGCTATGTCATTTTCGTATTGCCGCTGAGCCTCCCTTCTTATCTGTGCATATTCGTTTCTGACTCTTCGGCTAATCTCTTTATTTTCCTGAGTTCTCTGTCTTCTGTACCTTTTCCATTCTCTAGTACACCTAGTTTTTGCCTCCCTACACCTTTGGGTGAAACAAGGACTCGTTCTGTTCTTCCCATTATTTCTGTTTCCCTTGGGAGCAAACCTCCCCTCTGCCTCCTTGAATTTTGTTGCCACATAGTCCATCATTTCTTGTACTGGTTTTCCTGTCAGTTCCCTCTCCCACTGAATGTCTTGAAAGAAGTTCCTCAAGCCTGAGTAGTTCCCCCTTTTGTAGTTTGGTTTTTCCCACCCTATTCCTGCTGCTCTCTCCACTTTGTTACAAAAAACGCGATTCTAAAAGCTTAGAGATCTCCAGTGAATACTAGAAAGGACTGCCCTTCTAGCATCCAGCCTGTTACTGGGTTTTCGTAACAAGTAGTCAGTATCCTTGTCCAATTATCCATTAAAATTCAGTATGGTTCAATAGTGCTTTAGGATTACAACTGGTAGGCTACTAACTAGAGAAATTAAAATTTAATAAATTTATTAAGTCTAGAGGTATATTATCAAAGTAAATTAAATCACAGCAATCAAAATAAAATCAATCTCTCGAGTTCAATATTATTGTGCTGAAAGCACATATCACATTTATAATTCTTAAGTACCGTCAGGTACATTAACATTTAATAAGATATTACAAATATGTACAAGTAAGTGTGTGTATGCGTGTAAGTGCTCTTAAGTAGTTAGCTATGTCTCAAGACACGAATAAGACTTAAACAAGTGACTGACAAAGTCCTCAAATAAACTAACTTCTTGACCGACTGGCAACCCGAACAGTCTGCTTGAACAACAAAGAATGCTAAGCCCAATAGCAATGCAATATCAAGCGACTGCGACACAGAATCAGGAACTGGGAAATAATATAACGACACTAAGTAGGGACCATCAGCAGATCCTCCACAAAAGTTACAAAACTCCCATACTACTGAATCTATGTTCAGCATAGGAAAAACGCGACTGTGACAATACACAGAAACCAGTACAAAATTAGGTCAGAAGCTATAGCTAAGGACCTGAGATGTTCAGAGTGTCTATGTGACACACAACCTCAGTACAACGTCGAAAATCACTAAGTTTATACAATGTTCTGAGAACAGAGTTCTACAGAACTAACAAGAATAATGAGACAGACAATCTGTCCAACCACCAAGCGAGTCTACAGCAGACTGACTACTTCACGAGAGGTGAGGACACCCCCCCCTCGATCACGTGATACCTCCGTGGGCAGCAGTCACCCAGCGAGAAGCCGGCAGTATAACGAGCGACAAGCGATAATTACAGTAGTTTGACAATCAAGACTAACTGAGCACATTTCATATACATCCTAACAATATGTAATATGTAACATCCTAACAACATAAGCTACGTCAAATAACAATATAAGGCAATATATTTGCGATTTAGCTATTATCGCAAATATAAGCAATATAAAATTAAATGAAAAGGTAATATACATTACATATATACATAATAATCATTGTAACCCATTCAGGGGTTGCAACATCCCCCCCCAACACGACAGAGGGTCGCACTAGGAGTTGCATTAATGTCTTTCACAGCGTCCGTCACTATGATATGCCCCTAGTACTAGGGCAGTACACAGTATCGTATCTCTGCATACTCGTGGTTATGTACATCAGTGTAGAGACAGGATAGCGCTGACAAGGAGGGCACGTTGAGGCTCGATCATAGTAGAGGAGACTGCATTCCACTCTTAAGTAGTGGTTGTGGAATGCGAGGCAGTATGAACATCTTAAGGTGTGTAGTGAGGGGGGGGTCTGTGGCAGGACAGTGTTGCATCACGCAGTACCTCGCCCACACGACACTACCCACTCAACACTCAGCTTATGTCCTCCTTACACACAATACTGTGAATATATAAATATAATAATTAGACATGGCATGAGTATATATAGTTAATATGGGCTGGAGGGATTAAGTTACTTTACTGAATTTGACATAGCAAGTAACAAAAGGTATTTGGGCATAAAATTACGTAAATTTTAAATGGGGAAGTGCCCAAATACTCGTCAAAATGTTCAAAGGACACCACAAGAGCTAGATCCTCTTTCTCAATAGTGGCATAATTTTTCTGTGTCGTTTAAGCTTAGATGAATAGTAACATATAGGATGGAGAATGTCAGTGGATGTTGACTGTTGGAGCAGCACAGCACCCACTGCATAACAACTCGCATCTATATGTAAAAAGAAGGGAAGATTAAAATTAGGACTTTTCAACACAGGAGCAGAGGATAGCAAGCGCTATCCTTTTGAACGAGTCTGAACAATGTCTAGTCCAGGTGAACTGAACTTTTGCTACTAGAGCTCATAGTGAGAGGTGTAGGTGGAGGTGTGTGTGCTGGCTTGCCTGTCACTTGACACACGTGGCAACGTCGCACATGATCAGCTACTGTTTTCTTCATCTTTGGCCAAGTAAAATGTTTTGCCAGTTTACCGAGTGTCTTCTTGACACCCAAATGTCCTCCTATGGGACTATTGTGAGCAAAATCAATGGCTTGTTCACGAAATGTAACTGGTAACACAACGAGATGCTTGACTGTGGTGGAAACACTATCAGCTGACAACTTACATGTATTTTTCTCCATCAGTACACCGTTACTATAATAGTAACAATTATCGAGATCCTTAGCTTCACTCTCAGTAACTGCTATATCTCTCAGTCTTTCCAGTGACTGATCAACAAACTGATCCTTGATTAAATCATCATGAGTTAGAAATTTAACGTCAGTTGTGTCCTGACTAGGTTGATGACCAGGGGGAGTCAGTGTTAATGATCCTGGGCGCAGAGCGTCACTAAACAACATATTCAACCCCAAATCATTGTCATCCGCTAACTCAACAGGAGACAAGGATGGTTGTTGAATCTTTGACATAGCTCTAGTAATTGCGCTGAGAGGAAATGAAATAGGTTTCTCTCTACAAGCTTCAATGGCATAATTATCATCAGTGTTATTATCAATCACAAGTGGTTCTTTACATATACCAGCATGAAGGATATCGTTCCCTATCAACAAGTCCACTGACCTGATGGGAAATACACCACTGGATATACCCACTGAAATATAACCAGTATAATAGCTTGTTTCAATATAAACTTTGTGCAGAGGCACTTTTATAACAGCCCCTCCATAGGCTTCTAACAATACATTTATCTTGCAATAGGTATCGTTAGTTATGGGCAGTACATCTTCTCTTAATAACGTGAGATAACTGCCAGTGTCTCTGAAAGTAACTATTTCAGTTAGATGTGATTCATCAAATCCTACTTTACCTCTCGAAAAGTAAGGACCCATGGCTGAACGAATCTTTTCGTCAGATACACTTTCTGACGCTAGTCATCTATCCTGAGTAACATTATCTAAAACAGTAGGATAAGAGGAATTGCTAGGATTTTGGTGTCTTTGTTGCTCGGAAGAGGATACGACTTGAGTGGGGGCGCCAGCCGCACGATTGTATCTCGTATCTCTTTCTAACTTATAGCAATACTCTCTAGCATGTCCTTTTCTGTTACAATAGGTACATTTAACTTTCTTCTTCTCGATACCAGATTTCTGTCTAGCCACAGAGACAGATTCAGGATTGTGAGTTTTCCTGGTAAAGGTACAAGAAGTTACAGTAGCAGGTACATAAGGCCGGCAATGAGCAGCTGATTTAGGCTGCCAACTTCTAGGACAATCTTTAGTTACCTTGTTTCTCTGTTTTTTAGTACGTACAAGTTTGTGAGAAATCTCGTAATTGTCTGCTAATGCTGCAGTTTCCAGAATATCCGAGGTAGTATGATCGATCAGATATTCTTGTATGTCAGCAGGCATACAGTTGTTAAACTCTTCATGTAGTAACAACTGAACAAGACTGTCGTAGTTGTTACACTTGGCAGCTCTAGACCATCTCTCAAAAGCAACTTTTTTCTCACGAGCAAACTCTACACAAGTTTGATCTTGTCGTCGTTGTAACGTACGAAATGCTCTTTGATAACTTACAGGTAACAAGTTATACGTCTCTAGAATTGTTTGTAATGTACTTGGTAAATGGCAAAGCAGCCGTACAGGTTTGAGCTCTTCCCATCAAAGCAGTATGCAACAATGTTGCCCAGTGCTTACGTGGCCAGTTCATAGCACGTGCCTGGTTCTCAAACACATCAAAATATGTGTCTAAGTCACTTTCAAAAAACTTAGGAACCATGGATGCAGCTTTCTGCACATTATATGTGTCCTGTGATATATCAGTCTGTTGTCTTAACAGACGAACATTTTCTCTTTGGAAATCTTCTTCGTTCAATTTCCTCTGTGCATCTATTTGTGCAGTCTGCAACATAAGGAGGCGTTCAAACCTCTCAAACTGTTCCTGAGAGATAGGACCAGTAGGTAATGGAGGAGTAGGGAAATTAACATGGTCTGGACGGTCCTTAGGTCGGACACTTGGTCCAGCCGTCTCTAGAGAGTCTAGATCTGGTCTAGGATAAGTAGATACAGGTGTATCATACACTGTACTAGTATTAGGCTGTGTCATACTAACAGCTATACTCTGTACTATAGTGTCAGTGAGGGAAGGCGTGAGCGAGAACTGAGCTACACTAGGCTCAGACACTAGGCTCACTTCGGCCTTAGTTGCTCTTTCATCAACTTCAAATAGAGCCATACTTCCTAATTGTGACACTAGGCTTTCTGAATCTGAATCATAATCAGACATCTCTGTATGAGCAGGAAACAATATATCTTTAATTAATCCTCTGACAGTTTCTGCGGTGTAATTCCTGTTATACGTCACACCGAGATACTTGGCTACCTGCCAACACGTCTGAAGTTTTAATGTACTTAACTCAGACAAAGTCAGAGTATCAATTAACTGTTTCACTTTGGCATACATCACGAAAATAATTGTACTACGAGAGAGTGATTATTGGAAACTATAATCCTAATAGGAATTTTAGTGTTGGTTGTCTTAGAGCTCATAAACAGTATTTCCATCTCCTTGGATCAAGAGACTCAGTCAGGTACATACATCCACCTGGTATGTTGTACAAGACTAAACTCAAAGTCTTCAGATTAGGAAAGTACTCAAAGTGTTTGACCATAGAAGTACTAGTATGTCAAACTGGACAACTTCTCCAACACCTTGGATCAAGAACATCCCGGACAGGCCCCCATTTGTTACAAAAACGCGATTCTAAAAGCTTAGAGATCTCCAGTGAATACTAGAAAGGACTGCCCTTCTAGCATCCAGCCTGTTACTGGGTTTTCGTAACAAGTAGTCAGTATCCTTGTCCAATTATCCATTAAAATTCAGTATGGTTCAATAGTGCTTTAGGATTACAACTGGTAGGCTACTAACTAGAGAAATTAAAATTTAATAAATTTATTAAATCTAGAGGTATATTATCAAAGTAAATTAAATCACAGCAATCAAAATAAAATCAATCTCTCGAGTTCAATATTATTGTGCTGAAAGCACATATCACATTTATAATTCTTAAGTACCGTCAGGTACATTAACATTTAATAAGATATTACAAAAATGTACAAGTAAGTGTGTGTATGCGTGTAAGTGCTCTTAAGTAGTTAGCTATGTCTCAAGACACGAATAAAACTTAAACAAGTGACTGACAAAGTCCTCAAATAAACTAACTTCTTGACCGACTGGCAACCCGAACAGTCTGCTTGAACAACAAAGAATGCTAAGCCCAACAGCAATGCAATATCAAGCAACTGCGACACAGAATCAGGAACTGGGAAATAATATAACGACACTAAGTAGGGACCATCAGCAGATCCTCCACAAAAGTTACAAAACTCCCATACTACTGAATCTATGTTCAGCATAGGAAAAACGCGACTGTGACAATACACAGAAACCAGTACAAAATTAGGTCAGAAGCTATAGCTAAGGACCTGAGATGTTCAGAGTGTCTATGTGACACACAACCTCAGTACAACGTCGAAAATCACTAAGTTTATACAATGTTCTGAGAACAGAGTTCTACAGAACTAACAAGAATAATGAGACAGACAATCTGTCCAACCACCAAGCGAGTCTACAGCAGACTGACTACTTCACGAGAGGTGAGGACACCCCCCCCTCGATCACGTGATAGCTCCGTGGGCAGCAGTCACCCAGCGAGAAGCCGGCAGTATAACGAGCGACAAGCGATAATTACAGTAGTTTGACAATCAAGACTAACTGAGCACATTTTATATACATCCTAACAATATGTAATATGTAACATCCTAACAACATAAGCTACGTCAAATAACAATATAAGGCAATACATTTGCGATTTAGCTATTATCGCAAATATAAGCAATATAAAATTAAATGAAAAGGTAATATACATTACATATATACATAATAATCATTGTAACCCATTCAGGGGTTGCAACAACTTGGAGCTCAACTATGAAGTCGAAGCACAGAACCACATGATCACTAGCTCCCAGGGGCCTTTCATACATGATATCCTCGATGTCAGAACTACTCAAGGTGAATACAAGGTCCGGTCTTGCTGGTTCATCCTCTCTTCTCTCTCTGGTAGTGTCTCTAACATGTTGATGCATGAGGTTTTCCAGTACCACATCCATCATCTTGGCTCTCCATGTTTCGGGACCCCCATGGGGCTCCAGGTTTTCCCAGTCAATCTCCTTGTGATTGAAATCACCCATAACTAGTAAATTTGCTCCCCCCATGTGTGCTCTCCTGGCCACCTCGGCTAGTGTGTCGACCATTGCTCTGTTGCTCTCATCGTATTCTTCTCTTGGCCTCCTGCAGTTCTGTGGTGGGTTGTACATTACTGCAATTATCACCTTATGTCCCTCAGACTGGATTGTTCCTACTAAGTAGTCCCTTTCGCCCGTGCCATCCATTCCTTCCATTTTCTCAAACCCCCACTGGCTTTTAATGAGCAGTGCAACTCCTCCTCCCCCTCTCCTCCCTCTAAGGATTTGATATCCGGATGGAAAGATTGAATCTGTTATTATTCTGGTGAGTTATTATTCTGGTGAGTTATTATTCTGGTGAGTTGTGAGGTGGTTGTGATGTTGGTTAGTTGTGTGGTGGTTGTGGTGGTGGTGTTGGTTAGTTGTGTGGTGGTGGTGATGCTGGTTAGTTGTGTGGTGGTGGTGGTGTTGGTTAGTTGTGTGGTGGTGGTGGTTGTGGTGTTGGTTAGTTGTGTGGTGGTGGTGGTGTTGGTTAGTTGTGCGGTAGTGATATTGGTTAGTTGTGTGGTGGTGATGTTGGTTAGTTGTGTGGTGGTGGTGGTGTTGGTTAGTTGTGTGGTGGTAGTGATGTTGGTTAGTTGTGTGGTGGTGGTGGTGTTGGTTAGTTGTGTGGTGGTGATGTTGGTTAGTTGTGTGGTGGTGATGTTGGTTAGTTGTGTGGTGGTGGTGATGTTGGTTAGTTGTGTGGTGGTGATGTTGGTTAGTTGTGTGGTGGTGGTGATGTTGGTTAGTTGTGTGGTGGTGATGTTGGTTGGTTGTGTGGTGGTGGTGGTGTTGGTTAGTTGTGTGGTGGTGGTGGTTAGTTGTGTGGTGGTGGTGGTGTTGGTTAGTTGTGTGGTGGTGATGTTGGTTAGTTGTGTGGTGGTGGCAGTGTTGGTTAGTTGCGTGGTTGTGGTGTAGGTTATGTGGTGGTAGTGCTGGTTAGTTGTGTGGTAGTGGTGTTGATTAGTTTTGTGGTGGTGGTGTTGGTTAGTTGTGTGGTGGTGGTGTTGATTAGTTGTGTGGTGGTGTTGCTGGTTAGTTGTGTGGTGGTGGTGTTGATTAGTTGTGTGGTGGTGGTGCTCTTTAGTTGTGTGGTGGTGGTGTTGATTATTTGTGTGGTGGTGGTGTTGATTACGTGTGTGGTGGTGGTGTTGGTTAGTTGTGTGGTGGTGGTGTAGGTTAGTTGTGTGGTGGTGGTGTGGATTAGTTGTGTGGTGGTGGTGTTAGTTACTTGTGTGGTAGTGGTGATTGTTAGTTGTGTGGTTGTGGTATTGATTAGATGTGTGATGGTGGCGTAGGTTAGTTGTGTGGTGTTGATATTGATTAGTTGTGTGGTGGAGGTGTTGGTTACTTGTGTGGTGGTGGTGTTGATTAGTTGTGTGGTGGTGGTGTAGGTTAGTTGTGTGGTGGAGTTGATTAGTTGTGTGGTGGTGGTGTTGATTAGTTGTGTGGGGATGGTGTAGGTTAGTTGTGTGGTGGTGGTGATGTTGGTTAGTTGAGTGGTGGTGGTGGTGTTGGTTGTGTGGTGGTGGTGGTGTTGGTTAGTTGTGTGGGGATGGTGATGTTGGCTAGTTGTGTGGTGGTGGTGGTGTTGGTTAGTAGTGTGGTGGTGCTGGTGTTGGTTAGTTGTGTGGTGGTGATGTTGGTTAGTTGTGTGGTGGTGGTGGTGTTGGTTAGTTGTGTGGTGGTGATGTTGGTTAGTTGTGTGGTGGTGATGTTGGCTAGTTGTGAGGTGGTGGTGGTGTTGGTTAGTTGTGTGGTGGTGGTGATGTTGGTTAGTTGTGGTGGTGGTGTTGGTGGTGGTGTTGGTTAGTTGTTTGGTGGTGGTGATGTTGGTTAGTTGTGTGGTGGTGGTGGTGTTGGTTAGTTGTGTAGTGGTAGTGGTGTTGGTTAGTTGTGTGGTGGTGATGTTGGTTAGTTGTGTGGTGGTGGTGGTGTTGGTTAGTTGTGTGGTGGTGGTGATGTTGGTTAGTTGTGTGGTGGTGGTGGTGTTGGTTAGTTGTGTGGTGGTGGTGGTGTTGGTTAGTTGTGTGGTGGTGGTGATGTTGGTTAGTTGTGTGGTGGTGGTGGTGGTGGTGGTGGTGTTGGTTAGTTGTGTGGTGATCATGTTGGTTAGTTGTGTGGTGGTGGTGGTGTTGGCTAGTTGTGTGCTGGTGATGTTGGTTAGTTGTGTGGTGGTGATGTTGGTTAGTTGTGTGGTGTTGGTGGTGTTGGTAAGTTGTGTGGAGGTGGTGATGTTGGTTAGTTGTGTGGTAGTGATGGTGTTGGTTAGTTGTGTGGTGGTGATGTTGGTTAGTTGTGTGGTGGTGGTGGTGTTGGTTAGTTGTGTGGTGGTGATGTTGGTTAGTTGTGTGGTGGTGATGTTGGTTAGTTGCGTGGTGGTGGTGGTGTTGGTTAGTTGTGTGGTGGTGGTGATGTTGGTTAGTTGTGTGGTGGTGGTGTAGGTTAGTTGTGTAATGGTGATGGTGTTCGTTAGTTGTGTGGTGGTGGTGTTGGTTAGTTGTGTGGTGGGGGTTGTGTTGGTTAGTTGTGTGGTGGTGGTGATGTTGATTAGTTGTGTTTTGGTGGTGGTATTGGTTAGTTGTGTGGTGGTGGTGTTGGTGGTTAGTTGTGTGGTGGTGATGTTGGTTAGTTGTGTGGTGGTGATGTTGGTTAGTTGTGTGGTGGTGTTGGTTAGTTGTGTGGTGGTGGTGATGTTGGTTAGTTGTGAGGTGGTGGTGGTATTGGTTAGTTGTGTGTTAGTTGTGTGGGGGTGGTGGTGGTGTTGGTTAGTTGTGTGGTGGTGGTGGTGGTGGTGGTGTTGGTTACTTGTGTAGTAGTGATTTTGGTTAGTTGTTTGGTGGTGGTGGTGTTGGTTAGTTGTGTGCTCGTGATGTTGGTTAGTTGTGTGGTGGTGATGTTGGTTAGTTGTGTGGTGGTGGTGGTGTTGGTTAGTTGTGTGGTGGTGGTGATGTTGGTTAGTTGTGTAGTGGGTCTTGTTGGTTAGTTGTGTGGTGGTGGTGGTGTTGGTTAGTTGTGTAGTGGGTCTTGTTGGTTAGTTGTGTGGTGGTGATGTTGGTTAGTTGTGTGGTGGTGGTGGTGGTGTTGGTTAATTGTGTGGTGGTGGTGATGTTGGTTAGTTGTGTGGTGGTGGTGGTATTGGTTATTTGTGTGGTGGTGATGTTGGTTAGTTGTGTGGTGGTGATGTTGGTTAGTTGCGTGGTGCTGTTGGTTAGTTGTGTGGTGGTGGTGATGTTGGTTAATTGTGTGGTGGTGGTTGTGTTGGTTAGTTGTGTGTTAGTTGGGTGGTGGTGGTGGTGTTGGTTAGTTGTGTGGAGGTGGTGGTGTTGGTTACTTGTGTGGTAGTGATATTGGTTAGTTGTGTGGTGGTGATGTTGGGTAGTTGTGTGGTGGTGGTGGTGGTGTTGGTTAGTTGTGTGGTGGTAGTTGTGTTGGCTAGGTGTGTGGTGGTGGTGTTACCTAGATGTGTGGTGGTGATGTTGGCTAGGTGTGCGGTGGTGGTATTACCTAGGAGTGTGGTGGTGGTATTACCTAGGTGTGTGGTGGTGATCTTGCCAAGTTATGTGGTGGTGATGTTGGTTATGTGTGGTGGTGGTGGTGTTGGTGTTGGTTTGGGGTGGCGGTGGTGTTGTTTATGTGCGTGGTGGTTTTGTTGATTAGGTGTGTGGGGGTGGTGATAGTTAGGTGTGTGGTGTGGTGTTGGCTATGTGTGTGGTGGTGGTGTTGGCTAGTTGTGTGGTGGTGGTGTTGGTTAGTTGTGTGGTAGTGGTGGTGGTGGTGTTGGTTAGGTGTGTGGTGATGGTGTTGCTTAGGTTTGTGGTGGTGGTGTTGGCTAGGTGTGTGGTGGTGGTGGTGTTGGTTAAGTGTGTGGTAGTGGTGTTGTCTAGGTGTGCGGTGTTGGTGATGCCTGTGTGTGGTGGTGGTGTTGGCTAGGTGTGTATTGGTGGTGTTGGTTAGGTGAGTGGTGGTGCTGTTGCCTAGGTGTGTGGTGGTGGTGTTGGCTAGGTGTGTGGTGGTTGTGTTGGTTAGGTGTGTGTTGGTGGTGTTGGCTAGGTGTGTGGTGGTGGTATTGCCTAGGTGGGTGGCGGTGGTAGTGTTGGTTAGTTGCGTGGTGGTGGTTTTGCCTAGGTGTGTGGTGGTGGTGTTGCCTAGGTGGGTGGTGGTGGTAGTGTTGGTTAGTTGCGTGGTTGTTGTTTTACCTAGGTGTGTGGTGGTGGTGTTGGTTAGGTGTGTGGTGGTGGTGTTGGTTAGTTGTGTGGTAGTGGTGTTGGTTAGTTGTGTGGTGGTGGTGTTGCCTAGGTATGTGGTAGTGGTGTTGGTTAAGTGTGTGGTGGTGGTGTTGGCTAGGTGTGGTGGTGTTGCCTAGTTGTGTGGTCGTGGTGTTGATTAGTTGTTTGGTGGTGGTGTTGGTGTTGGTTAGGTGTGTGGTGTTGGTGTTGCCTAGGTTTGTGGTGGTGGTGTTGGCTAGGTGTGTGGTGGTGGTGTTGGTTAAGTGTGTGGTTGTGGTGTTGCCTAGGTGTGTGGTGGTGGTGTTTGTTAGGTGTGTGGTGGTGGTGTTGCCTATGTTTGTTGTGGTGGTGTTGGCTAGGTGTGTATTGGTGGTGTTGGTTAGGTTTGTGGTGATGGTGTTGCCTAGGTGTATGGTGGTACTGTTGGCTAGATGTTTGGTGGTGGTGTTGCCTAGGTTTGTGGTGGTGGTGTTGGTTAAGTGTGTGGTGGTACTGTTGCCTACGTATGTGCTGGTGGTGTTGGCTAGGTGTGTGGTGGTGGAGTTGGCTAGGTGTGTGTCGGTGGTGTTGGTTATGTGTGTGGTGTTGGAGTTGGCTAGGTGTGTGGTGGTGGTGTTGGCTAGGTGTGTGGTGGTGGTGTTGGTTAGGTATGGTGGTTGAGAGGTGTAATAATGGTACTTATATAATGTATCATGGAGTTGGAGTAATAGTGGTAGGTGGTAGTGCTGGAGATTGTAGCTGCATAGTTTTTTATTGTTGTGTGGTTGGTTTTGTTTGGTGGTACATTTTTTTTGGGGGGGGTTGTAGTTTGGTATGTTGGTGGTGGAGTGGTGTGGTGGAGGCATTGTATTGTGGTTGTAGTGGTGTGGTGAGGGTTGGGTGTGATGGTGTTCCATAGTGTTGTGTGGTGATGTGTTTTGATTGGTGTTGTGTGGTGTGGTATGAATGTTGTGGAAATTTATTAGTATTAATATATTCCACTGCCGGGTTCGTTCGTGTTGTAGTATTTATCTAACTTAAATCTGGTTTCTGGTTCTTACTTGATTCGATATTCTCAGTTCTCTGTTTATGCCAATCATCCACTTCAGTGATATCTCCTCTCGTTCTACGTCTCATGAGAATGAAGATTCAAGTCTCTAAGTCTATTTTCATATGGAATTTCTTTATACAGTGGATCAACTTTATCATCCATATCTTTATGTTCTCCAATGAATTTATATTATTTCTGTAGTAAGAAGACCAAAACTGAGCAGTATAATCTAAATGAGGCCTTACTAGTGATATCAGAACTGAGTACCAAACTCACCAGGGTTATACAGCATTGCAGGATAGGGTGAGGTAAAGGTTTAATCTTCTTGATCTGACACTAGCAAGAGTGGGGAGTATAACTGAGGTAGATTTTGTAAAGGCTGTGAGGAGTGCTAAATGAAGGATTATCAAAGGTTGTAACTAGGGATGCATAGAGCTGTAAAATAACTGTAGGACTTCTGTTACTTATATTTCTTGATATAGATTCAAGTAATCTGTTAGCCTTATTGTGCCTTTTCTGCTTACCAAGATATCCAAGTTTATTTTTCACATTCTGTGCTCAAGCTCTACATCACTTACTTTATAACTATGAGGGTTATTTTCATTCCTAAGGACTAGGACTTTACATTTGTCCACATAAAATTTCATCTGGCAGTTTTCAGACCAAGACAGTGATATGTCCAAATCCTCTTTAAAGTCGTTAGTATCATTATCAGAATCAATCGATCGACTTATTTTTGTTTCATCAGCGAATTTACTAGTGACTTGAAATTCTCTCATCAAGGTCATTAATGTAGCTTGGTTGCTAGCACACTCAGCCCACACACTGAAGTCAGTGGTTCAATCCTCGGAGAGGGTGGAAACATTTGGGCGTGTTTCCTTAAGACATCTGATGTCCCTGCTCACCTGTCAGTAAAATAGGTACCTGGGTGTTAGTATACTGGTGTGGATTGCATAATGGGGACAAAATTGATCTAATTTGCCAGAAATGCTCTACATAACAGGGGAATTTCAAAATAATATGCCAGTGATGTCAGTTAGGACTGTATACACAGTAAATGTAGTTGTAGAAATAAAGATTATTATTATTATTATTATTATTATTATTATTATTATTATTATTATTATTATTATTATTATTATTAGTAAGAGCAATGGTCCTATAACTGATCCTTGTAAAACTCCACTAGTAACCAGTTCCCATTCATAATTGACCCCATTGATGCCAACTCTCTGCTTTCTATTTGGAGAATACCTGGAGAGGGTTTCGGGTACAAATGCTCCCGCGGCCCGGTCTGTGACCAGGCCTCTTGGTGGATCAGAGCCTGATCTACCAGGCTATTACTGTTTGCCGCACGCAAACTGACGTAAGAACCACAGCCCGACTGGTCAGGTACTAACTTTAGGTACCTGTCCAGCGACTTCACGTTGGTAATCTCCCTTATGTATGATGGAAAGTAGTTAAGCAGTCTTCTGTCCCTGACACTAATTGTGTTATATATTAATGAACCAGTGGTGCCCGTGCTTTTCTTTGGGGGATGCTGCAGCTCCTGCCAAGTAATTGTCGTGTGTATATTTGGGACAAGTCTCTTTAGGATTTTCCAAGTGTATATTATCGTGTATCTTTCTCGCTTGCGTTCCGGGGAGTACAAATCAAGGAACTTCAATCATTCCCAGTATTTTTGTAAGGTTCTCTATCGAATGCTTTACTGAAATCCATGTAAACAGCACCATATTCTTTATCATTGTCCACTATTTCAAATGCTTTATTGAAGAATGTAAGCAAATTTGTCAGGCAGGAACGACCTCTTGTGAATCCATGCTGAAACTCATTAATCAAATTAATATTAATTAATGTGGCTTCTAATAATATCAGCTATAATTTTTTCTAATAATTTGCTTACTATGGACTTCAGGCTTATTGGACAATAATTTGATGGAATGGATATATCCCGATTTATATATAGGATTGATATTAGACGTCTTCCACCTCTCTGGCACAACACCAGTTGGATGAACGTATTATACACGCTCATTAGTGGCTGACTAAGTTCCAGCTTGCACTGTAAGTACCTTTAAAAACAGTTCATCAGGGCTCGAGGACTTATTTTTTTCGGTTTATCTACTTGTCTGATAACCATGTCCCTTGGAACACTAATATTACTTACTTTTCATTAGAACCTGAATAATTATTCATTGATAGGATATCACTTATGTCTTCTTACCTGAAGTTTACCTGGAGAGGGTTTCGGGGGTTAACGCCCCCGCGCCCCGGTCTGAGACCAGGCCTCATGGTGGATCAAGGTCTGAGCAACCAGGCTGTTACTGCTGGCCACACACAAGCTGACGTACGAACCACAGCCCGGTTGGTCAGGTACTAACTTTAGGTGCCTTCTTGAAGACAGCCAGGGATCTATTGGTAATCCCCCTTATGTATGCTGGGAGGCAATTGAACAGTCTGGGACCCCAGACACTTATTTTGTTGTCTCTGAATGTACTCGTGGCGCCCCTGCTTTTCATCGTGGGAATGTTGCATCTCCTGCCGAGTCTTTTGCTTTCATAGGGAGTGATTTTCGAGTGCGGGTTTGGTGCCAATCCGTCCAGGACCTTCCAAGTGTATATTATCATGTATCTCTTTCGCCTGCTTTCGAGGGAATGCAGATCAAGGACCTTCAACCGTTCCCAGTAGTTTAGGTGCCTTATCGTACTTAAGTGTGCCGTGAAAGTTCTTTGTACACTCTCCAGGTCTGCAAAGTCGCCATCCTTGAAGGGGGCCGTTAGTGTACAGCAGTATTCCAGCCTAGAGAGCACAAGCGATTTGAAGAGAATCATCATGGGATTGGCATCCCTAGTTTTGAAGGTTCTCATTACGAATCCTATCATTTTCCTAGCGGATGAGGTAGATACATTGTTGTGGTCTTTGAAGGCGAGATCCTCTGGCGTTATTACTCCCAGGTCCTTCACATTAATTTTCCGCTCTATTGTATGGTTAGAATTTATCGTATACCCTGATGTATTTTTAATTTCTTCAATTTTCCCATATCTGAGTAGTTGAAATTTCTCCTCGTTGAACTTCATATTGTTATGAGTGGTCCGTTCGATGATTTGGTTGATGTCCGCTTGGAGTCTCGCGGTGTCTTTGATGGAGGTCACTGCTGTGGTAATCAGGGTGTCATCCACAAAGGAAGACACGGAGTTATGGCTTACATCTCTATGTCAGAAATGAGGATTAGGAATAGAATGGGAGCGAGTACTGTGTCTTGTGGAACAGAGCTTTCACCGTAGCTGCCTGGGACTTTACTCTGTTTGCTATTACTCTTTTTGTTCTATTTGTCAGGAAGTTATAGATCCATCTACCAACTTTTCTCGTTATTCCTTCATCACACATTTTGTGTGCTGTTACACCATGGTCACACTTGTCGAAAGCTTTTGCAAAGTCTGTATATATAACATCTGTATTTTGTTTATCCTCTAGAGTATCCAGGACTTTGTCTTAGTGGTCCAGTAGCTGGGACAGGCTGGAGCGACCTGCTCTAAACCCATGTTGCCCTGGGTATCTAGGTGGTTGGCGATTGCCGTATCTCCTGCCTGTGTAAAGATTTGCAAGAAATAATTGTTAAAAAGAGAAGACATTACCTGCTCATCATTAGTCAACTGCGACATCCCCAGTTCTCAGCGATCCTTCTTTTTTTCTGACCTTTGTCCTATACACTTAAACGAACCCTTTTGCATTAGTGTTTGAGTCAATAGCAACATTAATTTCATAGGTGCATTTGGTCTTTTTGATCCCCCCTTTTTTTTACTTCTCTTTAAAAATGAACGTATTGTTTAATAAGATTAACCTCTCCTCCTATAATTTACCATCCTATGGAGAGGGACCATGGACAAGGGGGTCGTCCCAGAGTAACTAAAAAAAAAAAATAGACATAGCCCCACTCCACAAAGGGGGCAGTAAAGCAATAGCAAAGAACTACAGACCGATAGCACTAACATCCCATATCATAAAAATCTTTGAAACGGTCCTAAGAAGCAAGATCGCCTCCCATCTAGATACCCATCAATTACACAACCCAGGGCAACATGGGTTTAGAGCAGGTCGCTCCTATCTGTCCCAACTACTGGATCACTACGACAAGGTCCTAGATGCACTATAAGACAAGAATGCAGATGTAATATATACAGACTTTGCAAAAGCCTTCGACAAGTGTGACCATGGCGTAATAGAGCACAAAATGCGTGCTAAAGGAATAACAGGAAAAGTTGGTAGATGAATCTATAATTTCCTCACAAACAGAACACAAAGAGTAGTAGTCAACAGAGTAAAGTCCGAGGCAGCTACGGTGAAAAGCTCTGTTCCACAAGGCACAGTACTCGCTCCCATCTTGTTTCTTATCCTCATATCTTACATAGACAAGAATGTCAGCCAACAGCACCGTGTCTTCCTTTGCAGATGACACCCGAATCTGCATGACAGTGTCTTCCACTGTAGACACTGCAAGGCTCCAGGCAGACATCAACCAAATCTTTCAATGGGCTGCAGAAAACAATATGAAGTTCAACGATGAGAAATTTCAATTCCTCCGATATGGTAAACATGTGGAAATTAAAACTTCATTAGAGTACAAAACAAATTCCAGCCACAAAATAGAGCGAAAAACCAACGTCAAAGACCTGGGAGTGATCATGTCGGAGGATCTCACCTTCAAGGACCATAACATCGTACCAATCGCATCTGCTAGAAAAATGACAGGATGGATAATGAGAACCTTCAAAACTAGGGAAGCGAAGCCCATGATGGCACTCTTCAGGTCGCTTGTTCTTTCTAGGCTGGAATATTGCTGCACACTAACAGTACCTTCCAAGGCAGGTGAAATTGCTGACCTAGAAAATGTACAGAGAACCTTCAAGGCGCGCATAACGGAGATAAAACACCTCAATTACTGGGAGCACTTGAAGTTCCTGAACCTGTACTCCCTGGAACGCAGGTGGGAGAGATACATGATTATATACACTTAGAAAATCGTAGAGGGACTAGTACCGAACTTGCACACGAAAATCACTCACTACGAAAGCAAAAGACTCGGCAGACGATGCAACATCCCACCAATGAAAAGTAGGGGTATCACTAGCACGTTAAGAGACAACACAATAAGTGCCAAGGGCCCGAGACTGTTCAACTGCCTCCCAGCACACATAAGGGGGATTGCCAATATACCCCTGGCTGTCTTCAAGCAGGCACTGGACAAGCACCTAAAGTCGGTACCTGACTAGCCGGGCTGTGGCTCGTACTTTGGATTGCGTGCAGCCAGCAGTAACAGCCTGGTTGATCAGGCTCTGGTCCACCATGAGGCCTGGTCATAGACCGGGCCAAGGAGGCGTTGACCCCCGGAACTCTCTCCAGGTAAACTCCAGGTACATGTACATGGTATACAGTCCTAGCTGGCATCAGTGACATACTACTATATAGAAAGTCCCTTGTTATGCAGAGCATTTCGGGCAAATTAGGTCAGTTTTGTCCCAGGATGCGACCCACACCAGTCGACTAACACCTAGGTACCCATTTTAGATTTTGTTCGGATTTTTAACCCCGGAGGGTTAGCCACCCAGGATAACCCAAGAAAGTCAGGGCGTCATCGAGGACTGTCTAACTTATTTCCATTGGGGTCCTTAATCTTGTCCCCCAGGATGCGACCCACACCAGTCGACTAACACCCAGGTACCTATTTGCTGCTAGGTGAACAGGACAATAGGTGTAAGGAAACGTGTCGGAATTTCCACCCGCCGGGAATCGAACCCGGGCCCTCCGTGTGTGAAGCGGGAGCTTTAGCCACCAGACCACCGGGTCATGCTAGACAACCGGTGTAAGGAAACACGTCCGATGTTTCCACCCTTCGCCGGGAGTCGAACCCAGACCCTCACCGTGTGAAGCGAGAGCTTTTACCACCACAACACGGGGCACCAAAGGTGCGGACGGTAATGACATCAAAAATCTGCTTAGCGGTCAGAGAAGAGCTTAGAATGCAGTTTAAGACAGTGTACGCTCATGGTTATATGTTACCCTTTATAACTGTAGAAAACCTTTGTAGTGGGAGGGGTAACTGTAGAACACTCCTGTCTATGCCAAGACTCATAAATTGAGCAATTTTCACTCTCAAAAAAAAAAAAAAAAAAAAATTGCTTCCAAGTAATATGCTTGGTCACACTTTCTTTCAAATCTCTAAAGTTATTGACTTATTTATAGAAATAGAACCAGAAATACTGAATGGATTGAAAGCATTTTCACAACATGTATGAATGTTTTTCAAACTGGAGAAATTATTTTTGTAATAGCGTTTTATTTTTTTTTTTTTTTTTTTTTTTGGCTTTTGTGAAGGATTAATAAAAAGGGTAGATATTCTACTAAATGTCAAAAACTTTAAACACAGTTTTTGTGGGGATGACAAAAGGTATTTACGGTATTTACCACCATGATAAAATCAATAAGGAGTATCCAAAGACTTTTTGTACTACCAGTATGTGCCAGCTTGCTGTCATGTCTAATTTTCAGTACGTTTTTTTCTACCTGAATCTTAAAACTTCAAATCTAGATGCCCAAAATTCATACATTATTAATAAGACTGTAGTATAAATACCTATCCAAAAAATACTGCCTTACACCCAGTTGTAGCGTTCTCATACTGTCAACTATTTTCAACAACTCAATAATGTAAGTTCAATATTTATTATTGAAACTATTGTAATTAGAGTAAAATTACTGTCTTCTATAAATAAAACATAAAGATATAGAACTTAAACAATCTATGATCAATTTCTTTAGTGTTAAGTAGTTTGTAAACCATCAAATTAAATCTGCCCATAATGCCCGGGCATGATAGTGGCTCTCTGCACTGCAGCTCATTACTGTAATTTCATAATCTCAATGTAATCTTGCAAAGAAATAAAATTTGCTTGTTGTGTTGACTGATCTTAATGAAACTTTATATAATCGTGTTTTATGCACTCTCATTCAAACAGAAAGAAAAAGGAATGGAATAGGACGACATAGATAAACAAATAAAACCTCAAATTGTAACCTCATAAATATTTTCAGGCCGATGTAAACAACAGATAACTGAAACCGTGAAAATCGAATTCGCAGATAAAAGGTGTCTACCGTACTGATGCAATAAAATCACAAAAAATGGGGGATATCAGAATATGCTAAATAACCACTGTAAAACAAAGCAGTGAATTTCTAAGAGCTTACCTGATAGCAGGAGGCTTATGTGGCTTATGAGGCTGAGATATCACCTCACATGTGACTTGACACCAAACTGAGCATGATGAACATGAGAGTGTAGTGAAGAATTTTGTCATGTGACAAGTGAAGTGAAATTTATGATTGATGTGTCAGCCATAGCTTAAATTCCTGATGGAAAAGTTTTCCCCAACTCTTCCCAAATAGATATCTTGACACGAAATATCGCCACTTTGATAATTTCATGAGAATTATTCTTCATAAACATTCTGAAATTACTAAAATAAAAGTAAAGGAGGTATTCAAAATACTGAGATCGCAAAAAAAAAAAAAATCATCAGGCTATCCCATTAGAATGGAAGCAAAGTATGTTAGATCGTTTATATAACGATTTTGTAATGAACTCAAAAAATAAACTAAAATGCAAGTTAGACTGAAAACGATGACTTGACTAAGCATGCTAATAACAAATGAGAATTCAACCAGTAATATATATTCTTATGTTCAGATTGTTTTCCTCTGATTTATAGCAAAGATATTAATCCTGCTAATTTCCTAGTACACCTTTGGTCAGTAGACCAAATTTGCCAGTAAGAAAACAAGTATATTAACTAAAAATGTTTGAATGGGTGAGGCTGCAGTGCAATGGATAAGAAAGAGTTGACTGCCAATGGTCAACACGTGACTCACCAGGAATACAGGACCCTAGCTACGCCAGCGCCATCACTGAATGGGAGACTCTTGCTGCTCCAGCACCAAAACCTAGTGCAGCACTGGCCTACAAACAGATAAGTTGTGATGGCCCCATTGCTGAAAAGGTGCGTGCCACCAGGCTTAGGGCGGCAACTTCAGACAGGGAGACTGCCCGTCTCCAGGCTGTGAGTGTAATTCACTTAGGAGACTTCCTACAAACAGGTCCCATTTCGGCAATGAGAACACACCTTAACCTTAAGACCCCCTCCGTATTGCAGTGGCTCTGTGCTTTGCTGCCCCAATTCACATGGATGTGTATTTGCGGTGATATGCAAGCCAACCGTTGTGGTCTATATGATCTTAACTGTTCCAGTACCAAGGGCTGGCATGCAAGACACAATGAAGTCAACGACATCATAAAGAGATCCCTTGCTACAGCTGGATGCCCAACCGAGAGAGAGCCCCGATCACTGGCAGCCAACAATACCCACAACCCAGCAAACTGCCCCAACGGGATCACCATCTAGCCTTGGAAGAATGGTAAGCTCTTGGCATGGGACTATACCTGTATGTTAGCGCTGGCTGACACCTACATCCAAAACAGTGTCGGGTGAGAGGGAGAAGCTGCTGATCACAGAGAGGAGTACAAGATCGGCAAGTACAGGGACATAAGCCAACAGTATCAATTTGTCTCAGTGTGATCAAAGGCCTTGGGATCAAGTGAAAAAAAAATGTCACACATTTCCTTAAAGTACGGGGTTCTAGACTCATCGACATCACTAGGCAGCCACTTTCATGTTCCAGCGTAGCCATCCAGAGGGAAAATGCATGCTGCATACTGGGCTCACGTCCGGCTTCAGAGGAACTGGAGGAGATTCATAATCTTTGATGTATAGTACCAATGCATTCATGTTTGTGTTTTCAGTCAATGTATCAAATTCAGCGTCTCATCTCAGCTAGCCCTTGGTCTAAATTCTCCCTCACTGACTGTGTTACTTATCTGTCTTCTGTCTCACTCTCTCAATATGAGCTTGAACTTCTTGGTTTTGGTCTTTCCTTTGCCACTTCGCCTACTCCTCGCGCTGGTATTTCCCTGATTAGCTCTTTTGATTCTTTTCGTCAATCTCGCTTCCGTAATCTTCCTGACTTGTCCACTTTTCGTGGTGCTCTCCTTCCCGCTCTTGTTAGTCTGTTTTCTAAGAATCACCACCTTCCACGCCGTTACCAACTTGCCCTTTCTTCTCTTAAATCCAACACTAACATTGTCATACTATCTTCTGACAAAGGTAATTCGGTAGTTATCCTTGATCGCGAGGATTACCTCCGTAAAGCTGATGTCTTGCTCTCTGACTCACGCACCTACACTCCTCTCGTTTCCAACCCTCTTGATCGCATCAAGAGAACTTTCAACAAAAAACTAAGGACTCTCTCCGACCTCTGTCCTCCTGACTTTGACCTTGTTCAACGGTTTCGTGTCATCTGTCCCTCTCTTCCCTATTTCTATGGCCTTCCCAAAACTCATAAACCTGATATTCCTCTTCGTCCTATCATATCCTCTAGAGGTTCTGTCTCTTATTCACTTGCTTCTTGGCTGGCCAAAACCCTCACTCCCTTTCTTGGTACTTTTTCTCCTGCCCACCTCCGTCACTCTCAAGACTTCATTGAACGGGTTCGCTCTCTCCCAACCTGTAAGATGCTTAGTCTTGACGTTGAGTCCCTCTTCACCAATGTCCCTCTTGATGATGTCCTTGATTTCCTTAGAGAGAAGGCCCATGAAGGGTTTCTTCATCTCCCTATCCCCACTCATGTCTTTTTTGATCTGATCTGCCTCTGTGTGGACTCTAACTCCTTTTCCTTCCAAGGGAAATATTATTCTCAAACCTTCGGTGTCGCTATGGGCTCTCCTCTCTCTCCTGTCCTTACTAATCTTTACATGGAATACTTCGAGACTGTTCTTCTTCCTACCCTCGATGTGCAACCTTCACTCTGGCTCTGCTATGTGGATGACATCTTTGCTCTGTGGCCTCATGACTCCAGTCTCTTCCAACCTTTTCTTGAAGCTCTTAATAATCTTGCCCCTTCCATTAAGTTTAAAGCTGAATGGGAATCTAATTCCTTACTTCCTTTCCTTGATGTCCATGTCCACCGCTCAGATACAGGTTTTTCCTTTTCCGTTTACCGTAAACCTATGCACAGCGGCATGTACATTCACTACTTTTCCTATCATGCTTCCCCTGTCAAGAAAAGTGTTCTTATCTCCCTCTTTCTCCGTGCCCTCCGCATCTGTGATCCTCAGTTCCTTCCAGCAGAAATTTCCACTCTTCATAATTCGTTCTCCCGTCTTGGCTACCCTTCCCATTTCATAGACTCTGCCCTCTCACGTGCTAAACGCAATTTCTTCTCTCCCAAACTCTCTACTCATGGGAACTCTTCTATCCTCTGCCTTCCCTACATTTCCGGTCTTTCTAATCTCAACAATTCTCTCCGTCCCTTAGACATTAAGCTTACCTTCCGCCAGACTAACACTCTTCGCACTAATCTCGTTCATACCTCTCCTCCCTCTACAGATGTTCCTGGTGTCTACTCTATTTCTTGCTCCTCCTGTCCTCTTCAATACTTCGGAGAAACTGGTCGATCTCTTTCTGACAGACTTAGGGAGCACAAAAATAGTGTTAGGCTTGCCGACACTAACAATGCTCTTTTCTGTCACGTCAGAGATCATAGCCATCCTATTGACTGGTCTTCTGCTAAAACTGTCTTCCCTACTTCCAACTCGAACAGTCGCCGTCTAGTTGAATCCTCTCTAATACACAACTTTCCTTGTATAAACCTTAGCCCTGGCTTCGTCTCTGTAGATGCCTTCCTCTCCCACTACATTGTAAAATGCTCCAAACTTCAGAACACCCGTGACTTAACCTGAATCCTCACTTTTTCTTTTTATTTTTCTTCCTCTTCCCCTTTCCTCTCTCCTTTTCTCCTCTGGGTTATCTTTCTCTCTCCTGTCTCGTGTTTCTGTTCCTTCTTCATTTATTTTATTTCACCACTTCCCCTTTCACGCACCTCTGTGCGCTTGCTCTCCCTCTGTGGGTATCTAGCTCTCTTGCAGTGCTCCCCTTCCTTTGTATTTGACTGGCTCGTCTTCCTTATTTCCCACTTCTTCCGCTACCACTACTACTACCTCTTCTTCTTCTACTACAACTACTGTTGAAATTAAGACACATGTGCAGCGTCTGGCTGTCTTTGTTGTGGACGTTTCGCCATCCAGTGGCTGGCTGGATGGCGAAACGTCTACGATGGGGATGCCCGGGTGTTGTGCATGTGTCTTAATTTCATCCTGTCGGTATTATATACAATTCTTGTACTACTACTACTACTACTACTACTACCACCTCTTCCTGCCTATATATAGCCGTCCTGCTCCACCTCTGTTAGTGTGACTTTGTCAATGGTCCAAGTCGGACCGAAACGTCGTCGTAAGCTTCTCTCTTTTATGTGCGGGTTATTTGTGTATTATTCCAGTCACGGTATTGTGCCTTTTTGTTATTTATTTATTAATATAGTTCATATAGAATACAGGGTGGTAGAAGAAAATATTCAAACAGCTCTGGGGACAACCTTGAGTTTACCCTGAGGTACGTTTATAATTAATCTCTTCTCTGAGGATGGGGGTCCCCAGCAAAATTCTAGAGGTGATACCTCTCTATATTTTTATCCATTATATATATATATATATATATATATATATATATATATATATATATATATATATATATATATATATATATATATATATATATATATAGAACACCCACTGTGAAAGAATAGAGCAATTCCAAGCGCTTTCGTGACTACTCACATTATCAAGGAACTGATTGTTCCTTGATAATGTGAGTAGTCACGAATGCGCTTGGAATTTCTCTATTCTTTCACAGTGATTGTTCTGCATATTCTGAAATCACCTGTTTACTGTGATCTTATTGCATATATATATATATATATATATATATATATATATATATATATATATATATATATATATATATATATATATATATATATATATATATACATTATATATATATATATATATTTATACATTATATATATATATATATATATATATATATATATATATATATATATATATATATATATATATATATATATATATATAAATATATATATTTTATTATCACACTGGCCGATTCCCACCAAGGCAGGGTGGCCCGAAAAAGAAAAACTTTCACCATCATTCACTCCATCACTGTCTTGCCAGAAGGGTGCTTTACACTACAGTTTTTAAACTGCAACATTAACACCCCTCCTTCAGAGTGCAGGCACTGTACTTCCCATCTCCAGGACTCAAGTCCGGCCTGCCGGTTTCCCTGAACCCCTTCATAAATGTTACTTTGCTCACACTCCAACAGCACGTCAAGTATTAAAAAGCATTTGTCTCCATTCACTCCTATCAAACACGCTCACGCATGCCTGCTGGAAGTCCAAGCCCCTCGCACACAAAACCTCCTTTACCCCCTCTCTCCAACCTTTCCTAGGCCGACCCCTACCCCGCCTTCCTTCCACTACAGACTGATACACTCTTGAAGTCATTCTGTTTCGCTCTATTCATATACATATATATATATATATATATATATATATATATATATATATATATATATATATATATATATATATATATATATATATATATATATCTGTACAGTAGAGCCCCACTTATACGGCAGGTTAGATTCCAGGCTACTGCCAGAAAGCAGAATGCCATTGTTTTCCACTTATAAATGCATATAAATGCCTGATAACAAGTTTCCAGTAACATATATTAAGTTAGCAATAAAACTAGGCATTAAAACCAATAAAAAGTAAGTAAAATACACACACAGTACTCTCATTACTTACCTGAAAATATTTGTAGTCTTAATGTATGGTAAGAGGTGAGTAAACGAGGTAAAATGAATAAATGAAAGAGGAGAGACATGTGAAGGATCTAAACAAACAGATTAATGCGTCTGGTTATGGTTGATATACATTAGTGTACACTTAACATCTCATATTTATGCTAATTTATTCTACTGCGGGGTGTATATTATCATGTATATGTGTTACATAGCGTGTTTATTATATAATTTAAAAACAATATATCATACATGGATTAATGAAAATGCTTACATTAAGGTTATTGCATATTATTATTGTTTTAATAAGGCGAGCTCAAAACTAATAAAACACTCCTAGTGATTTTAATGTGTACCTGCACACCAGCATAGTGTGTAAGTTTAATTAGGTACAGGTACACTTAAGTATGATTATCGGAGTTTATATAAACATGAAAAAACTTTAAAACATTTGAAATTTTGGAAAGTTTCCAGACATAATGGAGAGACGCCGTGCTCACGGAGCTCACGGAGAATGTAAACAAACCATGTGGGGGCTAGTGGCCATATTGTAAAGTCAGCTGGCGGAGCTGTATAGCGAGTTTTTGTCATAATTTGAAATCTCTGTATTAGAGGAATGCTGTAAAGTGGGACCCTACTGTATGTATGTATGTTTGTATCTCTCTCTCTCTCTCTCTCTCTCTCTCTCTCTCTATATATATATATATATATATATATATATATATATATATATATATATATATATATATATATATATATATATATATATATATATATATATATATATATATATATATATATATATATATATATATATATATATATATATATATATATATATATATATATATATATATATATAGATATACAAATAGATACAAACATACATACATACAGTAGGGCCCCACTTTACAGCGTTCCTCTAATACAGACATTAAGATTCGAACCCATGCTGCTTTGGCCTGCCTCATGGTGAGCGAAAACCCATAACGCTCTAACCCACAGGAGCACGCAATCGCACAAGAACCAAGCACCCAGCCAAGCTATGTGTGTTACCCTTGGTCCAAGGACATATGGTGGTGTGGGTGCCTCTGTGCTAATTTCATTCTCCTCCTCGTGTGGTGTACTAGCCTCAACGAGCAGTATTTTATATTACTGTGACCACGAACAAGTGGTATTGATCAATAACAACGCCGACTAGCCAGGGATTCGAATCCATGCTGCTTTGACTTTAAGAATAACTTTAACTATAATTTTCAGTTTGTAATATATTCCATCTACTCTGTATACTAATTACCGAAGTGTATTTATTTATATCTTTGATGTCACATTTTCGGTATCTATATATATTTTTATAATAATAATTTGTTAATGGGCCGACCGACCGATCAACTAGACATTTAAGTTAAAATAGTGTAAGTTATAAAAGAAAAAAATTAAAACTGTCTAAATCAAGAAAGAAATTGATTCATTCCCTCTTTTTGTAAAAAAAATAGCCTATTAGGAGAGGGCAGCTTATAACGGCCATGAAAGGGTTCTTCACCAACTTTTTTATTTTTTAGTTAATTTACCTTGGATTTTAAAGAACATTTCAAATATTAATTGTGTTATAGGAAAGCACTGGTTTGGTAATATAGTTGTGGATGAGTAGAACAAACTCCCGAGTACAGCTGAGGCTAAAACGTTGTGTAGTTTTAAAAATAGGTTAGATAAATACATGAGTGGGTGTAGGTGGGTGTGAGTTGGACCTCACTAGCTTGTGCTGTTGGGTCTGGTGCCGTGCTCCATCCTTGAGTGGAGGTGATCAGATTGGATGGGTCATTGGCTAATCCAGGGGGGGGGGGGGGACATGGACCTGCTCCTCATGGGTTTTAGTAGGTCTGCTGCAGTGTTCCTTCTTTCTTATGTTCTTATGTTCTTATGGGCATACACCCCCAGGGCACTTTAGTACAATCATACACATAACTATAATTATTATAATAATAATATATAGGCTATGTTTATTCATATCTTTAGCATAGAAGTTTTGGGAAAAAAAGATAGAAAAATAGGGGTATTCCATTTACAGGGATAAAAATGTGTCGAAGATAGGACATCAGAACAGAAATTTATACCAAAGAAAAAAATTTGTACCGATGAAGAAAATTTATGATGATGAAAATAATTTTTGTAATAATTTCATATGAAATGTATAAATATAACAAATAAGAATAAAAAGTATATGTTGCCCGGCTAAGATAACACAAGTTTAAAAACTGAATATCTCTATGAAATTTAACCACAAATAGTTTAGTTTAATCTATGAAATTATAAAAAAATATTGAATTTTAATTTGATCATACAATTTCTATAAAAAAATTCTCAAACAGTTTAGTATGATTTACTGAATATATCAGGTGACTTTCTAGTAGTGATATAAATGGCTGGTTTTCAGATAAGTTGTGGTGATATTATTTTTTTTTAAATTGTGGACATCACTGCAAAGTTTTTCTTTTTTATATATACTGCTGTATAAGATGTTATTGTATTCACACTAAATAGAATAAGTACATAAATACATACACATTTACACTTTACATACATATTTACCCTAATACATCAATGCAAACAAAAATACATTTTTGAATTCATTAGACTGGGATAAGTAAATTTGTTGCTTAATCTTTCCAGTCTGCAGCCAATCACCAAATTTACAAATCAAACATTACATAAGTAACTGGAATTATCAAACCATACATCACATTTATGCATCACATGATCACACTGTAATATCTACAAAAAGTCTCTCTTTCTCCACTTAAACGTCAGCCAATTATTTAACTAACTCATCGAACTGTATCTTCTTGAGAATACTGCTCTCAACATACACTTAGTCTTTCATGGGTCATTGTCGTTCTCAGATAATTCTTTATCAGTACCAATTTGCTGAACGACCTTTCTCCCGAACAACTAGTGACCATCATGCTCAAATATATTCTTAGGGCTACAATAACACCTCGAAAGGTATCAACAAGCCCTCCATCATGTAGTGAAACTGCCTGTTGAGGTGGAGTGAGATGTGACCTGAGCTTGGCAAAGGCTGCAAAGGCTGAGGGCATTTTGAATAGATTTGTATCCACCTACAAAGGCTTCAGTAGCATCAGCTCTTGCTGACCAACGAGTGCCTGAAGGAGACTTCACAGATTTGCCCATCTGCATGTTGACGCAGAAAAAAGGTGTATAAGCTCTGCATAAAGCCAAAATAACTAAGAGCTTCCACACAGCAAGAGGCAGCAGCCTGTCCTACAAGATTCAGTGAGTGAGCAGCACTGGGAATAAAAACTGCTGCTGAGTTCTTTTTTTTAAATCTGGTCTGCGTTTCTGTGTAGCAACTGGACATATTACTGGCATTGTCATAGGACTGCCCTCTGCAGTCTTCATAATTAATACCTTCTTTTTCCAGAAATTATAGCAGAGATGCAGACAGCACTTCAGCCTTGCGAGAGCCAGTCTGCAGGAAAGTTAAAAATCTTTCTACCGGCTTTCCAGAAACGACTTATTGCACAATCACCGTTAGCTGGTTAACACGAGCCAGGTCTGATGTGAATCAACTGAAACTGACAAGTACTTCGGAGTTTTAAGCTCTGTCATAATATAATTCCTAACATATTTCGCCATCAGCAGAACAGTTTCTTCGCACAATCACCATTAGCTGGTTAACACGAGCCAGGTCTGGTGTGAATCAACTGAAACTGACAAGTACTTCGGAGTTTTAAGCTCTGTCACAATATAATTCCTAACATATTTCGCCACCAGCAGAACAATTTCTTCGTACCAATTCCAGGATTGCCCATCAGAAATGGATCAAATTGTGCAATAAGTTCCATGATTTCTAGAAAGTTCCCATTATATTTGGATCCCATGATTTCTTCACTACCCTTAAATGTCAGGCACCTCTCAGCTAAAAAGACTGTCACTGCCATAACACGGTGCAATACTTCAGATCAGTATTTCTTGCTTTCATGCTCTTGTTTCTCCAGCTGCCTATCAACATAAGAGGAGTCCTTACATCGAAGATAAAACTTTAACACATAATTTTGGTGACCTTGTCTTTTTTCATGAATTTTAATTTCTTCCTCTGCTTTTTTTTCCATCCGTTGGACATCAGAGTACAATAAAAGCAATAAACAGCACCTTTGATGAGCAGTGCAGGAGCCACTTTCTCAAATGCTGTTCACCATTGTCGTGAATAGAGTAAGACATGGAATTCTTGAAATGACGACAATGCCTGTCCAGCTTGCCCTGTCCTGACTGATAATAGGGTAGAGATTCTGGGCACGAGTTGGAATCATTTTTTTTTTTTTTTGACATATGGTGGTTGACCAAAAAGACACATGCTTTTCTCTGACAGGAAACCAAATGGCTGGGTCTGAATCACATGGTGGTGCTTCACTGTCCATGTCTACAGAAGTGTCTGTAGAATGTGGTTATGGTGATTCATCACCTTTATTATCTTGATTTGGTATGTTCTTTTCATTTTCTGCAGATGTACTTGGGAATGCAGGTGGGTCCTCAGAAGAAACATCATCTGGTAGTGATACTGGTTCTTCATTAGTACCTTCTATGTTTTCCACTATGGAAGCAAAGAAAAATTCTGTAAGGTGTTTTGTATTTGCCAAGATCGCAGCATTTCTTTCGCTTGATTATTTGGAAATCTTTCTTTTTTGAGCTCCTGACAACTGAAATTTCCATGGCATACTGGGTCTTCTGAAAAAAACAAATATTCAGATTTTTTGACATTTAATGACAATGAATATATTGTAAACCTTGGTGAGTAACACACAGATCTAAAACACGGACACCACTACCCCACACCCTTGCCTAGTACTAAAAGCGGTCGACAAGCACACACAGACACATATATAGCCCCAGGACACCAATTGACTCGTTGGTCATTGATCTCTACACTGACAGTAACCAGAAATAGCCCTTCTGAGGTAGACATAGCCAATCAAAGCCATACACACAATAGCTACCTCGTACACAGACACAGACAGACAGACAGACACACACTAATTTTTTTGCAATTACATTTAGTTATAAAGGAACCCCTTCGTCTGGTGACCCCTCTGGCAGGTGGCCCAGAGCAGTTGCCCCCTTTGCTCCCTTTGTCCCTCTGTCCCCTAATAAATCCGGCCCTGCATTCAGGTTCCCAATGACTATTCTTTAACAGCCTAGTTTCACTGCCTTTCCTGCTCTTAGGTATAGACCTGCGTCAAATTAGTGGGTTGAGTTTCCCTTATGATATTCAGTCTACTTTTACCCAACAGGTTGGCACAGATGACATCAAGAAAAAGGTAGTCGTGAAACGATCCATGGATAGCAAGGAGGATCCGCCTTCCTCATCGAAGGCAAAGTACTTTCACATCTGCTCAGGTGAGTGTCCACTGAGGATTGCAAAAAGTATGTTGCACAAGTGTAGGTTGCTACATAGCATGTCTTGACGATAGTTATGATGACAATCTTACTCGACATGCTACACAGTTCTCATTCCCACACCCAGCGTAAAGTTTTGAGACACCTGTGTTATACTGTTATTGTCACTGTGAGTTCTACTTGTCAAAGGGCAGCACTGTAAGTGCCATGCCAATGAATATTATATTTTCGGGTGATTGCCCACAGTGGCTTCTTAGACCTGTTAAAATGTAATAAACCATAACCACCCCTTCAGAAGACCTGTTAAATTTGTGATAGGCCATAACCACCAGGTCTAAACTTCTATTCATTAAATATGAATTACCGATATTTTTAATTTTAACTCTTATTTTATGCCTAGGGTTGTTATTATATGTATACGAGGTCCCATGTAATAGGTGAATAATTTACCTCCTCTCACCAAACACAAGATAACTGTTGGACTAGGCTATGAAATATCACTCAGAAGATCACATGTAAAAGTATCTTGGCAAATATACAATAGAAAGGTATATATACTAAACCACAACATACTCCCAAAAAATAATTGTCTCAAGAATCAAGCTATATAACGAATTATGCACATTAATATTAAGAACATTTACTAAGGAAAATACATAAAATCAAATTCAAGAGCCATCTTACTTCTCATTGTATTAACTGTACTCAGTAACAATCAAAGATGCCCAAGTCTCAAGGCCATGTCTTGGAAACAGCATATACCAGCCTGGGGTTTACTGGGAGATCCCCATTATCTCTCACCCACACTCACCAACACATAGACACACACATGGAAAACTTCATGTACCAACACGTAAGGGACACTACAAGAGAGAGAGGAGAGGATGAACCAGCAAGACTGAACCTCGTATTCACTTTGAGTAGTGTAGATATTGAGGACATCACATATGAAAGACACCTTGGGGCCAGCGATCATGTGATTTTAAGATTCGAATGCATATTAAAGTTACAAGTGGAGGGGGGACCAGGAAGAGCCAGACGAATGAAGCCAAACTACAAGAAGGGGACTATGTGGGAATGAAGAACTTCCTGAACGGGGTTCAGTGGGACAGAGAACTGGCAGGGAAGTCAGTAAACGAGATGATGGAATATGTGACAACAATATGCAAGGAAGCTGAGAAGAGGGTTGTACCCAAGAGTAACAGGAATAATGAAAAGGCCAGGATGAATCCATGGTTCACACAAAGTAGCAGGGAGACCAAAACCAAGTGTGCTAGGGAATGGAAGAAGTATTGAAGGCAAAGGACCCAGGAGAATCAGGAGACCAATCGTAGAGCCAGAAATGAATATGCACAGGTAAGAAGGGAGGCCCAACGGCAATATGAGAATGACATAGCAACGAAAGCCAAATCTGATCCCAAGCTGTTGTAGAGCCACTTCAATAGGAAAACAACAGTCAAGGACTAGGTAATCATGCTAAGGAGGGAAGAAGGAGAGATCACAAGAAACGACTGAGAAGTTTGTGAGGAACTTAACATGAAATTCAAAGAAGTGTTCACAGAGAAGACAGAAGGGACTCCAGAAAGACGGAGAGGTGGGGTACATCACCAAGTGTTGGACACAATGCATACAACCATTGAAGAAGTGAAAAGGCTGCTGAGTGAGCTAGACACCTCAAAGGCGATGAGGCTGGATAACATCGCTCCATGGGTCCTGAGAGAGGGTGCAGAGGCGCTATGTGTACCCCTAACAACAATATTCAACATAACTATCGAAACAGGGAGATTACCTGAGGTATCGAAGAGAGCAAATGTAGTCCCAATTTTATAAAAAAATGAGACATACAAGAAGCACTAAACTATAGACCAGTGTCAATGACATGTATAGTATGCAAAGTCATGGAGAAGATTATCAGGAGAAGAGTGGTGGAATACCTAGAAAGAAATGAGCTTATCAACAACAGCCAACACGGTTTCAGGAACAGGAAATCCTGTCACAAACCTACTGGAGTTCAATGAAAGGGTGACAGCAGTAATACAAGAGAGAGAGAGAGAGAGAGAGAGAGAGAGAGAGAGAGAGAGAGAGAGAGGGGGGGGTAGACTGCATTTTCTTTGATTGTAAGAAGGTGTTTGACACAGTTATACACAAGAGATTAGTGGAAAAACTGGAGGACCAGGCAGGGATAACAGGGAAGGCACTACAATGGATCAGGGAATACCTGTCAGGAAGACAGCAGCGAGTCATGGTATGAAGTGAGGTGTCAGAGTGAGCGCCTGTGACAAGTGGGGTCCCACAGGGGTCAGTTCTAGGACCTGTGCTGTTTCTGGTATTTGTGAAAGATATGGCGGAAGGAATAGACTCCAAAGTGTCCCTGTTTGCATGATGTGAAGTTGATGAGAAGAATTCAATCGGACGAGGACCAGGCAGAACTACAAAGAGATCTGGACAGGCTGCAGACCTGGACCAGCAATTGGCTCCTGGAGTTCAACCCCACCAAGTGCAAAGTCATGAAGATTGGGGGAAGGGAAAAGACTGCAGATGGAGTACAGTCTAGGGACCCAGAGACTACAAACCTCACTCAAGAAAAAGGTCTTGGGGTGAGTATAACACCAGGCACATTCCTGAGATGCACATCAACCAAATAACTGCTGCAGCATATGGGCGCCTAGCAAACCAAAGAACAGCATTCCACCATCTTAATAGGGAATCGTTCAGGACCCTGTACACTGTGTACGTTAGGCCCAAATTGGAGTATGTAACACCAGTTTGGAACCCGCGTCTAGCCAAGCACATAAAGAAACTAAAGAAAGTGCAAAGGTTTGCAACAAGACTAGACCCAGAGTTAAGGGGGATGTCTTACGAGGAGAGGTTAAGGGAAATCGACCTGACGACACTGGAGGACACGAGAGATAGGGGGGACATGATAACGGCATATAAAGTACTGAGTGGAAATGACAAGGTGGACAGAGACAAAATATTCCAGAGATGGGGCACAGCAACAAGGGGACACAGCTGGAAACTGAAGACACAGGTGAATCACAGGGACGTTAAGAAATATTTCTTCAGTCACAGAGTAGTTTGGGCAGCGATGTAGTGGAGGCAGAATCTATTCATAGCTTTAAGCAGATGTATGATAAAACTAATGGTGCATTGAGAGTGACCCATTAGCGGCCAGTGAAGAGGCAGGGCAAGGAGCTATGACTCGACCCCTGCGACTGCAACTAGGTGAGTACAACTAGGTGAGTGCTCAACAGGCCAAGTGTTTAATAACAAATGCCTTTGACAACTGGTAACTAACACATGCATGTACACACACACATGAACATGCACAAACATGAACTCGCACCCTCATCACAAACCCCTCCCATACCATTGGCCCCCACCAGGGCTCCCACTCTCCAACACCAATTTTCTCCCAGAACCACAGTGATTGAAAAGGAGCTGAAGGTTTGGTAAATGAACGCTGATGGAATAACGAATGAATATGAGGAGTAGCACGAAAGAATCAATGAGAAATCCCCAGACATCATAGCAGTGACAGAAAAAAAACTCACCGAGACAATAACAGATGCAATCTTCCCACTGGGATATCAGATCCTCAGGAAAGATAGAAAGAGTAGAGGGGGAGGAGGGGCTGCACTGCTCATAAAAAACCGATGGGGATTTGAGGAAATGGAAGGCATGGACATGATTGGAGAAAGGGACTATATAGTAGATACAGTTCAATCTGGGAAACATAAAGTAGTCATTGGAGTGATGTATAACCAACCACAGAACTGCAGGAGGCCAAGAGAGGAATACAAAGCGATGGTGGACACACTGGCTGAGGTGGCAAGAAGAGCTCACTGAGCAGAACAAAGTTATTGGTTATGGGCGATTTCAACCGCAGGTAGATCGATTGGGAAAACCTGGAGCCACATGGGGTTCCCAAAACATCGAGAGCCAAGATAATGGATGTGGTACTGGAAAACCTTATGCATCAACATGTCAAGGGGTACTACCAGAGAGGGGAGGATGAACTAGCAAGACTGGACCTTGTGTTTACCCTGAGCTATTCAGATATTGAAGACGTCACTTATGAGAGGCAGAGGAAAGGTTTGTTCCCAAGGGCAATAAAAATAATTGGAATACCAAAGCAAATCTTTGGTTTACCCGAAGGTGTATGGAGGCAAAAACTAAGTGCACAAGAAAATGGAAAAGGTACAGGAGGCAAAGGACCCAGGAAAATAAAGAAAGTCGAAGAGCCAGAAACAAGTATGCGCAAATAAGGAGGAAGGCCCAGCGACAGTACGAAAACGATATAGCATCGAAAGTCAAGTCTAACATTAGGAGTAAGACAACAGTCAAACACCAGGTGATCAGGCTGAGGAAAGAAGGTAACTCATAAGAAACAATCAATAGGTATGTGAGGAGCTCAACATGAGATTTAAGGAAGTATTTACAGTGAAGACAGGAAGGCCTCCGGAAGAAGAGAACAAAGGGGAACACCAACAAGGAATATATCAACAAGTGTTGGATGACATACATACAACTGAGGGGGAGGTGAAGAAGCTGCTAAGTGACCATGATACCTCAAGGGCAATGGGACTGGACAACATCTCCTCGTGGGTTCTTAGAGAGGGAGCAGGAGGGTTAGGGAAGACATGTTAACGACGTACAAAATGCTGCATGAAATAGGCATGGTGGACAGAGACAGAATGTTCTAGATAGGGGACACGGAAACAAGGGGTCACAATTGAAATTTGAAAACCCAGATGAGTCAAATTTATGTTAGAAAGTATTTCTTCAGTCATAGAGTCGACAGGAAGTGGAATAGCCTAGCAAGTGAGGTAATAGATGCAGGAACCATACATTGCTTTAAGATGAGGTATGACAAACCTCTTGGAGCAGGGAGAGAGAGGACCTAGTAGCACTCAGTGAAGAAGTGGGGCCAGGAGCTGAGTCTCGACCCCTGGAACCACAATTAGGTGAGTACAATTAGGCGAGTACATATGAACACACACACACACACACACATGCACATGAATGCATGCACGAGCACACACACACACACACACACACACACACACACACACACACACTTCCTTCAAGACATTCAGTGGGAGAGGGAACTGACAGGAAAACCAGTACAAGAAATGATGGACTATGTAGCAACAAAATGCAAGGAGGCAGAGGAGAGGTTTGTTCCCTAGGGAAACAGAAATAATGGGAAGAACAGAACGAGTCCTTGGTTCACCCAAAGGTGTAGGGAGGCAAAAACTAGGTGTACTAGAGAATGGAAAATGTACAGAAGACAGAGAACTCAGGAAAATAAAGAAATCAGCCGAAGAGCCAGAAACGAATATGCACAGATAAGAAGGGAGGCTCAGAGACAATATGAAAATGACATAGCATCAAAAGTAAAGACTGACCCGAAGCTGTTGTACAGCCACATCAGGAGGAAAACAACAGTCAAGGACCAGGTAATCAGACTGAGGAAGGGTGATGGGGAATTCACAAGAAACGACCGAGAGGTATGTCAGGAGCTCAACACAAGATTTAAAGAGGTATTTACAGTGGAAACCAGTAGGACTCCAAGAAATCAGAACAGGGGGGCACACCAGCAAGTGCTAGATGAGATACATATAACCAAGGAGGAGGTGAAGAAGCTGCTATGCGAACTTGACACCTCAAAGGCGGTGGGACCAGACAACATCTCTCCATGGGTCCTTAAAGAGGGAGCAGAGATATTGTGTGAGCCATTAACAAAGATCTTCAACACATCATTTGAAACTGGGCAACTCCCTGAGGTATGGAAAATGGCAAATGTAGTCCCAATTTTTAAAAAGGGAGACAGACATGAGGCACTAAACTACAGACCTGTATCATTAACGTGTATAGTATGCAAGGTCATGGAGAAGATCATCAGGAGGAGAGTGGTGGGGCACCTGGAAAGAAACAAGTGTATAATTGACAACCAGCACGGTTTCAGGGAAGGAAAATCCTGTGTCACAAACCTACTAGAGTTTTATGACAAGGTGACAGAAGTAAGACAAGAGAGAGAGGGGTGGATCGACTGCGTATTTTTGGACTGCAAGAAGGCTTTTGACACAGTTCCTCACAAGAGGTTACTGCAAAAGCTAGAGGACCAGGCACACATAACAGGAAAGGCACTGCAATGGGTCAGAGAATATCTGACAGGGAGGCAACAACGAGTCATGGTACGTGACGAGGTGTCAGAGTGGGCGCCTGTGACAAGCGGGGTTCCACAGGGGTCAGTCCTAGGACCTGTGCTGTTCTTGGTATACGTGAACGACATAACGGAAGGGATAGACTCAGAAGTCTCCTTGTTTGCAGATGATGTGAAGTTAATGAGAAGAATCAAATCGGACGAGGATCAGGCAGGACTACAAAGAGACCTGGACAGGCTACAAGCCTGGTCCAGCAACTGGCTCCTTGAATTTAACCCTGCCAAATGCAAAGTCATGAAGATTGGGGAAGGGCAAAGAAGACCGCACACACAATATAGTTTAGATGGCCAAAGACTGCAAACCTCACTCAAGGAAAAAGATCTGGGGGTGAGTATAACACCGAACATATCTCCTGAGGCGCACATCAATCAGATAACTGCTGCAGCATACGGGCGCCTGGCAAACCTACGGATAGCGTTCCGATACCTCAGTAAGGATTCGTTTAAGACTCTGTATACCATCTACGTCAGGCCCATACTGGAGTATGCAGCACCAGTTTGGAATCCACACCTAGTCAAGCACGTCAAGAAATTAGAGAAAGTGCAAAGGTTTGCAACAAGACTAGTCCCAGAGCTACGGGGATTGTCCTATGAAGAAAGGTTGAGGGAAATCGGCCTGACGACACTGGAGGCCAGGAGGGTCAGGGGAGACATGATAACGACATATAAAATACTGCGCGGAATAGACGAGGTAGACAAAGACGGGATGTTCCAGAGATGGGACACAGACACAAGAGGTCACAATTGGAAGTTGAAGACTCAGATGAATCAAAGGGATGTTAGGAAGTATTTCTTCAGTCATAGAGTAGTCAGGCCATGGAATAACCTAGAAGGTGATGTGGTAGAGGCAGGAGCCATACATAGTTTTAAGGCGATGTACGATAGAGCTCATGGGGCAGGGAGAGAGAGGACCTAGTAGCAATCAGCGAAGAGGCGGGGCCAGGAGCTGTGAATCGACCCCTGCAACCACAAATAGGTGAGTACACACACACACACACACACAGGCTAAGTTCATGGAACAGTTATACATTATGGATAACTTTGTGCAACTCAGAAATTTGACACTGTGGCGTATTTAAACAATTACTATTCCTTCTGGTTACGTTCCCTGTCACTGTTGTTCTACTCTTTATGGCCTGGCCTCCCATCATTTTCAAATTACACATCCTTTGTCCCTTTTTGCTTCCTTAGCTCATTAACTCAGACAATTATTCCTGATCCTTTATCCAAGAATTCTGTTTTGTGAGTATTATTTTCAAATTAGTATCATTTGATCCTCTGATGGATAATGGCCTTTTTTTTTTTTTGGAAATCTTCTCCTCTGCGACTGTCCATGTCCAAGACGTGACAATATATAGGTAGTGATATCTGAAATGTTGATTACATTTATAGTCAACATTCCACACTTATACACATAAGAGGTAAACTGTAAAGTAACCTATTATCACTTGTAATTATAATCTACTAATTCAATATTTGTCTCAAATAATCCAACATACCATATCCAGTTACAAGATTTTAAATATAAACATTATTTAAATATTTTTTTTCACTATTAAGTGTTAATAAGTATTACATCAAAGTAGTTTTATCTTAGTAATTTATATGTACATTCACTCCCAGAGGAGCCGGATGATCCATTCAACTACAACATCATAGAGATTCCAACTGTGGTGGGCTTTCTGAAGAATATTCTTGCCCAGTATCCTGATAATGGTCAGATAATAAAGGTAAGTGCAAGATTACTGTACCTTGTTTATGACTGCAAAATGTTGCAGGTACGTCCCTTAACTGTGGCATACCTGGAAACAAAATGTGTGTGCATGTGTGTGGGGACGAGGGGAAGGTGGGGGGGAATTTTAGGGGTAGCGAAACATTTTGTTACAGAATGAGTGCAATTTTCTGAATTAAATAAGATTAAAATCTGATAAAAATATAAATTTTGTGGTGTGTTGAAGTTGGTAGAAAAATTATCATTCATCAACAATGACATAAATGCGCTAGACGCATTTACATTTTAAATATAAAAAGATACAAAATTATTGTTTTACAGTTTCTTTTTTTACTGTTTAAAACTATTCCGCTAATTTCTTTTGACATTAGATGTGTTTCAAGAAGTTTTAGTTGTTCAGACAAGGAGAAAAGTCTAGCCCGACATTGCTGCACTTGTAATACAGTAGCTCTGCTTATACGGCGGGTAGGTTCCCAGGTTCCACTGAAAATTAGAACATAGCCTTTTTTCACCTTCAAATACACATTGACTTTTGTTTTCCTATTTCTTACTTTTATTACTTTTATATAGTTCACTGCGTAGCATTCTATTTTGTTCTATATAGGTCACTGTGTTGCATCCTCTCTTGTTTCAAACACTTCACATATGTTACTCACTGACTTATGTTCACTATTATCATCTTATTTTATCTTGTTTATAGTTCATAGTGAAGCATCTTACATTGTACTAAATAGCAAAGCTTATATTATCAGTACTGTTTGTTTTTTTTACTGTTTGTTGTCCTGATTACTATTTCAGTGCGTTTCTTACCTTGTACATAACAACATTGATTTTTTATTTTGATAACAAACATTTGTTTAATAATTTCCAACTTCTTCATAATAAGTTATTACAGACAAATTCTGCTTTCATTGTTATTTTGGTTACCATTTCAGAGAGTATTATATTCGCGCATTAGTTCGTGAATACTGACATCGACCCAAATTTAACCCTTTAACTGTCAAACCATTGATTTACGCATTATTGCTAGCACTCCAGACATTCATCAACACACTATTTTTCTTGTATTCAAATTCGGCACAAGTGGTCTGATAGACCTAGGCAGTATAGAATGGGTCTGCACAGTCAGTGTGCACAGTACTTAAAAATCTGGGACCCTATATCATCCCATGTAAGCACTAGCTAGAGCAAACATCATGGTAAACACCAGGGATTCACTAACACCATGTAGAGGAATCTGATATTGACACCACTAATGAGCCCCCTGAGTTAGTAGAGGCAGAGAGAGACAATTCTACAATAAGTGTAATACATGTTTGGCTGGGTGACTAGATGGCTCTGGCTCGCTCGCCCTCGCTCTCTTTTTTTTTTTTTTTTTTTTTTTTTTTTTTTTACACAGGATTTGACAAGGTTAAGGATCCCTAGCTTTATTGACAAGCTATTTACAGGTTAAGGATTCCTAACTTTATTGGCAAGCTAAAAGCTGTTACCTACATTAGCTCATTTGAAAGCATTTTTATTATTATGAGACATACAAGTAGGGAACAGGATGAAGTTGGAGCCATCTGTGGGCCAGCATTTTCATTTGATCAACTGACTTTATCTCGTTGACATCATTATGCTTTACGAATGTGTTCCATACTCGAGTCATCCTGGGTATATATGATCTCAGATGGAGTGATGTTCTGGAGAAGGGAACAGCCAGAGTGAAGTTGCTGCTTTCTGCACGTCTTGTGGCATAAAAGCTTGTTTCAAGCTGTCCTCGAAGTGGATCCAAGTGTGGTACTTTGACAATATCGGCCTTGTACATAACAGTAAGGCCACCCACATCCCTCCTGTGTTGAAGGCTCTGCTGAAATGACAGATCTATCCCGGATGGGTCCAGGCGAGAGATGAGACGTCTTGCTCTGTTCTCTACTCTGTCAAGCAGTCGCAGATGAGATGGGAAGGGGGGGCAGGCAAACCAAGAAAGTGGAGCATACTCAAGGTGTGAGCGTACTTGTGCCTCGTACAGAATCTTGCAACCCCTACTGTCAAGCAGATGCAAGATACGGCGAAGTGCTGTACGCTTCCTGGCTGCCTTGTTTGCAAGATTTACACGATTCTTCATGGTTAGTTTGGAGTCAGATTTCACACCAAGGATATCAACTTCTTCTCCAGGTGCAAACACCCTCCCATTCATCCTTACTGCTGCACCAGCATTACCATCATGGTGCCTAGAGACGATCATCATTTGCGTTTTCTCAGGTGAAAATGTTACTTGCCATCTATTTCCCCAAGCTGATATAGCTTTTAGCTGGTGATTGATGAAGCTTAGAGCAGCTGGCATTTCTTCTCTTGGATAAGTGAATGTCAGTGTACAGTCGTCTGCATATGCATGTGATTCTGGGATGAGATGAAGAAGGTCGTTGAGGTAGACATTACATAACAATGGCCCCAGCACGCTTCCTTGTGTAACACTTGCCCCAGTAGGATGTCTTGCTGATTCCGTTCCATTGAGAACTACACTTAGAGATCTACCATGAAGGTAATCAGTGACGAGACGTAGTGTAGAGCCTGCAATTCCCTGTGCTTGAAGTTTTGCTAAGAGGACCTGGTGCCACACCCGGTTGAAAGCGCCAGCAATGTCCAGTGCTACCACACAGCTGACTGGTGCCACTTAGTGGAGAGGTTTACAACAGATCAGCAGCAGAGTAACCTTTCCTGAAGCCTTATTGACAATCACAAAGTAGTGAGTGGTAGTCAAAAAACTCTGTCATTTGTCTTGAGATTATTGTCTCAAGGATCTTACCAGTGATTGACAGGAGTGACACTGGTCTGTAGTTGCTGATTTCTGCTCTGCTCTTCTTTTTGTGAACAGGGACTACATTTGCCTCTTTCCATAGAGAGGGCCATTTACACTGTACTAGGCAGTGTTGAAAGATGCGAGTTAGAGGTGCTGCTAGCTGGTCTGCATATCTTCTCAGCAATCTTGGGTTCAACTTGTCTGGGCCCACAGCCTTTTCTTGGTCAAGCGATTTAAGAAGGAAATGCACCTCCTCCTGCCTTATTGTCACCACTGACAGTTTTGACACAGTTCTTGCAGCTAGCCAAGGAGGGTCCCTTGCTGGATCAGGAACTTGCATTTTGATAGCAAAGTGTTCAGCAAAGAGGTCCGCCTTCTCTTGACTACTAGTAGAGGTGGTCCCATCCTGTCGATTTAGAGGTGGAATGAGTTCATCAGGCAGATAACCTTGTCTGTCCTTGACCAGGGACCACCAGATTTTGGAGCCTACCCTACCTGATGCTAACTTTCTTTTAGTATCCACCTCCCATTTAGCAATGGCCCACTTTTGAACGTCACCCATATGCCTTATGAACCTGATCATCGGCTAGACAGACAGGTGTTACTTACATATGTTGCAGAATCGTCATGGCTGCACAAGTGGGCAGATACAACTGTGGCTGAAATGTGTATATTCCTTGCCACAGTCATACTTATACCTCATACCTACGTTTTTTTAGGTTATCCTAGGTATTTTACACTACGCATGATAACTGTACTTATGTGTACCTGTGCCTAAATAAACTTAGTCCTTAATTCTGCTTAAGGGACACCTGTCGTTCAAGCAACATATACCAAGCAAATGTAATTGCTTCAGTGACAGACGTCACTTGAACAGAGTCAAGTACTAAGCGAGTTTATTTAGGCACTGTTATAATTACAGTTATCATACATACATAGCGTAAATTACCTAAGGTAACCCAAGAAAGTCTAAGTTCCTCTAGATATGAGGCATGAGCATGACTGTGACAATGAATATACATTTCAGCCACAGTTGTATCTTTGTGGAGAAAATTTTCTCCAAACTCCAGGAAGTGATGTTCCCTGGGGACCATGACGCCCCCAGGGGCAACAACCCCTCAAGGGAGCTAGTATCCCTCTCACTACTTTCCCACTGTGAAGATGAAAGGGGTCATGACCTATATCCTTTGCAATAGCAGAGATCAATTAGCGCATTCCAGAATACCCATTCATCTTAACATGTGTGTCTGATCCAGCATAAACAGACACGCTCTAATGGGATTACAGATTCATAGCTGATAAAAAGCAACACACGAGCGACGGACAGCGCGAACGTGACAAAGCGGTGTTGTGGGGTAGGTTTACGTAGAGTGGCTGTGATGGTTTTATTCGGCTGTATCGCAATTTAAGTGTTAATTTCATGTTTGGTGGAGTAAGCTGGCTCTTTGTATACCACTTATTTCACTCTGGTTTTGTGTTAGTATATTATACATGTTTTATGTATATGCAGTTTTTAAATAAAATATAAAAAAAAACTTGCGTGCTGTGAACATCTTTTGAGCTATTGTTGTGCATCTTGTGAACTTTTTTGCTATTGTCTTTTTTGTTTAAAGTTGCGATTTTGCGGTGTATTTTTGTATAGTTTTTATGGTTGGATTCTCTGTTTCTTGGTCTCATTTGATAGAATGGAAGATATATTACGGAAATAGGATGATTCTGATTAGTTTCAGAACTTAAAGTAGCTTGAAACTGAGATCAAAAGAGAAGAAATGTTCGATTTTCGCCGATGTTCCGGAGTGCACAAATGACGTCACTTTTTAAATATGCGTCCAACTGGCCAGTTCTAATAAGCATTCACGAATGGGTTGACATTATTTATACAATTATTATAACAACAAGGAGCAGAGAAAATGTTGTTTGGTCCCAGGAATGTCTACCATGATTGTGAACCTTATTTTTAAATTGGCAAATTTTGAATTTTGTGTGAAATTGGCCATATTAACTATTTCTGATTACTTTATTGGGTAGTTTAAATAGATAAATGGGCGGTTTATTTTACTCGGTCGACAGAATAGAGGGAATACTAAAGAAATAGCTATGAGTTTGGTAGATTGGAACAATGGAATTGGTCAAAAGTAGGGCACAAATTGGGCGAAATTACCGATGAGTATCACTGAAACCACTAACTTTGCGAAAGCATAATTCCGTAAGTTTTCCATCAAATTTCGTACTGAATTCCAAGTGTACATAGAGGCTGAGGGATTTCTCTCCCAACAAGTTTTAACTGTGGTGTTCCGGTGGCCTGGTGGCTAAAGCTCCCGCTTCACTCACGGAGGGCCTGGGTTCGATTCCCGGCGGGTGGAAACATTTCGACACGTTTCCTTACACCTGTTGTCCTGTTCACCTAGCAGCAAATAGGTACCTGGGTGTTAGTCGACTGGTGTGGGTCGCATCCTGGGGGACAAGATTAAGGACCCCAATGGAAATAAGTTAGACAGTCCTTGATGACGCATTGACTTTCTTGGGTTATCCTGGGTGGCTAACCCTCCGGGGTTAAAAATCCGAACGAAATCTTATCTTATCTTATCTGATGAGACAGGCCTCTTCTGGAAGAAAATGCCCAAGAGGACCTATATAACTGAAGAGGGAAATGACAAGCCAGTGAAAGATAAGCTCACTCTTTTTGTATGGTAATGTAAGTGGGGACTTGAAATTAAAGCCTTACTTGTTTATCATTCTGGAAATCCACGAGCTTTTAAGAAGAACAATGTTATATTGTGTCCCTGGGGAAGACCTTGGGCCGAGAGATGACCTAATATGATGTGGAGGAGTTGGTGGACTTACCACAGAAGATCTTGAGGACCTTCAGAAGGAGCAGCAACAGATTACAGCGGAGGAGCTGTCATCAAAGTAAGAGGAGGGAAGGGATGATGTGCCCATTGTACTTGTCAAAGAAATATGTGCTATATGGAGTGAAGTGCAGGAGTTTGCTGAAAATTCCATCCAAAGTAGTGGTCATCCGTCTCTCTAACATGTGCAATGACAGTGTAATGTCTCAATCTAGACAAGCTTTAAAACTGGACAGGTTTTAGTGAGACAAAGCTTCAGTGAGCCAGAACAAGATGTTAGTGATGTAAAGAGACAAAGCAGAGAAACAAGACCAGGAGGAGAGTGACCTGACATATTAACAGAAGAGGACTCTCCTTCCAAGCACTAATATAATCCCCCCCTCCTCCACCTCCTGTATCCAGTATACCATTAGCTCACCTCTGACAGGTAAGAGACAGTTAAACTGTCATTTACTGTACAGTATTTCAGTTAAAGTTTCATTTAGTATTCATTTTACAGTTTTATGTAGTAATACATTTTTAATATATTTTATTGTCATTTGGGGTCTGGAACAGATTAATTCATTTATATTATTCTTTACGGGAAAAAATGCTATGATTATTGTCCGTTTTTGCTGCTGAATCGACAACTGGAACGAATTAAATTCGACAACTGAGGTTCCACTGTATCTGACATATGGGAGTTATATATCAACAGGATATGTATTAAGCCTCTGTGTAATCAACTTCCAAACAGCGCTGGTGGGTCTGTAGATGGTGAATTACTAAGGCGAAACACTTGTGGAAGGCTGCAAGTACTTTTGAGCTCTCATCATCAATTTTTTTTTTTATTTTATTTAAAAATTTATATTACAACATAATATATAAATATATAGAAAACCCTCATCCCTTATCAAACAGGTATACAAAATAGAGTTCATAAGCACAGTACACCATATAAACTGTGCAGCATTCTCACAGTCGCTATATACACTTCAAGCTGCCTAGGATGTTCATCATACCTAAGTAAACACCAGGTGAGAGCATTGTGGCCCAATATGTCTTCCTTAAAAATACACCAAAAGACAGGGTTATAATAAATCGTATAACCCTACCTCCTCCACCACAACAGATCCCAAGTAGTCACATAGCTCGATCTATAGCATATGTATTTAGGAACATATTTTATAATACTTTAAACATGATGACAATAAATAAAGTTTCAAAACATCAATACACAGATAATGTAAGTACCATTCAAACATGTATCCTTATACCTGGACTAAACTTTTCCAGTGCATCGTAACTCTCACAGAATGATAATACACGAGGTCCAAAGAACCTTCTAACCCAACCATCCTACATCACATTGATCCATTTTATACAATTCACCAGTAAACTTCCACCACCTTGACCCCCCTTCCCCCGCCAATGCCTTACACTCAAGGCTCCCTAACCATACCATTGCCACTGAGGACGTGCATTACACATTACATAATAATGATGGTATTCATACCAAAGCTATCAATACAAACATAGATATTTAACAAAGTGTCACATAACACTGGAGAACTAACCTTTACACCTTACATCACAATACAACTTGTACCTCAAGTGCCTGGACACACATATGACTGTGCCCTGACCTACACATTACCCGCGCCACACCCTCGTGTGTGGAATCCGCACCCAAGCTGCACTCCATGCACACCAAACACGCTTCATGTGGCTACGGCCAGTGCCACACACAAGATAGTACAAACAATGCATACACCACCATCACCAGCACCAACACCTGTTCCCCCGTCTGGGAGAACCAACCGTTGGACACCACCCCCTTCCACAATGATATACATACTGTACTCCACACATACCTGGACCACACACCTACATGGTCTGCAATACAGAAAACAGTAAATATGACAACACCACACGTAACCTAATCATGTGGTAAAAGCTTACCCTAGTGATAAATATAGATACAATACATTTATAATTCCACCTTAGAAATACAGAGACTCATACAGCATACCACAAGGTACATTATACTAACATGCAACCACATAAGAGGCTCACTGTTGTATAAAAATACAAGAAAACATACATGTTTAAAAGAGAGCTCCATTTTACGCTAACCCAAATCCAGGTTTACACTTCCATCCCCAATTAATACATTACACGAAATGTTCCTGTACACCAAGACACTCACTTACCCCACACACCTCATATCGCACCTTCTCTCACTAAGCTCACCACTCACGCCCGTTCATTCCTCAAGAAGCCAGCTTCATTATTTCCCCTTAAGACTGTACATCCGTAAGTTCCTGACGCGGAAGCTACGATATCCCTCCGAAAATCTGAAATACTCTCTGTCCCCGGTGATGTCCTTATTCCGCCATTGTGTCCCATATTATTATTATAATCAAAAAGAAACTCTAAAACACAAAGGCTATACAGCACTGCAGGGCAGGAAGGAAGCGAGGGTATCAGGTGGCAAAAGGGAGTGGGATGATTACTAGGTTACGGAGAACAGCGGGGCAGTGGACAGTGAAGGGGTAGAGGGCAGCAAGAGATTGAGGTAGAAAGGGCTGAGGGGAGTGCAAAAGGTATCATCATCAGAGTTTGTGGAGTAAATCAGTCATTGTCAAGAAGTCAATGAGAGAGTCAGGATTAAAGAAGGGTCCATCAGCAAGAAGGGAAGGTAAAGAAAGAGTAGTAGAGTGGAGACGACGTTGGAGGTAAATTCTGCGTGCTCGTTGATAGAGAGGGCAGTCTAACAGAATGTGGCTAACCGATACTGGAACTTGACACTTCTCACAGAAAGGAACAGGGCATCTCTCCATGAGATACCCATGAGCAAGATGAGTGTGGCCAATGCGAAGACGGGAGAGGGTAGTTTCCCAACCTCGACACTGATGACAAGAAGATGGCCAGTAACCTATACTCGGTTTAATAGACTGAAGTTTGTTACCGAGCAGAGAAGACCAACGTTGTTACCAATGGGTGTGAAGGTGGGTAGCTACTACAGCAAAATAGTCCATAAATGGAACACCTCTATATGAAACTGGTAGGTCATGTACTGCTGACCGTGCAGCAGTGTCTGCCTGTTCATTGCCCTGTACATCGACATGACCATGGACCCAACAAAACAATATCTTTATGCTTGGTAAAGTTGCGGCATAGCCAAAGTTGGATACAGAGAACTATGGGGCGAGGTGTATCAAATTTTCGTATAGCCTGTAAAGCACTAAGGGAGTCTGAGACAACCAGAAATGATGACACAGGCATAGATGCAATACGGATAAGTGCTGCAATTCAGCAGTAAAAATGTTACCGGAAGATAGTAAATGCCCTTGTACAATGCTGTCTGGAAACATTACTGCGAATCCTACACCATCAGAAGACTTAGAGCCATCTTTGTTCACTGCGATGGCATGAGAATGAGAGTGGAAGTGGTCAAGAAAAAGAGAGCGGGAAGCTACCATAGGCAGTTGGGCTTTTGAGCAAGGGAGTGAGAAAGAACAGACTCAAACAGCTAGAACTTCCCAGGGGGGTAGGGAAAAGTGAGATGCTACATGAACATAGAAAGGTGGCAACAGAAGGGAAGACAAGAGTGAATGTATGCGAAGAGAAGAAGAGAAAAGGGACGGAGCAAACAAGGTCGGCGAACAAATAAAGAATGTCTACTAAAATCGGTGACTATTCTATAAATGGAAGGATTGCGGAGATCATGAGAGCGTACGTGGTAGCGAAGGCAATGAGCATCATGGCGATCAGACAAGGATGGAACATTTGCTTCTGCATAGAGGCTCTCAACAGGGGAAGAGCGAAAAGCACCAAGGGATAAATGTAATCCTTGGTGATGGATGGGGTTAAGGCTACAGAGAGTAGCAGGTGAGGCCGCTGAATAGATCTGGTCACCATAATCGAGTTTCGATAAAATGAGGGTGGAATGTAGGCGAAGGAGAGTTTGACGAACAGCTCACCACAAAAGATGAGCAAGGGTTTTAAGAATTTCAGCCGGCTGTGGCAAGTTGCCTTCAGAGAGGTAATGTGAGGTTTCCAGGATAACCTACAGTCAAAGAGAAGGCCTAGAAACCTGACTGTATCACGTTCAGGGATATGGGAGCCATAGAGGTGCAAAGGATGATCAGAGATGACAGAGTATCTAGTGAAAGTAATTTGGTGAGTTTTGGTACTGGAAAATTTAAACCCATGTGTGGTGGCCTAATTAGAAACATGGTCGACCGCATGCTGGAGAGAAACTGTAATGAGGTGACTGTCAGCGCCTGCACAAGCAATAGCGAAGTCATCAACATAGAGTGATGACCAAATATTGGATGGAAGACTAGGCCAAATCATTTATAGCAAGGAGAAAAAGTGTTGTGCTCAGAACACATCCCTGGGGGACACCTTCAACTTGGATAAAGTCCGGGGAGAGCACATTATTAACCCAAACACGGAAATGTCTGTCAGTTAAAAAGTCCTCAAGGAAGGATGGTAGATTGCCTCGGAAGCCTAAGGAGTGGGCTTGGGGATAAAATATTATTCCTCCACGTGTCATATGCCTTCTCAAGGTCAAAAAATATGACAATAACTGAGTGGTTATTCGCAAAGGCATTACGAACATACGTATCTAAGTGCAGTAAGGGGTCTATGGTAGAACGGCCTTTACGAAAGACATATTGATGAGTGGAGAGACTGTTGTGTGTCCCTAAATACCACTTTAAACATCGATTTACAAGACGTTCCATCACTTTGCAAACTGCACTGGTAAGAGCAATGGGACGATAGTGGGAGGCTTCATGTCCCGTAGTACCCGGTTTGCGGAAAGGGAGAACAATGGCAGATTTCCACAGCTGGGGAAGAACTCCTTGTGACCAAATAAGATTGAAGAGACGTAAGAGGACTGCATGGGCTGACTGATGTAAATGTTGTAACATCCGAATACGAATGTCGTCAGGCCCAGCTGCCAATGATCGGCATACTGAGAGTGTTGCCAGTTCCTGAAGTGTAAAAGGCACATTATACTGTTCTTCTCTGAGAGAAGAGAAGTCCAAGGGTTCTAACTCTCTGGCAGACCTTGAGGAAAGAAACGAGGGGCATAGATGGGGCCCCAAGAAATACTGACCAGATGATTTGCCAATTTCAATGGCAACGTCAAGAGGGTTTGCTATATCAACACCGGCGACCCGTAGAACAGGAGCTGGGCCAGGAGAGTATTTACCACTCAATTTCCTCACTCTTTTCCAGACTGCACTCATAGAGGAAGCAGAGGTGATGGCGAAAGCAATCTCACCAGCAAGTGCGTTTAGCGTTACGGATGATATGGCGAGTGATTGATGGCGAGTGACTGTACGCTTCTGTTTAAAATCAAGAAGTCTCTCAGTGGTTCTATTGTACTGGTACCTGCCCCACGCAGTGCGTTTCAAATGTACAGCACTAGCACAAGCAGGAGACCACCAAGGCACGTACTTCTGAGAATGCCTTCCTGACGTTTGAGGTATAGAATGAGAACCTGCAGTTAAAACTGAGGAAAAGAAGAAGTGTAAAAGCTCTTCGATGGAGGATGAAGAAGGAACCTCACTAAATGTAGTTAGTTGTGAGTAAAGGTCCCAATTTGCATGATCAAATTGCCAGTGTGGGCTACGAAGAGGTGGTAAATATGAAGGAGAAGTAAGAATGATTGGAAAATCATGACTATCATGTAAGTTCGGGAGAACAGACCAGGTGAAGTCTAGTGCGGCAGAGGAAGAGCAGACTGAGAGATCAATGCAAGAGAGATTATGAGTATGAGGATCAAAATGGGTGTGAGTACCTGTATTTAAAACATGGAGGGGGTGGGAAGCAAGAAAAGCCTCCAACTGAATGCCATGGGAATCACAGTGAGACCCCTCAGAGGAAATGATGGGCATTAAAATCGCCAAGTAACAGAAGCGGTGGTAGTGGTAAGGATGAAACAAGAAAGGCAACATCCAGGATAGATAATGCCCGAGAAGGAGAGAGGTACAAAGAACAGAGTGTATACCACCTCAAGTGGATATGGACTGCTGTGTAATGCAGCGAAGTATGAACAAATAGCTGACAGTACTGAATATCAGTGTGTAGAAGAAGGGCACTTTCATTAAAGGTCCCATCAGTAAAAGGATCCAAAGAATACAATAAATTATAGCCTGAGATGGGATAGATAACAGCAGAGTGTAATTTTGATTCTTGTAAGCAAACACCATCAGGGGAAAACCGGGAGAGCAACATCTGAAGCTCACCCCGATTAGTAACCTTGAGGCCGCAGATATTCCACTGTAAACAGGCCATGATTGGCAACCAGGAAAATACCAGGAATCCGCAGGTAAAGGCACTTACAGACTAGAGGGGGTGAGAAAAGTCTACTTGCGGTGGCATCGGAAAACGTTCAAGCAGCGAAGGAATGGAGCGTTGCGAAGAAGGTTGTGGAGATGGAGGGGAGGGAAGAGAAGGAACAGGAGGTGGATCAGTGTCCATGGAAGGTTTAGTCTCTGCAATATATTCTGAAATATCTTCAGGTGTTTCTGAATTCAAAGACGTTGTATGCGAGACAATATTGGAGATAGAAGGAGGAGGGTGAGTAAAGATTGGGACAGTAATGGACTGTACCAAAGTAGGGGGGGGCAAAAGGGTGGAGGGAACTGGAGAAGAAGTGTAGGAGGGGACAGAAGTGGCAGAAATCTGGGAGGTAGCAGAAGAGGAAGAAACTTGGGAGGGGACATGGGAGGAAGGCACAGTGCGAGCAGGAGGGTGAACCTCCACACTTGTAACAGAGCCATTGAGAGGGAAAGAACCAGGTACAGAGACCGGGAAGGTAAAATGAGGAGGTGGAAGAAGGGAAGGAGGGGTTAAAGGAGATTTGATTGGACTTATGAGAAGTAGAGGGCCGATTGGGAGGAGGTGTCGTAGGAGGTCTTGTCGATACCAGGGCTTGTGAGGGAGAACACAAAGTGAGAACAGACTGAGGTGTTGAAGTAGGGATGTCTGAGCCCAGGACAGCAAAAGAATTAGATACAGGAGTGACTATGGGAGGGGCAACCACAGAGGAGGCTGCAGAAGATGGGACCCTAGAAGTGGGGGGACGTTTCGAAACACGAGAATAAGAAACAAGGGGTAGTCTCCCTTGGAGGCAGAGATGAAAAACTGCCATAGCATAAGGGAGACCTTCAGCCTCTTTGAGGCAACGGATTTTTCTCGCTCCTTTAAATAGACATGGCAACGGCGAGAGTATGAAGGGTGAGCCTCATGACAATTAAGGCAAGAGGGAGGTGGACTGCAAGACATATTAGAATGGTCATTGGCACCACAGACTTGGCATTCTGCTATGGATCTGCAATTTTTCGCTGGGTGACCAAATCGCCAGCAGTTTCTACACCGTTGCCATGTAGGAATCACCTTTCCAAATTGTAACCGACATCCTGCTACATAAACAGAGGATGGGAGTTCACGGCTGCCAAAAGTTAAACGAGCCACATTGCAAGGGTTTTGTCTCTGCCTGCAGGCAGGAAGGACATAAGTGTCTACCTTGAGGATTGGGAGATCTTAGAGTTCCAGCTGTTCAAGAATGTCATTGCCACATGTCTGGAAATTCTGTTGGACTATGGTATGGGGCAGAATGACAGTACCACTAGAAGAATTGAGGGAATGATATTTTTGATAGTGACAGGAATAGTATCGATATGTGAAAGAAGAGAAAGATCATGAGCATGGGTAGCATTCTGGACAGTGATGATGCACATACCACTCCTAAGAGCATGAAAAAAAAAATCTCTACCAACATGGCATAGGAACGTCTTGCCAATACTATGGTCAGAAAGATAGGCAATAGAAGAAGTCGGTCATAAAGTAAAGAATTTAGTCCATTGTGCTTTCTGAAACTGAGCGTGGAAAGGGAGTGCACGACATGTTGATTTTTTCTGAGAAGAATGAGAAGGAGGTGAAGTGTCATCATCAGGCAATTGTCGTTGACATTTAGGAGTGAGACTGGCGTTGGTCCAACGTGGAACGGGCTGGCAATTCGAAAATTGCCACACCATAGAGGAAGAGGCCGGAAGATTAGTCAAAGGAGAGCGGAGGTCAGACAAATCGAAGGAGTCAGTCGAAACCCTGGCACCTGAAGCAGGTGATGAAACAACTCCAGCAAGAAGTACAAGGGCAACAGGAGTGTCTGAAGAGTGGTCAAAAACTGAGGCAGGGTCAGAATGGAGTGTGGTATCAAGTAGGGCCCCGGGGGTAGCAGGTTCATTGACTAGGGCTTCCATGGTTAGGTTACTTCTTTCATTTTTTTTTCTTAAAAACAAAAAGAAATTAAAAATAAAAAAAAAGAATAAAAAAGGGGGAACGGGGAGGAATAGTTCCTAGAAGGAATGAAAGGGCAGGAAATCACCCTCTGCATCCAAGAGGACCTCAACACCACAAGTAGTGCAGATGCAGCATGGAACCCATGCCATACCCTACCCTTCATGCCAGTAAACCAGCAATCCAGGATAGCAACCTCACATCTGCCGAGCTACCTCGGTAGACAAAAGAGAGGGCAGCCAGATATCTGCCACAAAGCATACTTCCTTTGGTCACCACCCCCGGAATCCAAAAGGCGGCCTCCAGAGATACACCTGTAGCCTGAAAGACATCCAAAGCCACCCCCCCAGGAGACCGGAGAGGGAATGGGACATCCCCAGGCAATCCAGATTCCACTGCAAACTACACCACTGCCAAGAACCTCAACGATATGGGATTGACCCCCGGTACCCTTCCCCCTACCTAGGAACCAGTGGGCCTGTGGGAAGAATCCCAAAGGCCAAAAAAGAGGAAGGGAATAAGGGAGGGACAGGTGGGAGGAGGAGGAAAGGAAAAAGGGAGGATGGGGAGGATGGGATAGGGAAGGGGGATTGGGGGGTAATTAGGTTTGGTCTGTGAAAGGAGACCAATAGGTCTAATTCCTCAGACCAAGAGCCTCTTCACCACACCAAGGAGGTCCCCTTGAAGAGGTTGCATCCCATAAAATATCGCTGCCAGTGCCCTGATTCGCTCCCTTACCGGCGCATGTCTTAAAATCCATGAATTATACATGAAGTCACCCCCCAGCACCGCCCCCCACATCTAAGCTTAATGCCCTTAAAACACTAATCCTAACCACACCCACCACTCCCTCACTGATTCCAACCTCATACAAAAACATACCACAACACTCCCCACCCTCCTGCACACACAGATTACCCAACACTTCCCCAGACGGCAATATATTCCTCCACTTAGTGGTTCCTTCTTTTGTAATAATTTTTATTTACTCATCTTACCCAAAATCCCACACGATCTTTCCACTTGTGTAGACATGATGATTCTGCAACACATAGTACCTGTTTGAAATGCAACTTCCACCCCAGTCCCACCTTAGGGTGGACAAAGCACCAGACGGTGCCATATTGTCTGTTGCCTAAGTTAGAGATTCGGAGTGGCCAAAAGTATGAGAATATAGAAAACAAATAACAAGGGAAAGTTACCAGAATATGAAAGAATAAAAGGTAGTGCTCTATTCTCTTGGAAGTATGCTACCAACACCTGCTCTTTTAATAGTGGAAGAGATAAAAGTAGCCATAGTCATAGGAGAAGGGAGGAAAATACGAAGTTTGGGTTAGGGCAGGAGGAAACCCAGTGAGAAATAATACAGGATAATTATAACAAGATAAGGGTCCTGATAAGTACTGGCTCTTAGGGTAGCTTGGTCTGAAAATTTAGCAGTAGGCACCTTTTCAGGGGCTTAACTCTCCAAAAAATGATGTTATTTGATGCAATTTAACCTCTGACAAATAAACCTTATATACATGGATCAAAGGAGGAAGTAAAACATACCCAGATGAAACCACTGACAATTTCATAAACACATTGCAAGGGAATATGAATTTGTTAGCACCAAAGGGAAAATGAATTAATGGCAGCAAATACCTAATATTATAGTAGAACCGGCTTACTGATATTAGAACTTCCTCCCTCATAGTTTCCAAGGAACTTCAATGCTTTACCATAATGGGGTTACCTCCCTAGATCTAAGTGCCTTGATACATTCCTTCTTTGGGCTGCAACTGAGACCTTCCAAATCCCAGATTACAAGCCTAGTCTGATCCTCCAGGGCCACTTTTGAAGGTCTCCAGCACCATAACCTCTCGTCAGTATCTCTGGTTGATCCTGCTCTCTCCTTTGTCTCTCTTTGGGGGTGCCTGCATTGGCCCATAAGCTTCTAATTTGGAGGAATCTTTCTTTTTTGTTTTGGGGGGGGGAAGGTGCCTGGTTGTTGCTAAACCCTATAAATCTCCAAGGAAATGACAGTTCTGTAGGACTTTTTTCTTCAGTGCCAAACGAGGGAAAGAATTGAGCATTTAAACATGGCTGACCGGCATCCAAACAGCCGCTACTGCCAGACGTACAACTAGCGAAGTGAAATTCTCATCTTTACTGACGTTCATCTGTTGACAGTAGCATCATATCTGTACCACCATCATATCAGTCTGTACCAGTGCTAACGAGAGGGAAACACAGGAGACATCGTCAAATCAACAGTACAAAACTCCAAGGTTATAGGTCGGATATCCCTCAGTGCCAGTCGTGAGAAAGAAGTGAATAGTTAAACATTCAAGGTTAATGTTTTAGTAGCTGACCTATATTCAGCTGACGAGTGTACAGTGAGAGAATCATAGCAGAAAACGCCAAATATATCTATAAACTCAAGGAAAGTCAGGTTGTAGGTGGCGTTACTCCCCTCAGTGTTTTAAAAATGGCTGAGTCAGCAGAACAGGTCAGGCAGTCAACAACACCACACAACCCCCGATAAATGGAATTGAGGGGGATTTGGAAGGATAAAACCATGGATTAAACCTTTCTGATCTACCAGAATGGAAAGGAGTTAGAAGTTAATTGGGGAAGCCAGACTGTGAAGTGAGATGGAAAGGGGAGTGTGTAATAAGGGGTTAACTGTAAGGGTTTTGTGAAGTTAAGGGAAAAGTGAGCAGTGAAGAGGGTTTTGAAGAGGAAATTTTACTAGTAATTCAGTGGTGATTTCTAAAGCAGATACTAAGTGTACTAGGGACTGGAAAAGAGAAATAAATATTATTGTATATGAGTAAAAGAGCGAAGAGTGAAAATGGCAGGCATTAGGGGGGTACAGGCTGCCATAATTATATTTATATTTCTTCTTCAATTCCATGAAGAAAGAAATCAGTCATGGGGGCTGGAAAAGGTGAATGGAGTAACAGCGCCCTGGACAGTAAAAGCCCAACAGTTGCCATCCTACCAGAAAAGTAAATGTCACTATTGCTGCAAGGTATGGCAACACCGCATACCCAAACAAAAACAGTGGCACACAGCTCTTATTGTAGCGCTCTTAAGTGGTGATATCCAGATTAATCCAGGACCTCAAACTATTGTGCAGAGGCAAAACAGACAGATAAATGACGGCGATAATGACGGTCTAGTAGCTAGGAATGATAACCTTAACTCCATATGTAATGCATACATAGGTCAATGTGAGACAATACAGCCATTATTAACTCAAACACTACCAAACAGGTGCATACACTGTACTAAAGTACGCATGAAAAACAGAAAAGGCACCTTATGTAAAATGTGTAAGGGGTGGGTGCATGATGGATGTATGTACAATTATAGCAACGGTGCCAGAATTCATTTTGTGTGTAACAAATGCACTTTGGCACAGTTACCCTTTAGCAGTGATGACATTGATTTACCTAATTTTAATACAAATGACCCATTGCCATATATTGATGATTATGATTGTTTTATGAAAACAGGCCTTCACTTTATTCATGTCAATGCAAGATCACTTCTTCCTAAATTGGCAGAGATTAAGATTCTAGCTAACAAAATTAGGGCGGCAGTTATAACCATCTCTGAATCTTGGTTGGATGATACGGTGACTGACGACGAGGTCAAAATAGATGGTTACAATATAAAACGCTTAGATAGGAACAGAAAGGGTGGTGGAGTATGTGCCTACATTAGAAATGACTTAGCTTACAACCCAAGACCTGATTTAAATAACAATAAACTGGAGATTCTATGGTTTGAAGTGCTGCTTCCTAAGACCAAACCCATCTTAGTAGGAACTAGTTACGCCCTCCTACCCAGGACCAGTTCTTACAAGACTTTTCCAGAGTCTTGTCCGGAGTTGAAAACAATTGCAAGACAATAATACTGGGCGACTTCAATATCTGTTTTCAGCAGCAAAATAACGGGCTATGCAAAAGGTATAAGCAAATTCTAGGATTAAATAGTTACACTCAACTAATTAATACTCCAACCCGGATCACACAGTTCTCAGCCACCCTAATTGACCACATACTTTGTAACCGTTCTGAGAACATTAGTCAGTAAGGCGTCATTACCACAGGTCTTAGTGATCATTTCGTCATTTACTGCACCAGGAAAATCACTAGGGATAGGATAGGCCTACACAGGACAATAAAAATGAGGTCAACTAGAAACTACAGTAAAGAAACACTGGTAAATAGGCTACACAATTGTGACTGGACAGAGATAACAAGTTGCACGGACGTAAACGATGCCTGGGAAAAATTCAAAACAATGTTCACTACCATCCTTGATTATATTGCACCAGTTAAAGAGGTTAGGATTAAACGAAGAACTGAACCCTGGATGAATACTGAGATATTAGATAATATGAAATTCAGAGACCAGCTGCTAAAAAGATTTAAAGAAAACAGACAGGATATTGCAGCACTAAATGAATTCCAAAGGGTGAGGAACAGAGTACAGAGACTTATAAAAGGAGCAAAGGCAAAGCACTACTGCTCAAAAATTGAAGAGTATAAGCATAACCCCAGAAAGCTCTGGCAACAACTAAAACAGTTGGGGTATAGCTATAAGCCAGTAGATAGGTCTAACATAGTGCTCACTATCGATAATGAGGTATGCCACGAAACATCGAAGGTGGCAAATTGCTTTAATTCATACTACACATCTGTTGCATCAACACTAGTAAGTAAACTACCAGCTGCATCAAATACCTTTAACACAGACTCTGATAAGTTTCAAACATACTATACCAATAAAGGGGTAACCCCAAACAGTTGTCAACTAGTAAGTGTATCTCATGACTTTATTCAAAAAGAACTAAGCAGGTTAAACCCAACTAAGAGCACAGGCCCTGATAACATCCCGTCTAAGTTCCTAAAAGATGGTGCTTCTGAACTGTCAATCCCTATTGCTCACATAATAAATCTATCAATCACCACTAATACCATACCGGAGGGGTTCAAGGAGGCCAGAGTTACTCCTATCTTCAAAAAAAATAGTAGGTCTGATGTAAGCAACTATAGGCCTGTTAGTATACTCAGTATAATATCTAAAATTCTAGAGAGGGCGGTGTATTCTCAAGTAGTTAAGTACCTTAATGACAACAACATTCTCCATAGCTATCAATCGGGCTTTAGAAGATCTTACTCAACCGACACCTCCCTTATTAATCTGATGGATTACCTGAGAACTGAAATGTCAAAGGAGAACCTCATAGGTATGGTAACCTTAGACCTGCAAAAGGCCTTCGATACTGTCAACCACAATATATTATGTAAGAAACTTCAAGCTATCGGTATAGGTTCTGTAGACTGGTTTAAGTCCTACCTTAGCAACAGGAGACAAATAGTCAAAATCAACAAAACAGAATCAGAACCCCTGCCGATAACATGTGGAGTTCCCCAAGGTAGTATTCTGGGTCCCTTGTTATTCTTATGTTATGTCAATGATATGCCTATCAGTGTCAAGTGCAAACTCCTACTGTATGCAGATGACAGTGCTCTGTTAGTGTCAGGTAAAGACCCACAAGATATTGCTAATGTTTTAACACTGGAACTGGAGTCCTGCAGCAAATGGTTAGTAGACAACAAACTATCATTACACCTAGGGAAAACTGAAGCCATTCTCTTTGGCACGAAACATAAACTGAGAAGGGTAAATAATTTTAATGTTCAATGTAATGGGGAGCCCATCACTTTGGTTTCATCAGTAAAATATTTGGGAATCCCCTTTGACCCATGCATGTCAGGAGAATTGATAGGGAACAGTGTAGTAAAGAAAGCGAATGCCAGACTGAAGTTCCTGTATAGACAAGCACAGTGTCTACCTACTGAGGCTCGCAGGACCCATGTCTAGCCCTTATACAATGCCATATGGATTACGCTTGCTCTTCTTGGTACTCTGCCTTGACAAAAAAACTGAAAGATAGACTGCAAATCACCCAGAACAAAATCGTAAGATTCATCCTGGGGCTGGGACCAAGAGAACATGTAGGCCAGGATGAATTACAGCAGTTGGATATGCTGAATGTTGAAGACAGAGTAAAACAACTGAAGCTAAATCATGTTTATAAAATTGCTCACAAACAATGTCCAGAATATCTTGCTGTCAATTTTGTCAAGGTTGGGAACCAGAGCAATCATAGTACTAGGGGGAGAGAGCACAACTTTGTAGTACCCACAGTCATTGGCCAGGCTTCAAACACCTTTTATTGTACAGCAATAAAGGAATGGAACAGACTACCCGCACATGTCAAAGCCAGTCATAGCATGAACCAGTTCAAGAAGAGTGCCAAAAGGTGTCTGATGAATGTAGCTACAGAAAGGGAGGGGAATGATTTTCAATTTTTTAGCTAACATACGTGTAAATTTTACCTTATTCCTAGTAATGACCCTCGTATTGTAGATAGTCTTAATGACCTTGGTGTAGTAAATAGTCTTTTTAGTATGATAATAAGATGTTATCTTCATTGTAGAATAATAAGAAAATATTATAACCTTTATATTATATAGAACGTTACTGCAATCCCCACACTATATATATATAATCTGCCATAATGTACCCCACAGCTCTGATTACACTTTCCTCCCAACCCCCCATGTCGAGATTTAATGCTCTCAATACAGAAATTCCTTGACCTCCTATCCTATATATCACCCTATTTAACCACCCCTTGACACTCCTCAGTCCATCACAAAAATATACTACATGAAAAGCCGACTCCTCCCCACCACATATCCCACACACCCCCCGTCAACGACCCGTCTATCCCGTAGAGCCACACCCGACGGTAAAATGCCGTGCAGAAAACGATACATTACATCCCAAACACGAGGTTGCAACCTCATCCTACTCAACCTATTCCATATACTTCCCCATGCATACATGGGGAAAATTCCCTCTACAGGCACTACAACCCTCCCTGCTAACAATCTACATAACCTACCTATTTTGACCTTTGCCGGCTCTCGATCCCACGCCATAGCCCTCAAAACAGTTTCACACTCATGCAACTCAACTCCTGTATACATCCGTTGCAATCTGTTATGAATCCTGGCCAAACCCCCCCCACCCACACTTTCCCTCATCACCTCCCTTTTAATGAAGACACATTTGACCCTCCGCTTTAAGTCCAGCAATCCCAGCCCCCCCCTTACTTACAGGTAACATTACCACGTCCCTTTTAATCCAATCACAGCTCGAACCCCACAATAATTTGAAAACCTTCCTAAGTATGTTGGTTATTGCTGGCCCAGTTAATGGGAACATGGCTGCCACGTGCCATACTTTGCTATACAGTAAGATATTAATAACAATGGCACGCTGCACAAGGGTCAAATGATAAGGTCGCAATGCACCCAAGCGTCCCTGAATCCTTTCTACCATCCTAATCGAGTTTTCCATGTATGCCACAGTTAGATCGTCTGCATAAATAAGACCACAAATTTTTACGAATTCACCTGCTTCCTCACAACTGCATTACCCCAATCAACCCTACCCGCCCAAGCTCCTAACCCCATAACCACGGATTTATCTGAATTTACCCTCATACCAGTTGCCCCTGTGAACATTTGTACTACCCCATCTAATGTGTCCATTGTCATCCCCTCCCTGATCAGAACAGTTGTATCATCCACATACCCAATTAAAACTGGCCAAACCCTCGCAACCTCACACCCTCGTCCCTCTACGTGACACATACGCTGCTCCACCAATCTATAAAAGGGGTCCTGTACGCACGCAAACAATAATTGTGACATAGGACACCCTTGCCTAAATTCCCTACCCATTACAATCTTCCCACCCAATCGACCATTAATCTGTACCCTTGCTATTGCACCTCCATACAACGCCTCAACCCAACCCACTATTTCTTCCCCAAACTCCTGACCCCTGAGGATGGCTTTCAATGTTTTCTGATCCACTCTATCGTATGCCCCTTGCCAATCGAGCACCACCAAACCTCCCCCCCTTCCCCCCCTTTTGCCTCCACGAAATCCCTAAGTAACCCATGCCCCTCCACCATAGACCTTCCTGGCAAACCAAACTGAGTTTTTGATACTACCCGCCCCACCACACACTTGACCCGATTTCCCAAAAGCTTCGCAAACAATTTGTAATCTGTGCATAACAACGAGATCGCCCGGTAATCCCGAAGTGTATGCTGCCCCTTACCCTTCGGTACCAATACAACGACAGCTGTTGCCTGCTTCTCACCCAGCTCACCTCTCTCCTTCATGCAATTAAATAACCTAACCAAAAAATGCCTCATTAATTCCCAATGCTGCTGATAAAACTCTGCCGGGAGTCCATCAATTCCCAGTGCTTTGCCCTTTCGCATTCCACTTAAAGCCCTCCATATTTCCCCCTCAGTTATTTCCCCACCCAGTGCTTCCCTATCACTGTTACGCAACTGACATACCACACTCCCACACACCTGTTCTAACACCCCATCCTCTACCCCTTCTCGTTTCCAGTACTTCTCATACCACTTATCAGCAAATGCCCCCATTCCTTCCATAGCTTGTATGACCTGCCCCTCCCTGTACCCTCCTATCGACTCATGAACCTTCAACCATGGAATAGTCATTGCATGCTGTCTTTGTTTCTGCCTACGCAATATGCACGATGAAGGTCTATCTCCACATAACACCTCTTCCACCCCCGCCTGTACCCGCATCGCTTGGAACCTCTCACCCTGTACCTCACGCAGCCTCCCTTTAATTGCCTTAATATCATCCATTGGATAAGTGCCTGCCACCGCCCCCCTTGCATAACAACCCCGTAACCTATCCTCCAAATAGTTGGCAAGCCCATATTTTAAAGAATTGATTCATTTCCCTTCCCTTATGTAATATTGCTTAATCCATTCTTTAGCCACACCATCCCACCACATCTCCACATCCTCTACCCCATTTACCTCTGCACGTAACCCCTCCCACAGCGTTCCAAATCCCTCTATCCCTTCCTCATCGCCTAACACACTTGCATTTAACTTCCAATATCCCCTAGATATACCTGCTAGTGACTCCCACCCCACCTGTGCTACTACCGCCCGATGATCCGAATAAGCTACTTCTATTGTACGGAAAAATGTCAACCAAACCCCTTGAGATATATACAGACTATCCAATCTAGCCGCGTAACCCCTTCTTACAAAAGTGTGCTCTACCTCCCACGCCCCTCCTCCAACCGCATCCCACAACTGAATATCCCTCAAAAGATCTCGCAAGGCCACTGACACGTGCCCCGCCCCTTTTGGTTCTATGTCAACCCTCCTAATAACACAGTTCCAGTCCCCACCAACGATGGCCACTGCAGGTAAACCACGTAAGAAGAAAACTAGTTCTTCACATACAAAATCCCTTTTTACTCTCACATTTTCTGCTGGTGCATACACACTTACAAAGGATACCCTCTGCCCCATCCACCACCCATCCACATGCAATACTCCCCCCCTCCCCCTCACTTCTTAGCATCACAAACGGGCTCGCCTCCCTGATCAATGTACCCACACCACCTTTCAGACGTGCAGATGGCAGAGTCATGACCTGAAACCCCTCCACCTCGAGCTCTCTTCCCTCCTTGAAATTGTGTTCTTGCATAAACACTACATCCACCCAATATTTACACAGAAACATTCGAAACCATTTCCTCTTCACACTATTACACAGTCCATTTACGTTCACAGTCATACACCTAAGGCCTCTTTATAGTTTCCAACCCTTCCTCCTCTCTTCATTCATCCCAGGGCCTCCTGCTCCAGAGCCAGCACAAGGCTTCGCACCATCAACCCCCCCCCCCATTTTTGCGATGCCTCTTATCTTGACTACCTCGAGAGTGCTCTTCCTTCCTCCCAGACCTCTGCGCCGGCGTCAGGACATCATCTGAGTCTGACGCCGCCGCTCTCTTCCTCGTGATGCCCTCCATATCCATGTTATCTTCTGAGGTTCCCTCACGATGTACCTCAACCTCCACCACGCCTCGTTCCACAGCACACGGCGACAACTCACGCTTACTAATTGGCCCTTCAACCCTTCTATGGTTTTTATTATTACATTCTACAGGCAACACCGTGCCTCTCACCAGCACAGGAACAACATCCTCTGCAGGCAGCGTCAATGTCCTCAACACTTCCTGAAGCTCTTCCTTGAGAGCCTGCACCTCCTCCTGCACTTGCACTTCTGTACTTTTTCCTTGCCTAGTAACAGATACTTTTATGTCACAGCTTACCTCACACACACCAGTCTCTTCTTTGGAATCCTCCACCTCTTCACTCCACAAGCGCCCAAGCCCATGCTTTCGCTTGGGGCTCTCAACAACAGCTACCACGCTGGTAACTGGTGCTTCACCAGTTTGTGCAGGTGCCCTCCTCAGCTTCACACACGCTGCGGCCATATGGTCGTACGCCCCACATATTCTGCACATACGTCTCTGTCCGGCGTACGATACCATAACTTGCGTCCTGAAGTCCTCCAACACAACGTAAGATGGTATGGGATGTCTCAGAGTCATATTCAGGGAAAAGGTTCCCTCCAGAGGGCCCATGTAAGCACCAGCCATTCACTTGCCCTGTTGTGCCAGATGTACGGTCCCATATGCCTCAAAAACACTCCTGATGTCAGCCTCATCTGCCTCAAATGGGACATTACAAATCTTAACCCACGTAAAGTAGCGAGATACGTCGATCAAACGCACCTTCACAGCTGGAGTAGTGTCAAGACTCACGTCTTGGAATCTCGTCACCAAAGACTTGTACACGGACGTGGAATTCAGTTTGACGAAGATTCGTAAGCCCCATTCAGGGCAACACCATACACCTCATCGTCCTGGATACCATAGGTCTCCCTAATGATTGTTGGGAGTAATACTTGCTCTGAAGAGGGTGAAATCGCCCCACGAAGCAGCTCAATACCGATGGTATTTACGCGCCTCCTCACACTCAGCGCCATGTTGATACAAGGTAGCTCGCCTGAAAACAGCAGAGGGGTGCAGAGCACAACCACGCTCTACTGTGGTCAGGCAGCGAATGAACGGGTGAGAGTGGGGTTTATAGACAGTCTCTCATCCTCGTTTTCTCCCTCTACCCTTTTGAACAGCACTCTAAACCCTGTACACAAGCTATTCACATATGTCTACAGAAGAGCTCAACTCGCCTCTATGAACCTTATTTCTACTCACAATAATAGAAAAAATATTCAGATTAAAAAAAATAACTTTATGTTCTGTATTAGAGATTAACAAAAATTCTAGTGAAAAAATATTGGAACCCACAACAACAGAGCAACAGAATGAGAGGATGATTACACTTCTAATACATTAATTTCCAGCTTTTACAGTACTAAGGATATTTTAAACTCATTTACAGATGCTACAGTAAAAATGTAATAAAAATAAAAATAATAATAATAATAATAATAATAATAATAATAATAATAATAAATAATGATAATACCTTCTCAATTAAACACTTGCCTTGTCCTGCATTACATTTCAATACAACAATGATGGTTCATTCAGAGTGAATTTCAGATGATATTACCTATCTAATCTTCTAATTAAACTGCATTTATTTCCCACACCTGAGTTACAGAACCATGCAAGACCTACTTTTGTCGGTCTTCGCATATTGGCAATTGATCGAGAACAAACTTTCACATCTTCATTTCTATAGGCTCATTTACCTTACATTGAGACACTCTATTGACTCATAGGAAATACATTCAAAATTCTCAAGTTTTCGAGGCTTGCCTATCAAAGGGGTAAGGACAGTCATGGAGTTTTCACAAGGAATATTTATCACGACTTACGTAGGTAATGCTCGAGGGGCTGACTTGCTTCATTACATATGTGTCTAGCTGATAAACAGGTTCAAAAGCAGCTCTTGTTGAAAGATAATTGGATAGACAGAGACAGCCATGCCTGTGTGTAGAGCAGCGAGAATAGAAAACATATACCAAAGTTCACTGTGGCAGTGCTGATGGTGCATGGTACCATCAGCATTACTGAAAAGCATTACTGATGGTGCACTTAATTTAACTGTATGTGTTTATAGTAGAACCTATTTATATTGAAATACAGGGCTTGACCCAACTGACTTTTTCTCCATATGGGTGACCTACTCTCATGACAGAATCAAAGCAGTTGTGCCACCAGCAATTTAATATAATTAGGTATTGCAAAGTGAGTAACTGTTACTTAGTTACATAAATACATGTTTGGTCCTATAACCCCATAACACCCCACCTCCAGATGAAATCTCACAAAAGATTGCTGTGTCCCTCAGGATACAGTTAGTCATATACATATATATATATATATATATATATATATATATATATATATATATATATATATATATATATATATGTCGTGCCGAATAGGCAGAACTTGCGATCTTGGCTTAAATAGCAACGCTCATCTTGCCATATAGGACAAGTGAAAATTTGTGTATGCCATAATTTCGCCAAAATCATTCTGAACCTAACGAAAAAAATATATTTGATTGTGTTTGTTTAGTATTAAATTATTGTAAACATATTTAAAATATATTTAGTTGGGTTAAGCTAAAATAAATTGTTCTTGTTATAATAAGGTTAGGTAAGTTTTCTAAGATTCTTTTGGTGCAAAATTAAATTTTTTTTACATTAACATTAATCAAAAAAATATATCTTTAAACTTATAAGAGAAAATTTTAGAAAGGACTTAAATTTAAATGAGTTCTTGCTAATTGACCAGTTTTACATATTTGGCACGACATATATATATATATATATATATATATATATATATATATATATATATATATATATATATATATATATATATATATATATATATATATATATATATATGTCGTGCCGAATAGGCAGAACTTGCGATCTTGGCTTAAATAGCAACGCTCATCTTGCCATATAGGACAAGCAAAAATTTGTGTGCAATAATTTCGCCAAAATCATTCTGAACCTAACGAAAAAAAAATATTTCACTGCGTTTGTTTAGTATTAAATTATTGTAAACAAATCTAAAATATATTTAGTTGAGTTAGGTTAAAATAAATTGCGCTTGTTATAATAAGGTTAGGTAAGTTTTCTAAGATTCTTTTGGAGCAAAATAAAATTTTTTTACATTAACATTATTGAAAAAAATATATCTTTAAACGTATAAGAGAAAATTTTAGAAAGGACTTAATTTTAAATGAGTTCTTGCTAATTGAGTCCTTTCTAAAATTTTCTCTTATACGTTTAAAGATTTTTTTTTCATTAATGTTAATGTAAAAAAAAACTAATTTTGCAGCAAAAGAATCTTAGAAAACTTACCTAACTTTATTACAACAAGAACAATTTATTTTAACCTAACCCAACTAAATATATTTTAGATTTGTTTACAGTAACTTAATACTAAACAAACACAGGGAAATATATTTTTTTCGTTAGGTTCAGAATGATTTTGGCGAAATTATTGCATACACAAATTTTCGCTTGTCCTATATGGCTAGATAAGCGTTGCTATTTAAGCCAAGATCGCAAGTTCTTCCTATTTGGCTCGACATATATATATATATATATATATATATATATATATATATATATATATATATATATATATATATATATATATATATATATACATAATTATTTTTTTATTAGCACACTGGCCGAATCCCACCAAGGCAGGGTGGCCCGATAAAGAAAAACTTTCACCATCATTCACTCCATCAAGACTTGCCAGAAGGGTGCTTTACACTACAGTTTTTAAACTGCAACATTAACACCCCTCCTTCAGAGTGCAGGCACTGTACTTCCCATCTCCAGGACTCAAGTCCGGCCTGCCGGTTTCCCTGAACCCCTTCATAAATGTTACTTTGCTCACACTCCAACAGCACGTCAAGTATTAAAAACCATTTATCTCCATTCACTCCTATCAAACACGCTCACGCATGCCTGCTGGAAGTCCAAGCCCCTCGCACACAAAACCTCCTTTACCCCCTCCCTCCAACCTTTCCTAGGCCAACCCCCTACCCCGCCTTCCTTCCACTACAGACTGATACACTCTTGAAGTTACTCTGTTTCGCTCCATTCTCTCTGCATGTCTGAACCACCTCAACAACCCTTCCTCAGCCATCTGGACAATAGTTTTGGTAATCCCACACCTCCTCCTAACTTCCATACTACGAATTCTCTGCATTATATTCACACCACACATTGCCCTCAGACATGACATCTCCACTGCCTCCAGCCTTCTCCTCGCTTGAACATTCATCACCCATGCTTCACACCCATACAAGAGCGTTGGTAAAACTATACTCTCATACATTCCCCTCTTTGCCTCCAAGGACAAAGTTCTTTGTCTCCACAGACTCCTAAATGCACCACTCACCCTTTTCCCCTCATCAATTCTATGATTCACCTCATCTTTCATAGACCCATCCGCTGACACGTCCACTCCCATTTATATATATATATATATATATATATATATATATATATATATATATATATATATATATATATATATATATATATATATATATATGTCGTGCCGAATATGTAAAACTGGTCAATTAGCAAGAACTCATTTAAAATTAAGTCCTTTCTGAAATTTTCTCTTATACGTTTAAAGATATATTTTTTTTCATTAATGTTAATGTAAAAATTTATAATTTTGCATCAAAAGGAACTTAGAAAACTTACCTAACCTTATTATAACAAGAACAATTTATTTTAGCCTAACCAAACTAAATATATTTTAGATTTGTTTACATTAATCTAATACTAAACAAACACAGTGAAATATATTTTTTTCGCTTGGTTCAGAATGATTTTGGCGAAATTATTGCATACACAAATTTTCACTTGTCCTATATGGCAAGATGAAAGTTGCTATTTAAACCAAGATCGCAAGTTTTGCCTATTCGGCACGACATATATATATATATATATATATATATATATATATATATATATATATATATATATATATATATGTCGTGCCGAATAGGCAGAACCTGCCATCTTGGCTTAAATAGCAACGTTCATCTTGCCATATAGGACAAGTAAAAATTTGTGTATGCAATAATTTCGCCAAAATCATTCTGAACCTAACGAAAAAAATATATTTCACTGCGTTTGTTTAATATTAAATTATTGTAAACAAATCTAAAATATATTTAGTTGGGTTAGGCTAAAATACATTGTTCTTGTTACAATAAGGTTAGGTTAGTTTTCTAAATTCCTTTTGGTGCAAAATTATAATTTTTTACATCAACATTGGTGAAAAAAATATATCTTTAAACGTATAAGAGAAAATTTTTAGAAAGGACTTAATTTTAAATGAGTTCTTGCTAATTGACCAGTTTTACATATTCGGCACGACATATATATATATATATATATATATATATATATATATATATATATATATGTATGTGTGTGTGTGTGTGTGTGTGTGTGTGTGTGTGTGTGTGTGTTTGTGTGTGTAGTTTTAAAAATGCAGTATTAGAATGTGGGGCAGAAGTTTGTGTTTATAGGAGAGTGGGTGCAGGAGGAATGAGAAGTGATTGGTGGAATGATGAAGTAAAGGGTGTGATAAAAGAGAAAAAGTTAGCTTATGAGAGGTTTTTGCAAAGGAGAATTGTTTTAAGAAGAGTAGAGTTTATGGAGAGTAAAAGAAAGGTGAAGAGTGTGGTGAGAGAGTGCAAAAGGAGAGCAGATGATAGAGTGGGAGAGGCACTGTCAAGAAATTTTAATGAAAATTAGACAAAAAATTTGGAGTTACACAAGTTAAGAACGAATGGATTTGTCAGTTAAAAACTGAGTAGGGGAGTTAGTAGATGGGGAGATGGTGGTTTTGGGTAGATGACAAGAATATTTTGAGGAACTTTTAAATGTTGATTAAGAAACAGAGGCAGTAATTTCATGCACTGGCCAGGAAAGTATACGATCTTTTAGGAGTGAAGAAGAACAGGATGTGAGTGCAGGGGAGGTGCGTTAGGCATTACGTAGAATGAAAGGGGGTAAAGCAGCTGGAACTGACGGGATCATGACAGAAATGTTAAAAGCAGGGGGGATATAGTGTTGGAGTGGTTGGAATTTTTGTTTAATAAATGTATGAAAGAGGGGAAGGTACCTAGGGATTGGCAGAGAGCATGTATAGTCCCTTTATATAAAGGGAAAGGAGAAAAAAGAGATTGTAAAAATTATAGAGGAATAAGTTTACTGAGTATACCAGGAAAAGTGTACGGTAGGGTTATAATTGAAAGAATTAGAGGTAAGACAGAATGTAGGATTGCGGATGAGCAAGGAGGTTTCAGAGTGGGTAGGGGATGTGTAGATCAAGTGTTTCCATTGAGGCATGTATGTGAACAGAATTTAGATAAAGGTAGGGAAGTTTGTATTGTATTTATGGATTTAGAAAAGGCATATGATAGAGTGGATAGGGAAGCAATGTGGCAGATGTTGCAAGTATATGTAATAGGTGGTAAGTTACTAAATGCTGTAAAGAGTTTTTATGAGGTTAGTGAGGCTCAGGTTAGGGTGTGTAGAGGAGAGGGAGATTACTTCCCAGTAAAAGTAGGTCTTAGACAGGGATGTGTAACGTCACCATGATTGTTTAATATATTTATAGATGAGGTTGTAAAAGAAGTAAATGCTAGGGTGTTCGGGAGAGGGATGGGATTAAATTATGGGGAATCAAATACAAAATGGGAATTAACACAGTTGCTTTTTGCTGATGATACTGTGCTCATGGGAGATTCTAAAGAAAAATCGCAAAGTTTAGTAGATGAGTTTGGGAGTGCGTGTAAAGGTAGAAAGTTGAAAGTGAACATAGAAATGAGTAAGGTGATGAGGGTATCAAATGATTTAGATAAAGAAAAATTGGATATCAAATTGGGGAGGAGGAGTATGGAAGAAGTGAATGTTTTCAGATACTTGGGAGTTGACGTGTCGGCGGATGGATTTATGAAAGATGAGGTTAATCATAGAATTGATGAGGGAAAAAAGGTGAGTGGTGCGTTGAGGTATATGTGGAGCCAAAAAACGTTATCTATGGAGGCAAAGAATGGAATGTATGAAAGTATAGTATTACCAAGACTCTTATATGGGTGTGAAGCTTGCGTTGTGAATGCAGCAGCGAGGAGGCGGTTGGAGGCAGTTGGAGGCAGTGGAGATGTCCTGTCTAAGGGCAATGTGCAGTGTAAATATTATGCAGAAAATTCGGAGTGTGGAAATTAGGAGCAGGTATGGAGTTAATAAAAGTATTAGTCAGAGGACTGAAGAGGTGTTGTTGAGGTGGTTTGGTCATTTAGAGAGAATGGATAAAAGTACAATGCCATGGAGAGCGTATAACTCTGTAGGGAAAGGAAGGCGGGGTAGGGGTCGTCCTCAAAAAGGTTGGAGGGAGGGGGTAAAGGAGGTTTTGTGGGCAAGGGGCTTGGACTTCCAGCAAGCGTGCGTGAGCGTGTTAGATAGGAGTGAATGGAGACGAATGGTATTTGGGACCCTACGATCTGTTGGAGTGTGAGCAGGGTAATATTTAGTGAAGGGATTCAGAGAAACCAGTTGTTTTTATATAGCCAAACTTGAGTCCTGGAAATGGGAAGTACAGTACCTTCACTCTAAAGGAGGGGTTTGGGATATTAGCAGTTTGGAGGAATATGTTGTGTGTCTTTATACGTATATGCTTCTAAACCATTGTGTTCTGAGCACCTCTGCAAAAACATTGATAATGTGTGAGTGAGGTGAAAGTGTTGAATGATGATGAAAGTATTTTCTTTTTGGGGATTTTCTTTCTTTTTTGGGTCACCCTGCCTCAGTGGGAGACGGCTGACTTGTTAAATATATATATATATATATATATATATATATATATATATATATATATATATATATATGTGTGTGTGTGTGTGTGTGTGTGTGTGTGTGTGTGTGTGTGTGTGTGTGTGTGTGTGTGTGTGTGTGTGTGCGGGATTACCAAAACTGTTGTCCAGAGGGCTGAGGAAGGGTTGTTGAGGTGGTTCGGACATGTAGAGAGAATGGAGCGAAACAGAATGACTTCAAGAGTGTATCAGTCTGTAGTGGAAGGAAGGCGGGGTAGGGGTCGGCCTAGGAAAGGCTGGAGGGAGGGGGTAAAGGAGGTTTTGTGTGCGAGGGGCTTGGACTTCCAGCAGGCATGCGTGAGCGTGTTTGATAGGAGTGAATGGAGACAAATGGTTTTTAATACTTGACGTGCTGTTGGAGTGTGAGCAAAGTAACATTTATGAAGGGATTCAGGGAAACCGGCAGGCCGGACTTGAGTCCTGGAGATGGGAAGTACAGTGCCTGCACTCTGAAGGAGGGGTGTTAATGTTGCAGTTTAAAAACTGTAGTGTAAAGCACCCTTCTGGCAAGACAGTGATGGAGTGAATGATGGTGAAAATTTTTCTTTTTCGGGCCACCCTGCCTTGGTGGGAATCGGCCAGTGTGATAATAAAAAAAATAATAAATATATATATATATATATATATATATATATATATATATATATATATATATATATATATATATATATATATATATATATATTATTGTACCCATGGCGCAAGTGGTATTGATCAATAACAACACTGCACTAGCCAAGGAGTCGAACCCATGCTGTTTTGGCCCACCTCATGGTGAGAGAAAACGCATGACGCTTGAGACAACTAGTGGTCTAAAGCGTACTTTCGCGTAGAAAGTACGGCATATGGCCGAAAAAGTGGCTTGTATAGTGTATTCAGAAGAGTGGAAGCAGGAGGAGGAGGGATCACAGTGGAATCATCCACTAGTGTACGTAGGTCTTCATCCAAAGGTTGGACAAGTAATGAAGAATTCCTTGTATTAAGATCCCATGATGTTGCAGTATCTGACACATGTAATAAATGATTATGAAACCAACAAATTGAAGATTGAGACACACATGCAACATATGAAACCACTGTGTGACGAAACGTTGACTTAATAAAGATTCCTATATGTAGCATAAGTGTCTCAATCTTCTACTTGTCGGTTTCATAACCATTTATCAAAATGAATAACTTGACTGCAGCATTAAGTTTGTTGACTGGCCAACAGAATTTACCAGTAATAGAGGCATTGACACATAGATAAAAAGTCAACAAAAAATACAAAGCCAAACTTTGTCCTATAAAAATGAAGCAGATCTCTACTATGAGATGAGGTAGCCCATGGCTTACAAATAGCATTTTTAGATCCATAGATAAGAAACATTACGAAAAACAATGTAGACGAGGCTTAATAACTAAAGATTATAATGAAAACTATACATCAGGGTTATAGAAAGGAACTGGAAAACAATCAGATCCTGGGTTCTTAAAAGCTAACCAAAACCAGAGATATTGTCCTAGCTAAACCCAGCGAACCACATCTCTACCCTATTGGAACATTCAGTATGTTAACTTATTTCTTTCTCTACCCTAGGATCAAGTCTGGCTAACAAAATTCCAAGCACTAATACCCGAGCGAATGATTATTTACGTGGAAAATTCCCATCATCCCTCTGTGTTGCTCCAACCAACCCCACAGACGACACAGTCATTATTAATTCACTGAAAAACAAATTAGGAAATTAAGCTCAAGCTAACACAACCGTTCACAAAAAGCAGCTCATGTCCTTTCACCGACCATTATATTACTCTTTAATTAACAAATCACTAGAAACCAACACTTTCTGGACATTACTAAAGATAGAAAGAGTTACTCCAATACACAAAGGTGGAGGCCGAACTGATGTAAATAATTATAGGCCAATATCTAACTTACCATTGTTAACCAAATTTATTATTTTTTGAAAAACCAATACACAGGTAATTATACTCCTTAATACCATCATAAAATATTCTCATCACCTTCTAGATGGGTTTCAATCACAAGCGATACAATCATAATATGCTTGACTTTCTTTACAGAGCTCTTGAGAAAAATGAATATCTACTAGGCTTCTTAACTGTCCTAATGAATGCCTTCGATACAGTAGACCATGGCATCCTGCACCTCTAACTTGATCATAACAGTATCATTGGTAAGGCACTTGCATGACATCTATATGACTCTATCAAGGGTACAACATCTTCAGCAAGACCTGTGGACATTGGCATTCCATAGGGAAGTGTCCTTGGCCTACTTCTTTTCCTTTTATATCTCAACGATCTTTCAAACGTACCACAGCATCTTAGACCTGTTCTCTTTGCCGAGGACACAACTTTTGTCATCTCCCACCCAAATTCAGCATCCCTCAAAAATCTTGTTAATAAAGAGCTTTTAAAAATATCATCATGTATGACTACCAATAAACTCCTGTTTAACATTTACCAGGGAGCACAGCAAGTAATGTTCAACTGAACATTATGTTGCTAAACATAATGAAGGAAAATTTGTGAGTCAGTCCCTTGATAGCAACTTGAAATTTAACACCCACATCCAACAGAAATAATTTTGAATGGTTTTCTGAATAAAAATAGCCTGAAAATAGAGGAAATATTCGATATTTTTGCCGATGTTCAAGAATAAAAATCAATCACACGTCAAATATACATCAAGTAGTGGATCTAATATGCGCTCACGAACGCGCTGTTATTATTTTTACAATTATTATAATAAAGTGTAATAGTAAATCTTGTATTTTTTCGTGTGAATAAAACATATATTTGGAATTCATGTGAAAGACTGGAAACGTAACTAACGAACAAGGAAAATATTATTGACGTGCCATGAATATCTGCAGTATTTATTCTTGACCCTATTTTGAAACCAGAAGATTTTGAAATTTATGTGAAATTGGCCAAATCACCAATTTTTGATCACTTTATTAAATAGTTGAAATAGTTGACTGGGTGGGTTCTTGTGCTCAGTCGATAAAATGAAAGGCATAGTAGCGATATAGCTAATAATGTGGTAGGCTGAACAACGTAATTGGCCTAAAATAGGACTCAAAGTGGGCAATATCACCCAAGAGTAAATACTGCAATATACAATTTACACATTACTTTAAAATATTATCATCCTGATAACCTTAGTGTTCACCGTTGAAGGACTAGTAATTTCCATCAACACTTTCTCCTTAGAGTTCACAGATATATGTATTAACTGTTTGGTGAGCCAAACCTATCTTACGTCCGATCTATAATAATAATATAATAATCTTTATTTTTACAATTACATGATACATCTTATACAGACCTAGCTGACATAGAATGACCCTTGTTATGGAGAGCATTTTGGGAAATTTGGTTATGTCCCCAGGATGCAACTCACACTAGTTAGCTAGCACCCAGTTACCTATTTACTGCTAAGTGAACAGGGACTGCTGGTGTCTTAAGAAAACATGTTCAGATGTTTCCACCTATACCAGGGATCAAACCATGGACCTCACTGTGTGATTTGAGTGCTCTACCAACTGACCAACTTGGAATTTAATTATTTCTTACTTGAAATTTAAAGAAAGATGCTTAGGACTCCCAATTTTATCACAATTATCCTGAGATGCCATTGTAATGAACACAAAAAATATTATAATTTATGTAATAACTTTAAAACGTTTAAAACTTTGGAAAACAACCAGAATACAGAGAGACTCATAGTACACAAATGCTGTAAAAAGACTGGATCACTCATAACAAAATGTTGATGGACACTTTTCTCCAACTCAGCTGTTAAGTGAGTCAGGCAAAAAAAAAATGCCAAGGACGTAAAACAAATGCTGAACGTAAAGAACAATAGATATAATTGAAAACCACCTAATTGTGGAATGCCAGAAAGCGGAATACCGTAAAGTAAGGCCCTACTGTATACTGTGCTGTAAAATGGTGAAATAACTGTTTTTTACATGTTTTAATGATTAATTTTTCTAACATTATGTACGTAGAAATAAGTGTCACTCTTTGACTATATCTGGTTATCTATCGTTAATATTTCTGATGCAGGAAGACCCCACTTATACAGCAGGTTAGGTTCTGGGCTACTGCTGTAAGCGACAATCGCTGTACATTTTACACTTTCAGATGCATATCAATGCCTGATTGTGTGAGCATATACAACACACTTATTACTCACCTTAAAATAGTTTTGAACTTGTAGGAAGTTTGAATAAATGAAGAATAGGTACAACTGAAAACCGATTCATCAGCAAAATGTCGTAAGGTAAAGCATTGTAAAGTGGGGCCCTCCTGTACATATTTAGGATCGTGGCAATATACTGGGTTATATGAACAGCATAATTTATGTAATTCAATAACACCTTTTCACCTTCAAGACCACTGTAAAACATATTTTCAAGAAAATATTCTATTACAATTGCTGGTGTATTACTCATCAAAACATGGAAATCCGTCAAAATCCTTGACTTAATCGAATCTTCCTTGGTTCAGTCTGTAGTGTGTTTTGTGGCTGGATCCCATCCTCTTCCTCATCCTCATATCTGACATAGACAGAACTGTAAGCCATAGCTCTGTGTCTTCATATGTGGATGACACCCGAATTGCCATGACACCGAACTGTGGATGATACCGAAATACTATGACATTGAAGACACCGCAAGACTTCAAGTGGACATCAACCAACTCTTCAAATGGGTCACTCAAAGCAATATGAAGATGAATGAAGAGAAATCTCAACTACTCAGATATGTAAAACTTGAGGAAATTAAAACTGTATCACAGTATACAGCAAATTCTAACCATACAATAGACTAAAAAGTTAATGTGAAGGACCTGGGAGTGATTCAAATTCAAATTCAAATTCAAAGTTTATTCTCTATAAGGATTACAATGCTGAGTTTACAGAATTTGGTTATTGTGTGGTTTACATGTAGTAAAATACTAATTACAGAGTGTACCACTAGAACACCTAGCATGGCTAGGCATTTCGGGCAGACTTAGATTAATTCTTAACTTTAAAATATTACAAATTATGAGGTAAGTTGGTATTATGGCTAAGTGACTAAATACTAGTTTGTGAGTTTAGCAATGTGAATGCTTTTGTTTTGGCACTATACATAGTTTCAGTATTGGAGTATCACAGGCCAACTTATGACTAGTTAAGATTCATTATTTTGAGATTGAGATTGAGATTTCTGTTTATGGTCAAATGGGTGAGAGAGTGTAAGTGTGAACCACCAGATGGTATTCGTATAATTAGTTGACAGGGTGTATCAGGGAGATAAGATGTTTTCTGATGGTAGTTTGGAAGGTGATGAATGTGTCTGCAGTTTTAAAATTTTCAGGTAGGGTGTTCCAGATTTTAGGGCCTTTGACATACGTTGAATTTTTGTAAAGGTTTAGTCGGACACGGGGAATGTCATAGAGATGTTTGTGTCTTGTGTTGTGCCTGTGGGTTCTGTCACAACTATCAAGAAAGCGTTTTAGGTCAAGGTTAATATTGGAATTTAAGGTCCTGTAGATGTAGATTGCACAGTAGTAAGTGTGTATGTACTGAACAGGGAGTAAGTTTAGATCTATGAAGATTGGGAGGGTGTGTTGCCAGGGATGGGATTTAGTGATTATTCTTACTGCTGCTTTTTGTTGGGTTATTATTGGCTTTAGGTGTGTTGCTGCAGTTGAACCCCAAGCACAGATAGCATAGGTGAGGTATGGATATATAAGTGAATGGTATAGTTTGAGAAGGGCAGTTTGCGGCACGTAGTATCGTATCTTGGAGAGGATCCCAACCGTTTTGGATACTGATAATGACAGAGGATCTCACATTCAAAGACCACGGCAATGTATCTACCGCATCTGCTAGAAAAATGATTGGATGGATAATGAGAACCTTCAGAACTAGGGATGCCAAGCCAATGATGATTCTCTTCAAATCACTTGTTCTCCCTAGGCTGGAATACTGCTGTACACTAACTGCCTCCATCAAGGCAGGCGAAATTGCTGACCTGGAGAGTGTACAAAGAACGTTCACGGCACACATAATTACGATAAGGCACTTAAATTTCTGGGAACTGTTGAAGTCCCTTGATCTGCATTCCCTGGAATGCAAACGAGAAAGATATATCATAATATACACTTTGAAAATTCTAGAGGGATTAGTATCATCTTGCATACGAAAATCACTACTTATGAAAGCAAAAGACTTGGCAAGCAACGCAACATTCCCTCAGTGAAAATCAGGGGAGCCACGAGTACACTGAGAGACAACACATTAAGTGTCATGGGCCCAAGACTGTTCAACTGCCTCCCAGCATACATAAGGGGGATTACCAAGAGACCCCTACCTGTCTTCATGAAGGCACTGGACAGGCACCTAAAGTCAGTACCTGACCAGCTGGGCTGATCCACCACGAGGCCTGGTCTCAGACCGGGCCTCAGGGGCGCTGATCCAGGAAACCCTCTCCAAGTATTCTCCAGGTATACCTTTTAGTATCAAGAAATTATAATAAATTTTGAATCCATACGTCATCTTCTTGCAAGTTTCAAACAATGTTTACTGGCAGGGATGCTGGTTGTGGTACACTAGGCCCTGATTTCATTATTTATTGATGCTAGTTAGGTGTACTAGTAGGCTGGACACAGTCATCACCTGTGTAGTTAACCATGATACTCTGTGTTGACCTGCCTGGCCTTAATTTTTTTTAAAAGGCGTGATGAGATTGTATAACAGCCAAAGAGTTGAACTGAGCACCAAAATATTAGCACGTGGCATACTTGAAAGTACGGAAAATTGTGTTAGTGTATCGGACACATTGCCATCACCTATGTACTAGTAGATTGGGCACAGTTAAAAGTTTTATGTGTGGAATAGTGGACGGTAATCATATTGCTTGATCTGGCAGTCAGCACAATTTGCTTCAGCAAGTAAATGAATGGTTAAAGAATTGCTACAGTTTGGTACTTGTATTAATGATGGTAGAATTACCGACAATATGTTAGGTAAAAAAAACACAAGTGCAACTAATGTGACATTTTACTGTGGCATCGTTTTGCTCTTCAGGACCTTTGTCAAGCCGTTAAAAACAATACATTGACACAGAGGGTATATATAGGCATATATTGAGGTGTAAAGCAAGTATAATCATTGTAGAATTAATAATAGTTGTAATACTGATTGTGGTAGTAGTAGTATTACAATTGGTAGTAATAGTCGACATGCACTTGAGTTAAAAAGGATATTAGAGCTTATTGCTTGAGTAGCATTAAAATGGGTTGGGCAAAAATTTGTCTTAGTTGGTTGGACTTGAGAAGGCGTGTTGCAGTGTTCCTTCCCTTTTATGTTCTTATGTGTAGCTTCAATGTTACGACTTTTTAATCATAACTTTAATAAAATGTGCTGGCACCTAAAGGATAAATGACCTGACAAGTCTAGGGGTATTTAAATTACGATAAACAAGCACTCTAGAGACAGCTTGTACCAATATTTTACATGTGGAATAATAATTGTTATTATAAGGAAGGACACAAAAACTTACCAATACAAAAATATGTATATTAATCATAAAGTATATAAAACATACACTTTACTAAAAAAAAAAAAAAAACTAGACTCCAGTTCACATTAGCTCACTAGCACACTACTGATAGTGAGTAAAGAAAATATATAAACAGGGAGGTTTTATAACACCCCCCTCCTTTCTGCCTGCTACTAAGCAGGCAGAAAACATTTAAATATTCTCCAAAACAGAGGCCCTTGCACAAAGTAGGGCCTTACAGATAAACATAAGAGCACCAGAGCGAATAAAATAACCCATGGCCTAAATTCCCCAAAATCATTCCCCACCATGACGACTTGTCCCAGCCGCCACTCCTCTTGTATTAACTCACAAACACCTCATCTACTCCTGTCTCCTGGCCGCTGCCTGGCCAAGAATAATACGCACCCGGTTTCAGTACAATCCAGGAACTGTGGAGCATCGTTTTATAAATATATATATATATATATATATATATATATATATATATATATATATATATATATATATATATATATATATATATAAATATACATGTCGTGCCGAATAGGCAGAACTTGCGATCTTGGCTTAAATGGCAACGCTCATCTTGCCATATAGGACAAGCGAAAATTTGTATATGCAATAACTTCGCCAAAATCAGTCTGAACCTAACGAAAAAAAATATATTTCACTGTGTTTGTTTAGTATTAAATTATTGTAAACAAATCTAAAATATATTTAGGTGGGTTAGGCTAAAATAAATTATTCTTGTTATAATAAGATTAGGTAAGTTTTCTAAGATTCTTCTGGTGCAAAATCATAATTTTTTACATTAACATTAATGAAAAAAATGTATCGTTAAACGTATAAGAGAAAATTTTAGAAAGGACTTAATTTTAAAGGAGTTCTTGCTAATTGACCAGTTTTACATATTCGGCACGACATATATATATATATATATATATATATATATATATATACATACAAATTATACCGTAACAGTCAGCAAGAGCAACTATGGGTTTATTGTTTTGAGGAGGATTCTTCATATTTCAGAGATGATGAAGCTACCTTTATTTTGCTTAATTTTGTTAGAAATAGCGATTAATGATGATTCAAGGTATTTAAGTATATGGAAATTAGGATCTTTAATCACTAGTTGGATGTCATTGAATTTCATGAGGTGACTGGTAAAATTCCGCTGTTGTACGCAGGCATTGTTCAAGTTATCGTTCCTACATGCAGTAATGTGTTCATTGAGACGTGTTTCAAGGTTTCTTGCTATTTTGCCTACGTGTATATTTTATTGGAGATTCCACAGGGTATGGAAGTGCTGGTAGTGATAATGACTCTAGTTGTGGAAAATTACATTTACCTGGATGAATCTCATTACATACATACAAGTAAATGGTAACAAAGATAATTATTATTTATCAAAGTTACAGAGACAATTATGAATTTTTAGGACACCTAGGTCGCAAAAATGTTCCCCTTCGATACCTACCATCAGTCTCTCCACAAGTTGCTCTAGACCTATATTAATTGCAAATGAAATGTACATACACACCAGGGATTCTGGTAAAATTATTATAATTTTCGTGGACTCTATATTAAAATTAATAAATGATTACATATACACATTTATATAACAGAAGGAGAATTTATAATCATAACACTCACCAATTTGTCTGGAGATTACTGTGTATCATACTCAAAACCCCCCTGTCTACATTTATGATAATAATACCGGCCAGAACTATAAACATAATTATAGACATGACTTAGCTGGGGGTAATATCCTGTTTTTATCTAATTACGGAGTCCTGTCCAGTCGCCTGATTCTCTCGTTATGTAGGACTGCAATTCCAACAATTTCGGCTCCTGTTTGAGAGGTGTAATCCCAATATAACCTCTAGAGCGACAAAAATTCTTCTTATTTCCACTAACGTTTTCTTGGTTCATTCAAAAAACATGGTGACTCTTCTCTGCTCGTCCGCGCAGGCGCCGAGCTTCCCATTTTTTTTTTATAATTTTTATTAAATACAATATATTTTATTAATTTACATACAAATACACTATTTTCGGAAAATATACTATATATTTTTCACACTGCGGCCGGGCGGAGTTCGTTGCTAAATGCCTAAATTACTCCTTCCTTTAGGAGACGATTCCAGCCGGTTCTGGCTTGAGTGGCTGTTCTCCTAGTAGGTCTTACTACGATTTCATCTTCCTACATCACTTGGTCAGCATTACCTTCCGTATCACTCATGTCACTTTCCCTTAGATTTTCATTTACATTTGATTGAATGCCATTTAATTCCAAGGGAATCAATTTATTAATTTTGCGTAAACTTTCCTGGCCACGACACAACACTTTGACATTCTGGACAACACCATGTGCATCTGGGTACAATGTCAATACTTTGCCCAGAGGCCACAGTGTTCGATGTTGTTCAGTATCAATTAACACAATGTCACCTGGTTGAATGTTCTGTCGATTTACTGCCTCTGTTGCACCATAAAAGTGTTCACATAGTGTAAGAAGATATTCCTTACGCCACACATTAGACCAGTGATCAATTACTTCATCTAACATTTTAAATTTATCACACAACACTGCCGCATCATTGTAATCTTCATCACTTTCTTCAGGATTATTTCTATCGACAGGAGCAGCTTCCAATTTCCTTCCACATATTAGGTGAGAAGGTGTTAATACATCTGCATCAGGTGTATCACTCATGTACGAGAGAGGCCTATTATTTATACAGTTCTCCGCCTCCACTAACACTGCATGGAATTCTTCCAAATTAATTCTCTTCCAGTGTAGTACTTTACGGAGACACCTCTTCACTGTGCCTATAAGCCTTTTGTACAGCCCCCCCTGCCAAGGGGCTCTAGGAGTAATACATTTCCAGGTACACCCTCGCTGGGTTAACAGAGATTGAGCCTCGTTACTATTATTTAATTCTATCAAGTGTTGAGCACCTGCTACAAAATTTGTGGCAATATCCAAAATCATCAATCTCGGACAGGATCTCCTAGCTGCAAATTTTCGAAACAGCTGTATAAACTGCTCTGCAGACAAGTCCTGAGCCACTTCTAAATGAACTGCCCTAGTAGCAGTACAACTGAACAAGCATACATACACTTTCAGTGGAACATCATCTGAAGTACCGGTTAAAATGGTTGGACCACTATACTCTACACCTGTTACATCAAATAGTTTCACTAATTGTACACGCTCCTTTGGCAATGGTGGAGGACCTGGGTACATATATGATCTGGCATCCACACGGCGACATATTACACAAGATTTAATCACCCTTTTTACACTTTTCCATCCTTGTTTAATCCAGAAAGTTTCCCTAATACAATTTAAGGTATCTTGTACCCCACCATGCACTACATTTTTATGGGCATTTAAAACAATTAAATTTGTTAGATGATGAGTTTTGGGCAGTAAGATAGGGCGTTTAGCATAATCACCCAATTCAGCATTTTGTAACCTACCTCTACACCTAATTACATTGTTCTCTAAATACAGCCCCAATTTCTCTATTTTGGAACCTTTCACAATTTTACTTTCCATCATCAATTTAATCTCATTTCCATAGATTTCTTCCTGTGTCCTCTTTACCCAATATTCAAGAGGATGTGAAAACTTATATGAGATATTCATCTTGTTTAGAAATTTAAACACCAACTCAGTTACATTCATTAGTTTGGGTAAAGAAGAATACCTATCTATATCAATGGCTAAGGAAGGACAAACTATTGGAGTGGTGGTCACAGTAATTTCAACAGGAGCAATTTACGCCTTTTGTACAGGCCAATTAGTTTTATTTACTAACCAGCTCGGTCCTTTAAACCATGATAGAGCATTTACAAATTTAGCATAAGGTAAACCTCGAGACAAGATATCAGCTGGAATCTCCTCACGAGGTATATGACTAAATGTTAACATATGCTGACCCAAACTATTATGCTTCTCTTGCATCTGATTAATTTCAGTGACTCTGTTTTGTACGTACACAATTTTACTGTTTCCATTACGAATCCATTGCAAGGATACCTCATTATCAGACCAAATTACGGTGTCGCTAATATTTATCTCCTGCAACTTATTTCTTATATAATTAGCGAATTTGACACCTACATAAATGGCTGTTAATTCCAACTGAAGTAAGGTACGTGATTTAATTTGAGACACTTTAGCCTTAGACATAACAAGAGAAATAACACTATTACATTGAAGGTAAGCAACTGCTCCATATGCCAATTTTGAAGCATCACAAAAGATGTGGAGTATATTTTTCCCATCTGGATTGGCCACCTGGCGTGGGGACTCCAACATTGGAATTTTTTCATAATCACCAATTAATTCATCCCACCTGTTAATGAATTCCTGAGGTAGAGTTTCATCTCAAGCACATTTAAGCTTCCATGCTTCTTGTATTAATAATATCCCTCTTATAGTAACGGCAGACACTAAACCTAGTGGATCAAAACATTTGGAAACTTCAACAAGCAAAACTCTCTTAGTTAATTTACTGGGCATACTGCAATTATTAGGTTTTAACATTAACAAATCTCTCTCAGTATCCCAAGTTAATCCCAATACATTACTGCATTTTGACACTTCATCTCCAGGATAATATTTACTTATTTTGTCCTTTAATTTGGACAAATTACTATTCCATTCCCTCAGAGGCATATTTGCACTTTGCATTATTTTCTTAGCCTCTCCATAAGTCATTAACATTTCCTCTTCAGTTGACGTCACACCCAGGAAATTGTCCACATAAATTGTTTGCTCATTACTTTACTCAATGAACTTCCTATACGTTTAAGGTGTGCATTTATCATCGCTTGAAGTAGGAACAGACTGGATATAGCACCAAATAATACGCTCCTGAAGCAAAAGGTTTTTAGAGGGCTAAGTGGGTCACTAGGATACTCGGGCCATAAGAAGCGGGTACAATCCCGGTCAGCATCTTGTAAACCCACTCTTAGGAGAGCTTTACTTACATCAGCCGTAAAGGCATAATTCTTCATCCTGAAATTTAATAAGAGATCTCCTAATTTTTCCGTCAACAACAGACCTGTCATCAAACAGTCATTTAAACTAGGTACATTTTTGTTACTCCTGGCACTACAATTAAACACAATCCTCAGAGGAGTGGTCTTAGAATCCTTCTTCACTCCCTGATGTGGCTTGCTCAGGAGGTACCTCTTCTATAAACTTATTAATTAATTGTTCAGTAATTATATCATTATAGGCAGTCAACAATTCTGGTGTCTTACTCAGTTCGCAGAGCTGAGCCTTTAATTGTCCATATGCCATTCTGTAATTAGTGGGCAATTCTGGATGGTTCAGTGTCCACGGAATTCGTACCCAGTATTGTCCAGATTCAAATTTTACATTTCTCAGGTATTGTTCCTGAGTAAAAGAATCGTCTGAACTTTCTTCGTTTACATTTATTCTAATGCTGTCTAATTTCCACAATTTATGCACTGGCTCAACACCATCCTCTATGGAAGAATTATACTGGGGCACGATTTCATGAGTAAGACACACAGTTATGGTATTTATAGTTTCCTCTAGTCATGCATTATTATTACGAGGAATCCTACCATACATTACATGGCCTCCTGCAGTCTTTAAAAGGGTGACACCACATTTCTTTACAATACCCTTTACAAAGGAGGCATAATAGTCACTACCTATCAAAATATTTATTGGGCCTACAGAATCATCATTTACACCAGAAGGTGCTAAATTTACATTATGTGAAATTCTTTCTGTAGCTTTACTAAGCCCTACTGTAGATATTTTCCCTGGAAGTCTATCTACAATTACTGCATTAACAGGTTTTTTCTCATTGCCCAACCTGACAGTTACATAAACTGTCATACAATTGAGCCTTTTTATCCGAGAGAAAACCAGATAATTTTAGAGTTGTAAGATCTCCCATCTGTACTTTCATACCATAATGACATTTACGTTTTATGAAAGTACGCTGTGATCCCTGGTCTAATAATGCAGTTACATTTTTTGATTTATGCTTGATATCATCATTTTTACCTGTAACACAGGTAAGGCTACTTCAGCAAAATCATCATTATTAACATTAGCAGCAATTTTTACATTAGCCAATGTTGTGTCTGGATTGTCAACATTATCTTATAGACCCTTACACATGACTATATGGTGCCTTCCTTTGTGACATTGATAACAGTTGTTTAATTTGGCATGACAATCCTTTACATTGTGATTACCTAGACATCTGATACATCTGCCAAGTTCCTCCAATCTTTCAACTTTATCATTCCATGAATTGTATGCATTGCAATTCTTAGAAAAATGAGTACCCTTGCAGAAGAGACAATCTCTCTTTTCTTTGACTGGTTCCTTATTAACTGGGCTACTCTTAGGAGGGTACTTATTCTTTTTACCTTGTGGAGAATCATTATTTCTGATTCCTGCTACTTGATATGCAAATATGCAGCTCTTTTTAGGAAATGAATTTTGATTATTAACACTAGGATAATTTTTCCCTTTGTGAAACTTGACAGATACCTCAGAGTTAATATGTGTTTCATCTTTAAAATGAGTTGGTTGGCTGGTCTACAACTGAACAATTAATTCTTATAGACCTAGTCTTATTTCCTCCAGACCAAAATAACCTTTGTGATACTTGTTCGAGAGCCATTTAAGTGTTTTACAGCTCAATTTATTCTGTACAATGACACTCAATAACCAGTCTGATTCCTTCAGATTATATTTATTACTTAAAGTTTTGAGAGTGCTCTCCAGTTTAACTCTAAACTGCTGTAAACCTTTGTAAGTGTTATCTGGAGATTTTAAATTAACAATGATATTCACTAGATCCAACCTACTTTGTTCTATATTACCATAAGTGACCTTCAACAAGTCAACTGCTTCCTTGTAAGAATCATATACATTGGGAAAGGCTTGTATGAGTATGTGAGCATCTCCTCTTACCTGTCCTTTGAGGTAAAATAATTTAGTTACACAGGCTAGGTCACTCCTATCATGCACAGCTGCTTTAAAAATTGACCAAAACTCCTCCCAATTTTCTCCAGGACTAAATACAGACAAACATAATTCTGGGAGTTTTGGCAAAGACATCTTATTTGTTGGAGCAGACTGATTAACTGCCTGGTTTACACATTTTAATTAATTCAAGGCCTGACTTTTACAAGAAAGAATCTTTTCCTCTAATTCATAATACTGATTAATCATAAGATCTACTTCAGTCTCATCTACACAGTTTACTAACAAATCTCCTTCATATTTGTTGTAATATAATTTGTATGAAACATATCTATTCCCTAAAGCATCTAAATACAAGTTTCTTGATTCATTAATTCCAAACACTTATTGTATGCTTTTGTTACATGCCCTTTTCTAGCTTGCAGTGATGCTTTTTTTGCTCTATATTCCATATGTTTGTCTTTTACATTAATTTCCTCATTTTCAGCCATGATGCAATGTATTAAATTCAACTTAATTAATAACACTGATTATGTACTAAATTATGCACTTCATAAAGGTAAATATTACAACTTACCTTTAAATAAATCCTAGCTACACTTGAGCTTAGCAATTACATGTAAGAAAATTATAATATAAATTTTAAATGCATTAATATAAATCTTAGATACACTTGAGCTTAGCAATTACACATACACTGATATAAATCTTGGCCAGAATTTGGCATAGCAAAATTAATATTATACACATTAATATAATCCTATCCAGGCTTGGCTTAGCAAAATTAATATTGTAATAATTATAATCCCCTACACATTAAGTAAATTTGTGGACCTAACATCCACCTCCTTCTGTCATTTCACATATAATTATTAAGTAATTAATTCACTAATTAATGACTTCACTAATTACCTCTGGTTCGAACAAGGACCAATGGGCAACTAAATTTGTGGAAAATTACATTTACCTGGATGAATCTCATTACATACATACAAGTAAATGGTAACAAAGATAATTATTATTTATCAAAGTTACAGAGACAAGTAGGAATTTTTAGGACACCTAGGTCGCAAAAATGTCCCCCTTCGATACCTACCATCTATCTCTCCACAAGTTGCTCTAGACCTATATTAATTGCAAATGAAATACATACACACCAGGAATTCTGGTAAAATTATTATAATTTTTGTGGAATGTATATTAAAATTAATAAATGATTACATATACACATATATATAATGGAAGGAGAATTTATAATCATAAAACTCACCAATTTGTCTGGAGATTACTGTGTATCATACTCAAAAAAAAAACCTGTCTACATTTATGATAATACTGGCCAGAACTATAAACATAAATATAAACATGACTTAGCTGGGGGTAATATCCTATTTTCATCTAATTACGGAGTCCTGTCCAGTCGCCTGATTCTCTCGTTATGCAGGACTGCAATTCCAACAATTTCGGCTCCTGTTTGAGAGGTGTCAGCCCAATACAACCTCTAGAGCGACAAAAATTCTTCTTATTTTCAATAACGTTTTCTTGGTTCATTCAAAAAACATGGCGACTCTTCTCTGCTCGTCTACGCAGGCGCCGAGCTTCCCATTTTTTTTATATAATTTTTATTAAATACAATATATTTTATTAATTTACATACAAATACACTATTTTCGGAAAATATACTATATATTTTCCACACTAGTGTTAGCTTGTGCGAGTACATACTTTAGAAAAGTTCAGTGTAACCTGGCTGTGGGAAGGATTATAACTCTGTTAAGAACGCTGTTGGTGCATGGAGAATTAATGACCTGTAGGGCTTATTTCTTCCAGTCTCTGTTGAAAAGGGAAGGAAAATGTTGATCAGTGAAAGTTTGGTGTATATATGTACACTCCTCGTCAAGAAACTCTAGACTACAAATTTGGTATGCTCTTACGAAAAACCCGATGATGATGCCTCTTTTGGTTTGCGTATCTTGACTGGAATGGAAGTGAATGAAATCATTTTTGTTTGCAGGTTTCCGGTAAACTTGAAATCTTAGGCTGTTATCGACTTTGTGAAGACGATGTCTACATAAGGTAGGTTGTCACTGAAAAGCCAGTTCAACTGTGTTGAGCCTTGCCTGAAGATTCCGCACATCAAAACGTTTGGGAGTTATTATGAGGACGTCGTCCACATAATGTAACCAAGTGACGCTGGTGGGGATGATGTTTGGTGAAACGTTCAGCATCCAGATGTTCCATATACAAGTCAGCTAAGATGGCGCTGATGGGGGACCCAATTCCCATACTTAAAGTTTGTTTATAGTGTCTGTTGCTGAAAGAAAAGCGGTTGAATTTAATGCAGAGTTCAATCAAGTCAACGAAATCTCTGGGAAGTAGAGGAACATTTAGGTCCTGATTGACTTTACATCGTGGATCAGTTTCTTGTGTGGTGGGTACTTTAGTAAAGAGAGAAGTTACGTCTAGAGTACTTAGTTTCTTGTTTCGGATGGAGAGGTCTCTGATGCTGTTGAGAAGGTCGTCTGAATACTTTAGATGAGCTGATGGTCCCCAGAAGGCAGGAAAGATGTTTGACAAGAACCCCTGTTGGTTTGTGAGGTGCACTTCCAATACCTGAAGTGACTGGTCTGAGAGGAATATTATGTTTACTGGTCATAGGTAAACCACACATTGCCTCCCTTCACCCTTCACTTCCCTTTCTCTCTTGTGCCTCTAAACTACTCTCCTTTCTAATACCACTATTTCTTCTACTTTTACTACTACTTTCACAATCAGCCTTACCACTACCACTACTTCTTTTTCTTCATCTCTTCATCCTGTCCATGTTCTCAAATATATGTACACTGGCTCCCTCACTCTTTTGTGTTAGTGTGACTTTGCAAATGGTCCAACTCGGAACAAAACGTTGTCTAAGCATCTCTCTCCCAGGTGGGGATTATTTGTGTTAAAATGAGAATACATTGTTCTCCTTTTCTTGATAGTAAATGTTGCATTTTTTAAATTTGTCCAAAACTTGAGAGAAAAAAAGTCAATATTTTTTGTATTTAAATCTATTTATAGAAAACAGATTCAAGTCAAAGTGATATGAGATAAAAAAAAATACCTTTAGTCCCTGAAGGAAGTAATTACGATAGCGAACATATTCTGCAGTAAAGCTAAGGGCGACAGCATTAGTGGCCTTCAGTATAGCATTTAAACAAAATTTACAATAAAAAAAATTACTAAAATATTCTTTACAGGAACTGGTGCAAAATGCGGAAGATGCTGGAGCCACAGTTGTTGAGGTGTTGCATGATGAACGAAATGTGAAATGTCCCAAGACTCATAAAGATATTCAGAGGTTCCTTAAGGTAAGCAAAACAATACTGCCTATACATTTTTATGAGTCTTTATGGTATCTAACAAGGTTAATAAAGTGCTCCCAGTGACACAAATTGATGTCAACACACTACACAGTGATGCTAGTAGATTAAACCAGAAGGCTATACAATGATACCAGTAGACTACACAATGTTGCCATTGCACTACACAATAATGCCAGTAGACTACACAGTGTTGCCATTGCACTACACAATAATGCAAGTAGACTACACAATGATACCAGTAGACTACACCTGCAAACTAAACAGTGGTACCAGTAGACTACACAATGATACCAGTAGACTACACCAGCAAACTAAACAATGGTACCAGTAGACCACACAATGATACTAATAGACTACACCAGCAAAATAAACAACTAAACAATGCTAAGAATATAAGAATGGAGGAACATTGCAACAGGCTACTGTCCCATACTTGGCAAGTTCATGTCAAATCCATCCCGTTGACAAAAAATATTTGCTCAAACCATTTTCAGTGCTACCCAAGCAAAAAGCTTTGATGGCTCTTTTAAATCATGTGTAAGTCCTGCTTAAATCCAGCCCCTCTCATTCATGTATTTATCCAACCTAAATTTGGAGCTACCCAAGGTTTCAACTTCAGTAACTCTACCAGGCAGACTGTTCCACTCATCGACTAGCCTATTTCCAAACCAATACTTTCGTATATCCTTTCTAAATCTAAACTTATCTAATCTGAATTCATTATTCCGGTTTCTCTCTTGAAAGAATATCCTCAAGATTTTTATAATGTCTTCCCTCATTCGTCGTCGTACAAGGCAATCTTCACATGGAAGATTTCTTATGCAATGTATTAATTTTGTCATTCTTTCTGAATGTTTTCTAACAAAATTATATCCATTCTGTATGTAATATGCATACCAGAACGGAGTTGCATAATCTATGTGAGGCCTCACTAATGATGTGTAGGCCTATAGTGTGACCGATAGACTTCTGATGCTAATACTCTTTGATATAAATCCCAGAAATCTGTTTTCCTTATTATGTACACTTAGGCACTGCTGTCTTGGTTTCAATTTGCTGCTTACCATAACCCCCAAGTCCTTTTCGCATTCTGCATGGCTGAAATTTACATTATTTAGTTTATAAGCGCTAGGATTATGGACATTCCTAAGCTTGTCTAAACCTCCTGAAGTTCAGTAACATCTTCCTCTGAATCAGTTATCCTACCTATTCCCCTGACTCAATTATCCTACCTATTCGCTCATAACACTGTCAGCGATAGTGATATGAGCGAATTTGCTCATATCACTAGTTATTCCCTCGTCAAGGTCATTAATGTATATTATAAACAACGATTAGCCTAAAACTGATCCCTGTGGAACACCACTTGTTACAGATCCCAATTCAGATTTTTCTCCATTTATGCACACTCTTTGCTTCCTGTTGGTGAGCCATGACTCGATCCATGACAGCACTTTTCTCCCAATGCCATAAGCTGCCACTTTCTTTAACCCTTTCAGGGTCCAAGGCCCAAATCTGGAGTCACGCACCAGTGTCCAAGATATTTAAAAAAAAAAATTTGTTATTTTTTCTTATGAAATCGTAGAGAATCTTTTTGTGAAGGTAATAAAACAAAAAGTACGAAAATTGGTGGAAAATTGACGAAATTACGCTCTCGCGAATTTTGATGTGTCAGCGATATTTACGAATCGGCGATTTTGCCGACTTTGACTCCCATTTTAGGCCAATTACATTATTCCAATCAACCAAATTCTTAGCTATTTCACTAGTATTACTTCTATTCTATCGATTGAGCACAAGAAATCGCCAAGTCAACTGTTTCAACTACAAAATAAAGTGATCGGAAATTGTTAATTTGGCCAATTTAACACAAAGTTCAAAATATTCCAATTTCAAAATAGGGTCCAGAATGAACAATGTAGGCATTCCTGGCACTAAACTAACATTTCCTCTGTTCATTAGTTATGTTTTGAGGCTTTACAAATAATTTTCATTTTGATTTTTTATTCACATAATGAATTTTTATTCACACCAAAAAATAGAAGATTTACTGTTATGCAATACTGTAATAATTGTATAAATATCATCACCATATTTGTGAATGTATATTAGACCCACCAGCTGATGTGTATTAGACGTGTGAGGTCGTTTGTTTACTCTTGAATATCGGCAAAAATTTAACATTTCCGCTACTTTGAGCTCAGTTTCAAGCCATTTCCAATGCTAAAACCAATCAAAATCATCTCTATTTCTGTCATATGTCTTCCATTCTATCAAATGAGACCAAGAAATCGCAAATACAACTATAAAAAACATACGAAAAAACACTGCAAAGTTGCTGTTTTAATCGAAAAATCATGATTTAATTTTTTTTCTCTCATTATGCACAGTGTGCTGCAGGATCTGTTTTATGTGGTGCACACATACCACATAGATGTATTCTCTCATATCTAGGCCCAAATGTACCACTCACAGTTTATCAGAGTGAGCTGAGCTCATGGCGTAGATCTACGGTTTGGACCCTGAACATAAAGCCGTAGATCTACGGGACGGACCCTGAAAGGGTTAACAGTCTTTGGTGTGGATCTCTATCAAAAGCTTTACTAAAATCCAGATAAGTACTATCGAATTCTCTTAGAGGAGCTTACGACGAAACGTCGTCGTAAGCTCCTCTCTTCTATGTGCGGCTTATTTGTGTATTGTTCCGGTCACGGTATTTTGCCTTTTTTAGTTATTCTCTATCGTGATCAACAGTCTCAAAAGCTTTACTGAAGAAAGCTAGTAAAATAGTTATGCAGGAGCTGCCCATCATGAATCCCTGAGGGTATCATTAATCAAATTATTCCTATCAAGATGATTTCTTACAATATCAGTTATAATTGACTAGTAATTTTCTTACAATTGAGGTCAGGCTTACTGGCCGGCAATTTGATGGTAACGACTCGTCTCCTGCTTTAAAAATAGGAAATACATTGGCCATCTTCCACATATTATACACTACACCTGTTTGAAGAAACATGTTAAAAAATGTTTGTTAATGATTTTCAGAGTTCCGTTTTGCACATCTTAAGAACTATTGAAAAAAGTTCACCAGGATCCGAGGATTTATTTTGCTTCAATCGGTTACCTGTTTGATAATCATATCCCTAGTGACTGTGATATTACATAATTAATCTTCTTCAGGCTTTCTATAAAAATTAATGGCTAGAGTATTGTTAGTGTGTTCCCGTGTGAAAACCGAGAGGAAATAATTATTAAAAATCGAGCACATTTAATTTTCCATGTCAGGAAGATTCCCAGGTTTTTTCCTATAAACCTGGAAAAATCGTTTTGAGTTAGTTTTCGAATCCCTAGCAACTTTAATTTCGTAGTCCCGTTTAGCTTTTCTTTTATCCCCTTTTGAGCCTCCCTCTTAATGTGAATATATTGATTCATAAGATGACCCTCATCTCTTTTGATGAATCTGTAAATTCCTTTCTTCTGCCCCAAAAGTTGTTTGAGCCTATTATTCAACCATTTCGGGTTATTTCTATTCGATCCTATTACTTTAAATGGAATAAATGTTCTTTGGGTAGCTCTTTAATTGCTCTCTTCGTTACTCCCAGTCCACTGACTACAGGTGTTCTCTAAGGACATTGTAATCTGCTAAGCAAAAATCTGTGATCATTACTGAATTATCCCTACTATCATAATTCCATTCATTGCTAAATGTAATTGATTTGTAATCACATACGCCAAGTTTCTTTATAATTTCTAAATTATTGAAAAGGGTATCCTTGTTTTCTAGAATCAAGTCAAACAGGTTATTTCCCCTTGTAGGTTTTGTAGCAAGTTGCTTTTAAAAAACAATCCTGAATTACTTCCAAGAAATCGTTGGACTCGAAATTTGCATTCAAAGAATTCCAATCAATCTGACTCAAGTTAAAGTCACCTAGAATTACAACTGTGGAGTTAACAGTTTCCTCCCAAGGTAATCTCCTTTGGTCCCTATTCAAGTTTGGGGGACGGTATATCACGGCTAAAGTTAATTTCTCAACCCAGACAAACTCTGTATGTGTTATATCAGACTTTATACAAGTTTTTATGTGGCAGTTCAAGTGATCTCGGACATACAGCACCAACCCACTTCCATTTCCGATACCCTGGCATGATAGTGACTTTCTTTGTACTTAACAAATAAAAATTGTAATCACATATTGTAAAGATTGCAAAGAAATAAAATCTTTATCTTTATCTTTTATCTTTATCTAATGACCACCTGGTCATTAACACACACACTAACTGCACCACTCATCAAGATGGGGAAGGTACTGCCATCTGCTATTTTAATGAACTGTTATGTTGTAACTCTACATGTTTCAGAGATGAATATTGTGAATATATATATTTGCTAATTTTTCTGCAAAATACCTAAAGACTTCCATTGCAGTTGATTCAATCAACAGGATACCGCATACTAATATTCCAAATTTTATTGACAGCCTAAAAAATCTAATAACAAACAAGCAAATGAACTAACATTATCTACTACTAGCTAATAACTTTAACATCAACGTTGGCCTAACAGATGACCCACCAGTAACTGACTTCATTACTAGTATGAACAATTTATTATTCATACTAACTATAACGATACAAACAAGATTAATAAAGATGAGTAAAACCATAATTGATCACATATAGACAAATATATTAGCTTCTCTCAATGTAAAGACAATCAATACTACTGATCACTACCCCACCTTATTCCTAACAAACATTATTAAGCTACCAGTGGAAGATATCATTTTGCCTCCATGATGAGGCGTCAGTGAATAATTTCACTACAGTACTAAGTTCAGCTGGCTGGTTCACAGTATTTATCAGTGGATGTAAAGGTTAAAACAGTCTTTTCAGACCCTCAAAGGGTATTTGAATGAACCATTTCTCCTTATGAAAAGATAATATAGGATAATATATTATAACAGGAATAAATAAACAATTTTATTGAAAATTTGCAAGATTATATTTATAAAAAAGGTAAAATAATCAGACATGAAATTTTCCTAAGTGAAGTAAATAAAAATTCATAAATTGATCTTTCTAAGCAAAGTTAATATATACAATGGACAGATGGAATTTCAAAGTGCCGATTGACTTGGCAAATAGTTTTCAGAATTCACGATGTGGTATATTACCTCGTACTATAAACCTGAAGTATAAACTTCAGCCCTAGACTGAGAGTACAGACGCTAATAGTTGTTTCACAAATGGCAAATCTTGGCTTGGTGTACTTGATGGAGGCTTCTTGCAGGACTTTGATGACAATAAATGTTTAATTAAAAAGGGTGAAGTGCTACTGCTTTGTTCACTTAAAGATGAGGTAAAGTTTCTGATCTTCAGAAATCGGGGTAAATTATTCCCAAAGTTTCTGATATTCAGAGGTCGGCGTAAATTACTCCAAAGTTTTTGATCTTCAATGGTCGGGGAATGTGGGTAAATTACTTCAAAAGTGGTAAAATTGAAAATCTCTGGGTAATGAAGGCTCAATATTCATTAATTAAAATTCACAAAATATTGTTATTTAACCCTTCATGGAGCAAATGGCCATAAATTTAGAAATTCGAACTGAACTCCCTATAGTGGATAGAGTAACTCAATATAAGGTCAATGAGCCCATATAAATGGAATTCTGATGGTTAGTTTTCAAGCAATTGCTAGTCAGTGAAACCCTAATTAATTATGGGCTACCTGTTTAAGGGAGTATAAATTTGGATGTTGCAAACTTGCAATGGTTAATAAAACAGCAAATAACTATTTTTCTAATTTATTATACAAACAGACAATATAAATAACATAAATGGAACTTGTATCCAAACCTTTTTTATGTATTAGAAAAATATAAAAAGAAACCAAATTGCTACATTGACACATTGCAAAGGGATGACATATTCAAGTCCTATATTCCTGAATTCCCTGAGAAAGAACAGTCATTGTATATTACTAATTGCTAGAATGGAAGGGTATGAAGCAATTTTTATCCTTCTTTATGCATAGATTTACTTTGCATACGAAGCAATAAAATGACGATGTGGTATAATTGTTCTTGTTCAACAGGCATCTCCTTGATCCTAATACCTTTTTCTTTTTCTTGACTGCTTTTCACTTTTTGGCTGGCATTTCTTCCTCGTCATCACTTGACACCTCTGCATCCAGTGGCAAGTATTCATCACCACTTTCAAGCAATTCTGGGTCATCTACCTCCAGTTCTGAGTCACTTTCCTCCAAAACACAGACATTTTGACTTTGTGTTGGAGGGCTCATCATAAAACAATTTCTCATTGATCTGGAAGGACAATAAAAAAGTTCTGTACACATCCAGACCACTACAAAATTCATATAAGCAATAGAAATATTTTTTGTAAATATTTATTTACTGAAATTGAAAACTGCCCCTAAAAGGGCACAACAAAAATTTTTGAGGTCTCTTTTGTTGCACTATTTTCATTTGCATGGTACACTCATATTATGCTTCACACGGCCTTTATATATATATATATATATATATATATGTCGTTCCGAATAGGCAGAACTTGCGATCTTGGTTTAAATAGCAACGCTCATCTTGCCATATAGGACAAGTGAAAATTTGTGTATGCAATAATTTCGCCGAATTCATTCTGAACCTAACGAAAAAAATATATTTCACTGTGTTTGTTTAGTATTAAATTATTGTAAACAAATCTAAAATATATTTAGTTGGGTTAGGCTAAAATAAATTGCTCTTGCTATAATAAGGTTAGGTAAGTCTTCTAAGTTCCCTTTGGAGCAAAATTATAAATTTCGCATCAACATTAATGAAAAAAATATATCTTTAAACTTATAAGAGAAAATTTTAGAAAGGACTTAATTTTAAATGAGTTCTTGCTAATTGACCAGTTTTACATATTCGGCACGACATATATATATATATATATATATATATATATATATATATATATATATATATATATATATATATATATATATATATATACATATATATATAAATATGCCCAAACTATTCATTTACACACTATACATAACAATCAGTACTTACCGACATTGTAGAGGATAAAATCCAAGGGTATTTGAGTCTCACTAGATGAATAAATGTTACTCTCGGCGACGCCAAGCCAAATGTGTTTACCTCTTGGTCTCTCAACCAATGGGAAGCGAGAACAGGACAGCACCACTTAGCTGAAGGGACTCAGGGAAGGCTTGTGATTGGTCAGAAATAAAGAACGGGAACCTAGGTGTGCGGCATGAGTAGGATGACACTCACAGAAAAGCACATGCTCAGACCCACAAATTCTGCGGTCTGCCCCATAAAGGGAGGCAAATTACGTTGCTGTATCACGTTATAACACATACTTTTCATCTTGTATGACTGCATTCTCCACACAAATGGCTTCAGTAAACTATTTTCAATTTGAATGCTTCTTGTGTTTTCCTGATTCTGGAATTTTTAAGTCTAGTGGGTAATTTCTCTGTACACAAATTTAATATGGGGTTATACCCAAAGAAAGTTCGTCGACCTCTGGCCTAGATCAAACTGCCCACCTCGTCTCGCCAGTGTCGAGTGATCCAGTTCGATCAATAAGAAGACTTAGTGAGAGCAGAAAGTTAAGTGATTTGAACTCGCCAGGAGGATCAGGAGGGTCCCATGATAACTCCCACCGGGTGGAGAAAGATAAGTGGGGGAGGGGCTAGAGAGGTAACGATGCCCACCAAGTATTCAACCATTTACACTACCACCACCACTCATTCATGCTTCCGCTCTTATCTAAACAACTTTTTCCTTACTCTCCACCATACCGAGACTTATAGTCAAGGAATATATGAAAATAAAATCATGTATAGAGAACATGAATATTCCTGTCACGACTTAACAATTCAGGAAAATAATTAGAAAACCATTGATATACAGTCGTGAAATTTAAAAGCCTGAAAGACCAATGTTCACCTCAAGAGGCGACTGTTGGTTCACTTAAAGGTCTCCAGTTATCCCAGTGGTCTATGATCCTATTCCAAAATATATTTTCCCAATAGGCAATATTTACCCTACACAAGGGCGAAACATTACTTTTCTATGGTAGACTACCTGACTTAGAAGACACAGGAAATTGGGTAATTGGGACGGCACAGAGTTGAAGTCAGTTGGCACCTCTTATATGATCTATGAAACTTACAAACATCAAAGTACGTGCATACCAAGAAATATTACTGCTTAATTTTATGCCAGGTCTTCCAGTGAGACAATTGTTCTGCCATGGGAATGTCATGGGCCACTTTGTGGACTATCTCCCACCACTGACTTGGAACAACTAATATAGAATAGTCTGTGTCGTCTGATTCAGATTTATGACAAATGGAATTTATATATTCCAATTTGTAAGAAACATTTTTCATTTACATTATATTATTAGATTTAACTAAACTGCGGCAATACTTACCCGGAGTTTACCTGGAGAGGGTTTCATGGGTCAACGTCTCTGCGGGTCAGTCTGAGACCAGGCCTCGTGGTGGATCAAGGTCTGATCAACCAGGCTGTTACTGCTGACTGCACGCAAACTGACATACGGACCACAGCCCGGTTGGTCAGGTACTGGCTTTAGGTGCCTGTCCAGTGCGTTCTTGAAGACAGTCAGGGGTCTATTGGTAATCTTCTTTATGTATGCTGGGAGAAAGTTGGACAGTCTTGGGTCCCGGACACTTATTGTGTTGTCTCTCAGTGTAATCATGGCGCCCCTGCTTTTCATTGAGGAAATGTTGCATCTGCTGTCGAGTCTTTGCTTTCATAGGGACTGATTTTCGCCTGCATTCAAGGGAATACAAATCAAGGGACTTCAACCATTCCCAGTAATTTAGGTGCCTTATCATAATTATGTGTGCCATGAAAATTCTTTATACACTCTACAGGTCAGCAATTTCGCCTGCCTTGAAGAGGGCAATTAGTGTACAGCAGTATTCCAGCCTACAGAGAACAGGCAATTTGAAGAGAATCATCATGGGCTTGGCATCCCTAGTTTTGAAGGTTCACATTATCTATCCTATCATTTTCCTAGTAGATGCGGTAGATACATTGTTGTGGTCTTTGAAGGCGAGATCCTCTGACATTATCACTCCCAGTTCTTTCCATTAATTTCTCGCTATATTGTATGGTTAGAATTTGTCGTATACCATGATACAGTTTTAATTTCCTGACCCATCTGAAGATTTGGTTTATGTCCGCTTGGAGTCTTGCAGTGTCTTCGATAGAGGTCACTGTCATGGCAATCCGGGTGTCATCAACAAAGGACGACACTCCGCTATTGTTTACATCTCTGTCTATGTCATATAAGAAGATGAGGAATAGAATGGGAGTGAGTACTGTGCCTTGTGGAGCAGAGCTTTTCACCGTAGCTGCCCCAGACTTTACTCTGTTTACTATTACTCTTTGTGTTTTATTTGTCAGAAAGTTATAGATCCATTTACCAACTTTTCCTCTTATTCCTTTATGGCGTATTTTGTGCGCTATTGCAGCGTGGTCACACTTGCCGAAAGCTTTTGCAAAGTCTGCGTATACTGTGTCTGTATTTTGTTTATCCTTTACAGCATCTAGGACAAGCAGGAGTGACCTGCTCTAAACCCGTGTTGCCCTGGGTTGTGCAGTTGATGGGTATCTAGGTGATTGGCGATCTTGCTCCTTAGAACATTTTCAAAGATTTTTATGATATGTAGTTCTTTGTAATTGCTTTACTGCCACCTTTGTAGAGTGGAGCTATGTCTGTTGTCTTTAGTAACTGTGGTATGACCTATGTGTTAATGCTCTTTCTCCACAGAATGCTGAAGGCACTCGACAGGGGCGTCTTGCAGTTCTTGATGAACACGGAGTTCCATGAGTCTGGGCCTGGAGCAGAGTGCATGGGCATGTCATTTATTGCCTTTTCAAAGTCTTGTGGTAATAGAGTATTATCCAAGATTTTTGACATAATTAAATTTTGGGTCTCGTTCATAAAGAATTCATTTGGATTGTCGACCCTTAGTCTGGGTAGCGCTTCGCTGAACACTGAGTCGTATTGGAACTTTAGTATCTCACTCATTTCTCGGTTGTCATCTGTGTATGTCCCATCTCGCCTAAGCAGGGGCCCAGTATTGGATGTTGTTTTTTCCTTAGGTTTGGTATAAGAGAAGAAATTTTGTTTTTTTCAATTTCCTTTATGGCTTTTAGTTCTTTCTGCAGTTCTTGTCTCTTATAAGATTCCTTCAGCTTAAGTTCAATATTTTCAATTTCATTAACCAGTGCCTCCCTTTGCAATATCTCCAACTTGGAATACGTCCTATTTCGACGAGAAAATTTTTGCTTGGTATATGACCTTTGTATGGAATACGACTCGCATACTAGAACTTGCGTGGATCAAAATGAGTCACGACACCGCACGCTACCCTTAATAGAGGAAGCCGCTACTTCATTAATCAAGGAAATCTTTGCCAAATGGATGGACGTCAAAAACTTTGCAGAGAAGTACTTCCCAACAATGCCCAAACAAGCCGTCTGGAATGACCAGACATTGTCACATTTCCGAAACATCCTGAGGAGAAGGCAGAAGGAAAGTTCTTTGAAGAGATTTTTAGTAAAAGTCAAACCTGGTGAGCTTCAATCAGTCCTTCTCAGTCCTTCTCAGGACTATCCTAGTAGGCACTCGACTCTTTCCAGCAATGTAAAACGAGGTTAAATTCTTTTGTATTTGTATATGTATTTTAGTATTACCAGTGTTCAAATTACATATTTTAGCATTAAGCAGTGTTTAAATTACATATTTTAGTGTTAATCATTGTTTAACTTATTTTATACAACTCCATCAATGTATAATATGCCAAAAACAATAGTATTTTTTCATGGCAATGGATTACTCGTATTTCCTATATTTCTTATTGAAAAAACCGTTTGGTATACGTCCAAGGTCCTGGAACGGATTAAGGACGTATACCGAGGTACTATTTTACTGACCCCTCTCAGCAGCTCTGTGACTCTTCGCTGACATACTACATAATGGTACTGGTACACTACACAATGGTGTTGGTACAGAACACAATGGTGCTGGAACACTATACATTGCTGTTGATACACTACACAATGGTTTTGGTATGCTACACAATGGTGCTGAAACACTACACAGTGGTTTTAGTACACTACACAATGGTGTTGGTACACTACACAATGGTACTGGTACACTGCACAATAATACTGGTACACTACACAATGGTGCTGGTACACTACACAATAGTACTGGAACACTACACAATGGCACAGGTACACTACAAAATGCTGTTGGTATGCTACACAATGGCACTGGTACACTACACAGTGGTACTGGTGCACTACAGAATGGTACTGGTAAGTTACACAATTGTGTTACACTACACAAGAGTACTGGTACACTACACAATAGTGCAGGTACGCTACACAATGGTACTTGTACACTACACAATGGTACTGCTACTCTACACAATAGTACTGGTACACTACACAATGGTACTTGTATACTACACAATGGTGCTTGTACACTACACAATAGTACTAGTACATTACACAATAGTGTTGGTACACTGCACAATGGTAATGTTACACTACACAATGGTACTGGTATACTACACAATGGTACTGGTACACTACACAATAGTACTAGTACATTACACAATAGTGTTGGTACACTGCACAATTGTAATGTTACACTACACAATGGTACTGGTATACTACACAATGGTACTGGTACACTACACAATAGTACTAGTACATTACACAATAGTGTTGGTACACTGCACAATGGTTATGTTACACTACACAATGGTACTGGTACACTACACAATGGTACTGGTACACTACACAATGGTACTGGTACACTACACAATGGTACTGGTACACTACACAATGGTGCTGGTCACTACACAATAGTACTAGTACATTACACAATAGTGTTGGTACACTGCACAATAGTACTGGTACTCTACACAATGGTTCTGTTATACTTCACAATGGTACTGGTACACTACACAATGGTACTGGCATAATACACTATGGTACTGGTACACTGCACAATGATAATGTTACACTACTTGACAGTTTGTAGATGAATGATTCAGAGAACCGACATGTTGATAAATTAGACACATGTGCAACTCTTGGGTATCTTTAATGAGGAAACGTTTCGCCACACAGTGGCGAAACTGTGTGGCGAAACGTTTCCTCATTAAAGATACCCAAGAGTTGCACATGTGTCTAATTTATCACTACTTGACAGTACTGATACTCTACACAATGGTACTGGTACACTACACAATGGTGTTGGTACACTACACAATGGTGTTGGTACACTACACAATGGTGTTGGTACACTACACAATGGTACTGGTACACTACACAATGGTGTTGGTACACTACACAATGGTACTGGTACACTACACAATGGTGTTGGTACACTACACAATGGTGTTGGTACACTACACAATGGTACTGGTACACTACACAATGGTGTTGGTACACTACACAATGGTACTGGTACACTACACAATGGTGTTGGTACACTACACAATGGTACTCGTATACTTCACAACGGTACTGGTACATCACACAATGGTATTGGTACACTACATAATTTTACTAGTACGCTACATAATGATACTGGTACATTACACAATGGTATTGGTACACTATACACAATAGTGTTGGTACACTACACAATAGTACTGGTACACTACATAATGGCACTGGTACACTACACAATAATGTTGGTACACTGCACAATAATACTTGTACACTACACAATGGTGATGGTACACTACACAATGGTACTAGTACATAACACAATGGTACTGGTACATTACACAATGGTACTGGCACACTATACAATAGTTTTGGCACACTTCACAATAGTGTTGGCATGATACAAATAGTGTTGGCACACCACACTGTAGTGCCACCCCGTTACTGATGGGTTGTGGCACATTAAACAGTGGGTTACACCTTCTGGCCGTGTTCACCTTGCAGAATGCACATTGGTGTTCACCTGACAGCATGCGCCTGGGTGTTAACCTTGCAGCATGCACCTGGGCGCTCACCTGCCCCTGTGGGTTACACCTGCTTGCCGTGTTCACCTAGCACCATGCACCTGGGCGCTCACCGACTCTTATGGGTTACACCTGTTTGTCGTGTTCACCTAGCAGAATGCACCTGGGTGCTCACCGACTCTTATGGGTTACACTTGTTTGTCGTGTTCACCTAGCAGCATGCACCTGGGTGCTCACTGACTCACATGGGTTACATCTATTAGCCGTGTCCACTTAGCAGTATGCACCTAGGTGTTCACCTAGCAGCATGCACCTGTGTGCTCATCGACTCTCGTGGTTTACATGATGAAATGGTGTTAATAACTATGGGTTTCCTATCTAGTATACCTATGTTGTCAGTTAGGTCTACTTTGGATTTCCTATCTAGTATACCTATGTTGTCAGCTAGGTCTACCATGGGCTTCCTATCTAGTATACCTATGTTGTCAGCTAGGTCTACCATGGGCTTCCTATCTAGTATACCTATGTTGTCAGTTAGGTCTACCTTGGATTTCCTATCTAGTATACCTATGTTGTCAGCTAGGTCTACCATGGGCTTCCTATCTAGTATACCTATGTTGTCAGCTAGGTCTACCATGGGCTTCCTATCTAGTATACCTATGTTGTCAGCTAGATCTACCATGGGCTTCCTATCTAATGTACCTATGTTGTCATCTAGGTCTATCATGGGCTTCCTATCTAGTGTACCTATGTTGTCTGCTAGGTCTACCATGGGCTTCCTATCTAGTGTACCTATGTTGTCAGCTAGGTCTATCATGGGCTTCCTATCTAGTGTACCTATGTTGTCTGCTAGGTCTATCATGGGCTTCCTATCTAGTGTACCTATGTTGTCAGCTAGGTCTATCATGGGCTTCCTATCTAGTGTACCTATGTTGTCTGCTAGGTCTACCATGGGCTTCCTATCTAGTGTACCTATGTTGTCAGCTAGGTCTACCATGGGCTTCCTATCTAGTGTACCTATGTTGTCAGCTAGGTCTACCATGGGCTTCTTATCTAGTATACCTATGATGTCAGCTAGGTCTACCATGGGCTTCCTATCTAGTATACCTATGTTGTCTGCTAGGTCTACCATGGGCTTCCTATCTAGTATACCTATGTTGTCAGCTAGGTCTACCATGGGCTTCTTATCTAGTATACCTATGATGTCAGCTAGGTCTACCATGGGCTTCCTATCTAGTATACCTATGTTGTCTGCTAGGTCTACCATGGGCTTCCTATCTAGTATACCTATGTTGTCTGCTAGGTCTACCATGGGCTTCCTATCTAGTGTACCTATGATGTCAGCTAGGTCTACCATGGGCTTCCTATCTAGTGTACCTATGTTGTCAGCTAGGTCTACCATGGGCTTCTTATCTAGTATACCTATGATGTCAGCTAGGTCTACCATGGGCTTCCTATCTAGTGTACCTATGTTGTCTGCTAGGTCTACCATGGGCTTCCTATCTAGTATACCTATGTTGTCTGCTAGGTCTGTATCATGCAGTTACAGGAATAAAGATTATTATTTTATTATTCTATGCAAACATTAGATGAATATTACTGTGATGTGGATATTGTTTAATATTAGGAACTGAGTTTTTTTTGTTACTGCCACAATAAAAGGCAGAAAGGAGGTGTCTTTTCTGCCTTTTGGTTTTATTTAACCTTTGCTTTCACTCTCGACCCAAAAGTAAAGAATTTGCTCCCTTTTTCTTCTGTTTTATATATACGTATTTTCATTTTTTCTGACTTGATGATGGATCTCTAGTTATCTGAAATGGTTTGCCAATCATATTTTTTATTTCCAGGGTCCAGCACTGTGTCTTTACAATGATGGAACTTTTACTGAGGATGACTGGACTGGTATACGTAAACTTAGCGACAGCATTAAGAAAAATGATCCTTTAAAAGTTGGGCAGTTTGGATTAGGATTCAAATCAGTCTTTCACATTACTGGTAAGCTGACTAAGATTTTGAAGAGTATATTATTAGCGTTTTGAAAATTTAGGAATTATTCTAAAGATTTCGTTTTTGTTATGCTTTAGTAATTTTTACAGTGGAAGTTTTTATATTCAAGTTTAATAAAGTGGCATTAAGCGATCAATCATTATCTTGGTAAATAACTGTCCAGTGGTCTTGGAGGATTGTCAAATATAACTTTACTAATATTCACTATTCAAGTAGGATCACCAAGATGGGCACTTCCAGTGATTTACACCTTAACTGGAATATACCTGGAGGGGGTTTCGGGGGTCAACGCCCCCGCGGCCCGGTCCATGACCAGACCTTCACTAAAGATGCTGTATCTTTAGTTAAGGTTTTTACTTTCCAGCTCACAGTCACTTTACTTTTTACACAATACTCCACTTATTACAACCACACAACCACACTCCACCAGTCATTACAACCACACAACCACGCTCCACCAGTCATTACAACCACACAACCACACTCCACCAGTCATTACAACCACACAACCACACTCCACCAGTCATTACAATCACACAACCACACTCCACCAGTCATTACAACCACACTCCACCAGTCATTACAACCACACTCCACCAGTCATTACAACCACACTCCACCAGTCATTACAACCACACTCCACCAGTCATTACAACCACACAACCACACTCCACCAGTCATTACAACCACACTCCACCAGTCATTACAACCACACTCCACCAGTCATTACAACCACACTCCACCAGTCATTACAACCACACTCCACCAGTCATTACAACCACACTCCACCAGTCATTACAACCACACTCCACCAGTCATTACAACCACACAACCACACTCCACCAGTTATTACAACCACACTCCACCAGTCATTACAACCACACAACCACACTCCACCAGTCATTACAACCACACTCCACCAGTCATTACAACCACACTCCACCAGTCATTACAACCACACTCCACCAGTCATTACAACCACACAACCACACTCCACCAGTCATTACAACCACACTCCACCAGTCATTACAACCACACAACCACACTCCACCAGTCATTACAACCACACTCCACCAGTCATTACAACCACACTCCACCAGTCATTACAACCACACTCCACCAGTCATTACAACCACACTCCACCAGTCATTACAACCACACTACCACTTTTCATTAAGACACCAACACACTCACTACAAGCACACTACTGCACTCCATTAAGACTCCAGGATACTTACTAAAACATTCCATTGATACTCCACCACATTCACTATAAATTTAAGACTCCACCACACTAACTACAATCACACTACCACACTCCATTTATTAAACATAACCTCTACTACATCCTCTCGAAATTTACCCACCACACAATCTACCATACTCCTCCGCCTGCTACACTCATTCCACCAATGGCCCTCATGAATGAGGAGGAATATAGCAAATAATATTGTTGCAGTAATAACACCAGGAGGCAGCTCTGATGAAAACTCACACTCACACGAGCTTTTAAATCTCTGCACAAAATTCAGTTTAAACCAGCAAATAATAGAGCCTACTAGACTGGAGAATACACTAGACCTCATCTTCACTAACAATGATGATCTGATAAGAAATGTCACCATATCAAAAACAATATACTCAGATCACAACATAATTGAGGTTCAGACATGTATGCGTGGAGCCCCAGACCGACAAAATGAGACTATGTAAAGTAAAAGGACACAAGTGCAACTAATGTGACATTTATTGTGGCAACGTTTCGCTCTCCAGGAGCTTTATCAAGCCATTACAAACAATACATGGACACAGAGGGTATATAAAGGCTCAGAGTGAGGTGAATACTAGTGAGGTACCATTCCGATGTTCACTAGTGGTAGTAGTAGTAGTAGTAGTGGTAGTGACAAAAGCAATTAATTCGTACATGAGTAAAAGGATATAAAAGCTATTACTTGGGTAACATAAAAATAGGTTGGACAAATATAAACTGGAATGAGGCAGGTTGTTTCAGTGTTCACTCTCTGTGCTTTGTGTAGTATAACAGGAGAGACTATGTGATGGCAGGGTTTACTGCCATCACAATACTCAAACGCACTAGAGAAGGGAAGAAACTTCTGTACTTGTTACCAAGCAACCCTAAACCAGCACACATGTATGGTTTACCCAAGACCCATAAACACAATATTCCTCTCAGACCAATCACGTCAGGAATAGGCAGTGCTCCACACAAACTAGCCGGAGTTCTTGCCAAACATCTTTCCTGCCTTCTGGGGACCATCAGCCCCGCTCATCTTAAACACTCAGGCGACCTTCTCAACCGCATCCGTAACCTCTCCATCCGTAACAAGAAACTAAGCAGTTTGGATGTGACTTCCCTCTTCACAAAAGTACCTACCAAAAAAGCCATCGAGGTTCTACGACGTAAAGTCAACCAGGACCTTAATCTTCCTTTACCTCCCGGAGATTTTGTTGACTTGATTGAACTCTGTGTTAACTTCAACTGTTTTTCCTTCAATAACAAGCTCTACAAACAAACCTACGGCATGGGAATGGGGTCCCCAATAAGTGCCGTCCTAGCCAACTTATACATGGAACACCTAGAGTCCGAACACTTCGCCAACATCATCCCTTCAAGCGTCACTTGGTTACGTTACGTGGACGATGTCCTCGTAATAACTCCAAAACGTTTTGATGTACGGGATCTTCAGGCAAGGCTCAACGCAGTTGAACCAGCGATTCAGTTTACACTAGAAGAAGAGTCCAATGACAAGCTACCTTTCCTCGACGTCCTCATTCACAAAGTAGACAACAACCTAAGATTTCAAGTTTATCGGAAACCCACCAATAAAAATGATCTCACACACTTCTATTCCAGTCAAGATACCAAGACCAAAAGAGGCATCATCATCGGGTTTTTCCTAAGAGCATACCGAATTTGTAGTCCTGAGTTTCTTGACGAGGAATGTACTTACATTCACCAAACATTCACTGAGTTACAATTTCCTTCTTTTTTCATCAAAGACTGCAAGAAAAGAGCTCTTCAGATCATCAATTCTCCACGCATCAACACCGCTCCCAACAAAGTTATAATTCTTCCCAACAGCCAGGTTGCACTAAACGTCTCAAAAGTACTTTCACAAGCTAACACCAGAGTCGCCATCGCTTCTACCACTTCAATAAAGGATCTAACCAGGACAAAACCTAAGCACCACGAACCAGTCAATGCAGGAGTTTACACTATACCCTGTGGAGGCTGTGACAAGATCTACGTAGGTGAAACAGCAAGAAACCTCGACACCCGCCTCAATGAACACATATACGCATGTAGGAACGACAACTTAAACAACGCCTGTGTACAACACCGAAATTCCACCAATCATCTTATGAAATTCAGAGACGCCCAATTAGTGATAAAAGAAACTAATTTCCGCACACGCAAATGCCTTGAATCAGCACTGATCGCTGTTTCGAATACAATTAAACAAAACAACGGCAGCTTCACCATCTCCGAAGTCTTAGCAAGAATCCTCCTGAAAACAGTAAACCCTGCCATCACATAGTCTCTCCTGTTATACTACACAAAGCACAGAGAGTGAACACTGAAACAACCTGCCTCATTCCAGTTTATATTTGTCCAACCTATTTTTATGTTACCCAAGTAATAGCTTTTATATCCTTTTACTCATGTACGAATTAATTGCTTTTGTCACTACCACTACTACTACTACTACTACCACTAGTGAACATCGGAATCGTACCTCACTAGTATTCACCTCACTCTGAGCCTTTATATACCCTCTGTGTCCATGTATTGTTTGTAATGGCTTGATAAAGCTCCTGGAGAGCGAAACGTTGCCACAATAAATGTCACATTAGTTGCACTTGTGTCCTTTTACTTTACATATTGTCGGTAATTCTACCAACTTTATTACAAAATGAGACTAGTCACGAGGGAGCATTCACCAAATTCAACTTCAATAACAAAAACATAAAGTGGGACCAAGTAAACCAAGTCCTAACCGATATAAGCTGGGAAGATATACTAAGCAACACAGACCCAAACTTACGCCTAGAACAGATTAACTCGGTGGCACTCGATGTATGCACAAGGCTTATTCCTCTAAGAAAAAGGAGGAGTAGATGTAAAATAGAAAGAGACAGGCGCTCCCTTTACAGGCGACGGAAAAGAATAACAGAGCGGCTAAAAGAGGTCAATATATCTGAAATGCGCAGGGAGACACTGGTCAGAGAAATAGCAAGCATCGAACTTAAGCTAAAAGAATCCTTTAGGAGTCAGGAATCGCGGGAAGAACTAAAAGCCATAAATGAAATCGAAAGAAACCCAAAGTATTTCTTCTCCTATGCCAAATCAAAATCGAGAACAACGTCCAGTATTGGGCCCCTACTTAAACAAGATGGGTCCTACACAGATGACAACAAGGAAATGAGTGAGCTACTCAAGTCCCAATATGACTCAGTTTTTAGCAAGCCGCTAACCAGACTGAGAGTCGAAGATCAAAATGAATTTTTTATGAGAGAGCCACAAAATTTGATTAACACAAGCCTATCCGATGTTATCCTGACGCCAAATGACTTCGAACAGGCGATAAATGACATGCCCATGCACTCTGCCCCAGGGCCAGACTCATGGAACTCTGTGTTCATCAAGAACTGCAAGAAGCCCCTATCACGAGCCTTTTCCATCCTATGGAGAGGGAGCATGGACACGGGGGTCGTCCCTCAGTTACTAAAAACAACAGACATAGCCCCACTCCACAAAGGGGGCAGTAAAGCAACAGCAAAGAACTACAGACCAATAGCACTAACATCCCATATCATAAAAATCTTTGAAAGGGTCCTAAGAAGCAAGATCACCACCCATCTAGAAACCCATCAGTTACACAACCCAGGGCAACATGGGTTTAGAACAGGTCGCTCCTGTCTGTCTCAACTACTGGATCACTACGACAAGGTCCTAAATGCACTAGAAGACAAAAAGAATGCAGATGTAATATATACAGACTTTGCAAAAGCCTTCGACAAGTGTGACCATGGCGTAATAGCGCACAAAATGCGCGCTAAAGGAATAACAGGAAAAGTCGGTCGATGGATCTATAATTTCCTCACTAACAGAACACAGAGAGTAGTCGTCAACAGAGTAAAGTCCGAGGCAGCTACGGTGAAAAGCTCTGTTCCACAAGGCACAGTACTAGCTCCCATCTTGTTCCTCATCCTCATATCCGACATAGACAAGGATGTCAGCCACAGCACCGTGTCTTCCTTTGCAGATGACACCCGAATCTGCATGACAGTGTCTTCCATTGCAGACACTGCAAGGCTCCAGGCGAACATCAACCAAATCTTTCAGTGGGCTGCAGAAAACAATATGAAGTTCAACGATGAGAAATTTCAATTACTCAGATATGGTAAACATGAGGAAATTAAATCTTCATCAGAGTACAAAACAAATTCTGGCCACAAAATAGAGCGAAACAGCAACGTCAAAGACCTGGGAGTGATTATGTCGGAGGATCTCACCTTCAAGGACCATAACATTGTATCAATCGCATCTGCTAGAAAAATGACAGGATGGATAATGAGAACCTTCAAAACTAGGGAGGCCAAGCCCATGATGACACTCTTCAGGTCACTTGTTCTATCTAGGCTGGAATATTGCTGCACTCTAACAGCACCTTTCAAGGCAGGTGAAATTGCCGACCTAGAAAATGTACAGAGAACTTTCACGGCGCGCATAACGGAGATAAAACACCTCAATTACTGGGAGCGCTTGAGGTTTCTAAACCTGTATTCCCTGGAACGCAGGAGGGAGAGATACATGATTATATACACCTGGAAAATCCTAGAGGGACTAGTACCGAACTTGCACACGAAAATCACTCACTACGAAAGCAAAAGACTTGGCAGACGATGCACCATCCCCCCAATGAAAAGCAGGGGTGTCACTAGCACGTTAAGAGACCATACAATAAGTGTCAGGGGCCCGAGACTGTTCAACTGCCTCCCAGCACACATAAGGGGGATTACCAACAGACCCCTGGCAGTCTTCAAGCTGGCACTGGACAACCACCTAAAGTCAGTTCCTGATCAGCCAGGCTGTGGCTCGTACGTTGGTTTGCGTGCAGCCAGCAGCAACAGCCTGGTTGATCAGGCGCTGATCCACCAGGAGGCCTGGTCACAGACCGAGCCGCGGGGGCGTTGACCCCCGAAACTCTCTCCAGGTAAACTCCAGGTCCAGGAATGTTTTTCATCACACACACGCAGCTGAGTCTCGACCCCTGCAGCCAAAATTAGGTGAGTGCAATTAGGTCCGTACACTTTTCCACTACACTCACTCCACAACACTCACTCACAACACTCACTCCACAACACTCACAACACTCACTCAACAACACTCACTTCACAATATTCACTCCAAAACACTCACTCCACAACACTCACTCCAAAACACTCACTCCAAAACACTCACTCCACAATACTCACTCCAAAACACTCGCTCTAAAATACTCACTCGACGACACTCCCTCCACAATACTCACTCCACAATACTCACTCCAAAACACTCACTCCACAACATTCACTTAACAATACTCACTCCAAAACACTAACTCCACAATACTCACTCCACACTATTCCCTCCACAATACTCACTCCACAATACTCACTCCAAAACACTCACTCCACAACACTCAGTCCACAACACTCACTCCAAAACACTCACTCCAAAACACTCACTCCACAACATTCACTCCACAACATTCACTCCAAAACACTCCCTCCACAATACTCAATCCACAACACTCACTCCAAAACACTCACTCCACAATACTCAATCCACATCACTCACTCCAAAACACTCACTCCACAATACTCACTCCACAACACTCACTCAAAAATACTCACTCCAAAACACTCACTCCAAAACACTCACTCCAAAACACTCACTCCACAACATTCACTTAACAATACTCACTCCAAAACACTAACTCCACAATACTCACTCCACACTATTCCCTCCACAATGCTCACTCCACAACACTCACTCCACAACAATCACTCCAAAACAATAACTCCACAACACTCCTTCCACAATACTCACTCCACGATACTCACTCCAAAACACTCACTCCACAACACTCACTCCACAACACTCACTCCACAACACTCACTCCACAACACTCACTCCACAACACTCACTCCACAACACTCACTCCACAACACTCACTCCACAACACTCACTCCACAACACTCACTCCACAACACTCACTCAACAACACTCACTCCACAACACTCACTCCACAACACTCACTCCACAACACTCATTCCACAATACTCACTAAGAACACTCACTCCTCAATACTCACTCCACTACACTCACTCCACAACGCTCACTCCACAATACTCACTCCAAAACACTCACTCCATAATACTCACTCCAAAACACTCACTCCAAAACACTCACTCCACTACACTCACTTCACAACACTCACTCCACAACACTCACTCCAAAACACTCACTCCAAAACACTCACTCCACAACGCTCACTCCACAATACTCACTCCACAATACTCACTCCAAAACACTCACTCCACAACACTCACTCCACAACACTCACTCCACAACACTCATTCCACAATACTTACTCCAAAACAATAACTCCACAATACTCACTCCACAATACTCACTCCACAAAACTCCCTCCACAATACTCACTCCACAATACTCACTCCAAAACACTCACTCCACAACACTCACTCCACAACGCCCAGTCCAAAACACTAACTCTAAAACACTCACTCCACAACACTCACTCCACAACACTCACTCCACAACACTCCCTCCACAATACTCACTCCACAATACTCTCTCCAAAACACTCACTCCACAACACTCACTCCACAACACTCACTCCACAACGCCCACTCCAAAACACTAACTCTAAAACACTCACTCCACAACACTCACTCCACAACACTCACTCCACAACACTGACTTCACAACACTCACTCCAAAATACTCACTCCAAAACACTCACTCCACAACACTCACTTCACAACACTCACTTCACAATACTCACTCCACAACAATCACTCCACAATATTCCCTCCACAACACTCACCCCACAATACTCACTCCAAAACACTCTTCGATAATACTCACTCCACAACACACACCCCACAACATTCATTCAACAATACTCACTGCATAACACTCGCTCCACAACACTCACTCCACAACACTCACTCCACAACACTCACTCCACAACACTCACTCCACAACACACACTACACAACACTCACTCCACAACACTCTCTCCACAACACTCACTCCACAACACTGACTTCACAACACTCACTCCAAAATACTCACTCCAAAACACTCACTCCACAACACTCACTCCACAACAATCACTTCACAACACTCACTTCACAATACTCACTCCACAACAATCACTCCACAATATTCCCTCCACAACACTCACCCCACAATACTCACTCCAAAACACTCTTCGACAATACTCACTCCACAACACACACCCCACAACATTCATTCAACAATACTCACTCCATAACACTCGCTCCACAACACTCACTCCACAACACTCACTCCACAACACTCACTCCACAACACTCACTCCACAACACTCACTCCACAACACTCCACAACACACCCCACAACACTCTCTCCACAACACTCACTCCACAACACTCCACAACACACTCCCCACAACACTCACTCCACAACACTCACTCCACAACACTCACTCCACAACACTCACTCCACCATACTTCCACTGCACTCTTGTCTCACCATCATAATCTTAAGTTAGTCAAAGTTTGCCTGAAATGCTTTGTATACACAGAGGAGGATGACAAAGATGATCCCATGTATCACAAGTCTTCCCTATGAGGATAGACTGAGGGCCCTGAATCTGCACTCTCTCGAAAGGCGTAGAATTAGGGGGGGATATGATCGAGGTGTATAAATGGAAAACAGGAATAAATAAAGGGGATATCAATAACGTGCTGAAAATTTCCAGCCAAGACAGGACTCGCAGCAGTGGTTTCAAATTGGTAAAATTCAGATTCAGGAAGGATATAGGAAAGCACTGGTTTGGTAATAGAGTTGTGGATGAGTGGAACAAACTCCCGAGTACAATTATTGAGGCTAAAACGTTGTGTAGTTTTAAAAATAGGTTAGATAAATACATGAGTGGGTGTAGGTGGGTGTGAGTTGGACCTGACTAGCTTGTGCTGCTGGGTCTGGTTCCTTGCTCCATCCTTGAGTGGAGGTGACCAGACTGGGTGGGTCATTGGGCTAATCCGGGGGGGGGGACATGGACCTGCTCCGCATGGGACAGTAGGCCTGTCGCAGTGTTCCTTCTTTCTTATGTTCTTATATATTGAGGCTCTTGGCATGTACACCCAATTGTCCTATTCCTTTGTACAAACGTGTATCAAGCTAAAATAAAAATTATTATTATTATAATTACTATTATTATTATTATTAGTAGTAGTATTATTATTATTCACACCACACATACACCCAAACTCTTACATAAACCCTTCCCTCAAACTTCACTTGATATCGAGAACAGAACAAGACAAGGCACAAACACAAAACACATCAGACACAACACAAGGCACAAATATAAGTCAATATTTGACCAGCCGGGTTGTAGTTTGTACGTCCGTTTGCATGTTGCCAGCAGTAACAGCCTGGTTGATCAGGTCCTGATCCACCTTGAGACTTGGTCATAAACCTGGCCACGGAGGTGCTGACCCCTGAAACACCCTACACGTATACTCCAAGTATGAGCTGGGAGAATTTGGTAGTTTCAGAAGAAGCTGGGAAACTTCAGTAGCGTAAGCATAAGCTTGGAGACTCCGGCAGTGTCAGCTTGAGCTGCAGACTTCACTAGTGTCACCTGAGCCTGGAGACTTCAGCATGTCAGTCTGAGCTAAGAGACTTCAGCAGTGTGAGTCTAAGCTGAGAGACTTCATCACAACACTGTCACTCCACAACACTCACTCAACAATACCTGGAGAATTCCTAGAGAGGATTTCGGTGGTCAACACTCTCGCGGCCTGGACTGTGATCAGGCCTCATGGTGGATCAGGGACTGAGCAACCAGGCTGTTACTGTTGGCCGCACGCAACCCGACGTACGAACCACAGCCCGGCTGAACAGGTACTTACTTTAGGTGCTTGTCCAGCGCCTTCTTGAAGACAGCCAAGGGTTTATTGGTAATCCCCCTTATGTATGCTGGGAGACAGCTGAAGTCTTGGGCCCTTGATACTTACTGTTTTGTCTCTTATCGTGATAGTGGCACCCCTGCTTTTCATTGGGGGATGTTGCATCGTCTGCCGAGTCTTTTTCTTTCATAGTGAGTGATTTTCGTGTGCTAGTTTGGTACTAATCCCTCTAGAATTTTCCAAGTGTATGTACTGATGTATCTCTCCTGCCTGCGTTCTAGGGAGTACAGGTTGAGGAACTTCAAGCGTTCCCAGTAACTGAGGGGTTTTATCGCAGTTGTGTGTGCCGTGAAGGTTATCTGTACATTTTCTAGGTCAACAATTTCACCAGCCTTCACAGGTGCTGTTAGTGTGCAGGAATATTCCAGCCTAGATAGAACAAGCGACCTGAAAAGTGTTATCATTGGCTTGGCATCCCTAGTTTTGAAGATTCTCATTATCCATCCTGTAATTTTTGTAGTAGATGCCATATATGGTGATGAAGCAATGGCTACAAATCTCTCTCAAGGAGAAGTACCCCACTGAGACTGTTGTACTACGAAGTGTACATCAACTCAGTAAGTGTCTCAGCAAATCTCCATTTGAAAAATCTATAATTAACCTTCATGAAGCTAAATACAAGATTACTCACAACACTATATATGGCATACATAGACCCATATGGGAGCATGCAGCACCAGTACAGAACCCACACCTGATCAAGCGTGTCTATCAACTGAAGATGGTGCAGAAATTTGGAGAGAGATTATTTCTGGAGCTAATGGTATATGTTATGAAGAGAGACTAAAGGAGCTAAGTTTGAAGACCTCATAACCACAAAAGGATCAGGACTGATATGATACCAGGGTAAAAAACAATACCTGTAAGAATTGAGAGAGGTGATAGGAATGAACAGTTCATGGAACGGGAAATGGGAAACAAGAACTTAATGATATAGCTGTTAGCTGAAAATGTAGATGAATCATAAGGATGTTAGGAAACATGTTTTCAAATTTTTTAGGGAATGGGACGTCATGGAGAGTGAAGTGGTAGTGGTTGAATCAAAACAGATCATTAAGAAAAGGTATGATCGAGTTCTTGAAGCCTGGGGAGTGAGCTAAGTAACAGCTAGCGAAGAAGTGAGGATAAAAGCTGAGACTTGACCCCTGAAACCATATACAGACAAGTGCATATAATGTGTACTCATTACTCAATATGCCTTCATGCTTATTATTCTACCCTCACTAAATCATTTTCGTTACACTACACTCACTACACTGCACCATACTGCAAAAGCTCACTCAACCTTAGAAGAATAAATTTTGAGAGATACTCATTTATATTGAGAAAGACTGACTTCAGAGATTCTTGTCAACTTACCTAACAAATAGAGATTGAGGAGTAAGCTTTAATTTAGCTACTGCATACATGACATAATGCACATTATGAAGATTTAGCATAGGGTAACCCAATAAAGTGAATAAAATTCCTCACTTAGCTGTCTGGGTGAGCGGTCGCTCCTCGCTCCTCTCTGCCATCAGTCAAGCAAGCAACCAAGTAATCGCTATGGTCTTTAGCGTTCGTCGTAGGGTGAACATTGTGGGTATAGAATTAGTGCACAGGTTCATCACGCCTATTACGGCCCAGGATTTGTTGCCCTTGATTCTGCAGGAAACTTATGGCATCGACGACAGAGATCTGTATGGCGTGGCGTTAGTTAAAATGGATCGTATCGCATATTCGTGAAATTGCTACATGCGCAGAAGTACAGAAGTACGAAGGGCTTGTTGCGCAGTTTCAAGATCTCAGTATGGAAGTGTCCTCGGAAGTGAGTGTACGGCTCGTCGATGTTTCTCGCCAGTATACGTGGGTGAGAGTGAGAAATGTGCCTTTTGAGGCGACCGAGGTGGACATTTGCCGGGCTTTCAACAGGTATGGTATGGTGTCAAACAAGTGGCCCAACAGGGAAAATGGGCGTCGGGGTCGTTTGCCGGGTTCCCTGAGTGGAATTACACCATCAAAATGACTCTCCGACAATCCATCCTGTCGTACGTCATACTAGAAAATTTTGGAACTCAAGTCATGGTGACATATGCTGGGCAAAGGCGGACGTATCGAATTTGCAGTGATTAAGATCATGTTGCAGCTGAGTGTGGACAGTGCAGGCGGCCTTCGAGGCCGGCTGGTGTTGCGCCCACCGGAGCTGGGCGAGTGGTGCCTGAGCCCACCTGGGAGGAAGAGGATGGGCGTGGTCGATAATGGAGCGAGATCGTGGAGGCTAAAGAGATGGAGCCTACCCTGGATGACCTGATTCCAGAGCAGCCAGTGCGGCTGGTGGAGCAGCAGGAATCTGAGGGCATCGAGGCCTTCATGGAGATGGTGGAGACAATGATACAGTCATTATTCCAGTCTCCCAAGGAGGTTACAGTTGCAGGGCCTGTGGGTGGTCCGGGGCCTGCACCTGAGCAAACGTCTGGGCAGGAGGTGTCTGTGAGTGATGTTGCACAAGTTGCAGATGAGCAGAAGCCTGGAGAGGCTGTTGAGCGGTTCATAGTAGTGGATGTGTGTTGGCACCAGGAAAAAGGCAGCGGCAGTGCCCGACTCTGACGATGTGTTAACGCCCGCCCAACGTCCAGGGAAGAAGGTGTGGGTGGAGAAGAATGGAAATGAGGAGGAAGTAAAGCTACAGCTCAGGGCAGAGATGGGCAACCCTGGAGTTATGAGTGGTGTGAGGGGCAAGGGTGGAGTGAGACTGTGAAGGGTGCTGGGGTACGGAGTGAGCGCAAGTATTAGGAGGCCTTGGTGTATGACGCTGAATGCTAATGGGCTTTGTGGACAACTGAAGCGTGTGTGGTTAAGTACATTTTTGCATAGACACCGTGCGGACGTGGTTTACTTACAGGAGCATGACTGGAAGGTAGGCAGAGTTATTGAGGTGGAAGGTTACAGGAGTTATGTGGTGCTTTCGGAGCATCTAAAATGGGGGGTCGCCATCTTTATCTGGGAGGCAAGCCTGTTTGTGTTGCTCAGGAGCAAGGGGTGGGTAGAAGGACGGGTTATTCACGTGGAGGAGTGGTGAAGAGGGGAACGGGTGGCTTTTGTGTGTGTGTATGCACCGGCAGAGAATGTTGTAAGGGTTAAAGCTGCTTTTGTGAAGGATGAGTTGGTTCATTGTTGCCGTGTAATTCGACGGGCAGACGTAGAGCCGAGAAGGGGGGGGGGGTGTTTCTCGCACATGCTGGGGGAGCTTATCAGGGATGTTCAGTTGAGGGATGTGTGCCATGGGGGTCGTGGGAGGCGGAGCATACGTTTGTGCGGGAGGGATATGGGGCAAGATTGGATCGTCTATATGTCACAAGGTGAGAAGATATCATCTCAGTTTGTACTGTGGATGCCCCTTTCTCGGATCATAGGGCTGTGGTAGTGGAGCTGAGGTGGGAGGAGTTAGCTAGGAGGCAGGTGGGTTACTGGAAGTTGAATGTGAGAGTTCTTATGGAGGAGGAGGGGGTGGGGGGTTTTCCACATTATGGGCAGAGCTTTGGGAGGAAGGGAGGGTGGTTGATGATGTCGTAAGTTGGTGGGATGCTATAACCAAGGCTAGGATTCGGTCATTTTATATAAAGGAGGGGAAGAGAATTAATCCCATGAAATATGGATTGTCGAATTATCTGGAGCAGCACATATGGGATTGCTACAATATTGGCACTTTGCAGGGAGAGTACCAGGTGGGGGAGATTGAGGACCTGAAGGAGAGGTTATGAGAGTTGCAGAATGAAAGGTTTGAATCAGTGCAGGTGTAGGCAGGTATGGATGAGGTACTATGCAGGGATAGGCCATTGGCTTGTGTCCTGAGGGGCCAACAACAACATAGGAGGGCGATGACCATTACCCAGCTGGAGGTACGTGGTGCGGAGGCAGGTTATCGGCTGGGGAGGTGCTCAGGTCGACGGAGGGCATGGGAATGTATGCTGACAGATGGTATGAGTGTTATTGGCATAGTAGAGAGGTGCAAGCTGAGTTGTTGCAGGAAGTGTGTGGCTGTGTAGGGAAACCATTGGGGGGTGGGGATAGAATGGCATTGCGGGGGGACATTGAGGAGGAGGAAATTTGGAGAGCATTAGAGGGTATGAGCAAGGGCAAGGCGCCAGGTGTTGATGGGCTCCCATGTGAGTTTTATTTGGCACACTGGGATCTGTTGAGGGGGTTTTTGGTCAGATTATTGAATGCAATGAAACGGGAGGGTCGTTTAGGGGTGGGGCAGGCGATGGGGGTGGTGGTTTTAGTTCCGAAGGGTTTAGTCCCGAAGGGGTCAAGTCAGCAGACCCTTAATGATTACCGGGCACTCTCCTTAATGTGCACTGACTATAAGCTTTTTTGCAAAGGTGGGTAATCGTCTGAAGTGCGTTATTGAATGGGTGGTTTCCCCGAGCCAGTTTGGTTTGCCTGGAAGATCTATGGTGATGGGTCTTGGGGTATTTTACTGGATTTTGTAGCTGGGGTTGGTGGGGGGAGGGGGAGGTTTGTTAGCAGTGGATTGGAGAGGAGCTTACGATACTCGTGGAGAGGATAGCATTAGAACATTTCTTACTGAGTCAGAGTTTTGAGGAGGAATTAGTGGGTTAGGTGCACACACTGTACAGGTGGGCATGTGTTCTTGTGCAAGTTAATGGGCATTTGGAGAGGGTGGTGGCAATGGGCAGGGGTCTACAGCAGGGGTGTCCACTCTCCCAACTTTTGTTTGTGTGTGTGCAAGAACTTTTTCATAGATTGTTAGAGGCAAGAATGTGCGGGGATAGGGGTGGGGCTGGAAGCCCATGGCCGAGTCTGGTAGGGTATGTGGACGATGTGATGATCTTGGTGGATGAGAAGACGGTTCTGGATAGATTGGAGGAGGTGGTGAGGATTTACGGGGAGCATCAGGGATGATAGTGAATAAAGAGAAGTTATTCATTCTTGGGTTGGGGACGTGGGAAGGCAGGGAGGAGTGGGGGTGTCAGGTGGTGAGGAACTGTGTGGAGGTGTTGAAAATATGTGGTATCCTTCATAGGGGTGACTTAGTATGGGCTCGGGAAGATAATTCGTGTCGTTTGGAGGAATGCGTGGAGACCACTTTCAAGATACTGAGGCCGCATCACCTCACTATTCTCCAGAGTGCAATAGTGATTAATGTGCTTTTGTATAGTAAGATATGGTCCATCGCACAACTTTGCCAGTCCTCGCACACATTCAGAGGAAGGTGTTCTGCTTTTTGTGGGGTTCTGGGTGTGAGTGGTTGAAAAGGGAGGTGGTCATGTTGCCTGTGAGAAGGGGAGGGATGGGCCTGTTGGATCTCTGGAGGAGGGTTAAATGCGTTTTTATAAGGCGTGAGGTGTTGAGGAGGGGGGGGATTTCCAGGAGGGAAGGTTGGGAAAGGTTCTTGAGATGTTGCAGGATTTGTACAGAGGGGGGAGGGCCTTAGGGAGTATGAGGCATCGTTGCGGGCGATGGCTGTGGTTCGAGACGTAAGGAAAATTAGGGTGAGGGTTTTACAAAGGGCAATGGGGAGGCCTGAGGTGCAGGTGGGGGAGGGGTGCTACCCAATTTATGATTGAGCATCTATCTGGGAGAGGTTCAGGAGGTTGAGGTTGCAACCAAGGGTGCGGGAGGTCATGTTCCGGTTTTTGCACAGGATTTTACCTTCTGGTGCAGTTTTGTGAGACAGTAGGGTTGGGGGGAGGGGTGTTGTGGGTAGTGTGGGGAGGAGGATATGGCTTTCCATGCTGTTTACTTTTGTGAAAGGCTGGAGAGGATCAGGGCATGGGTAGGTCGGGTTTTGGAGAGAGTGGGGGGAGGGGTGTGTCAGTTTTGCCGGCGCTAAGTTTGGATGTGGGGGGTGGAAGACAGGGCAGCGTGTGCGCTGGCTTACATGATGGTAGATTACGTGTACATAGCCTGGAGCGTGAGGGGGGTAGGAAGCGTGGGAGTTGTGTAAGCGCGTAAAGGCGCCGACAATATATCAGACATTGTGTAGAAATAGGAGTACATATGGGCATAGGTGGGGGAGGTATTTTCTGTGGGTTACCGCAAATTAACGGTGAGCACTCTGCACAGTTTGTAGGAGCGAGACACTGCTCAGGGGATGGACGCATTCGGGTGGCGTTGGGGGGGGTGTTGGGGATACCTCTTGTTGCATAGGATGTATGCTGGGATCTTTTTGAGAGCTAATATAATTGTATATATGTGGCTTCACAATGGCGTGTGTAACAATCACACGTGCAATGGCAAGAAACGAGAACAATGTGAGTGAGTGGATATGTCATTGGCGTGAGTGGCCATGACAGAAAGAATGTGTGTGGTGACCACAGGCACCTGTGTGCATTAAGGTCAGCCGGTATGATGGGTGAAGGTACTCACTAGTTTTCTTCGGGGTCCGCGAGCCCTTCCTGATGTTTGCAGCATCAACCTGTGATGAGTGGGGCTTTGGTGTGCACATACACGGCCATTACTGTTACTTTAAGTGGTTTCTGTAAGAAACTTTTTATATTCACCAGTATTCATTATGTTACACAAGTGCACCGTGTGGTGTGTTTTCATTTTGAGTGTGTTTCTACATTCATAGGAAGTTTCTGCATCATAATGGCAGCCAGTTGTATGGTCGGGTGTGAGCTATTTTATTTTGTTATCTAGAATTGTCAAGATCTTGCAGTATCTAGGGGGTGGGGGGAAAGGGGGGATGGGGGATGGGGGGAGTATCCACCAGACATTGTTGTGAGTGTTCACAATTGCATGTTTTTTTTGGGGGGGGTGGAACATGGGGTTAGGTGTATGTTATCTTTTCTATTTGTTCACGTCATTGGAACTGTGTTGAGCGTAAATGTGTACCATGTAATGTGTTTTTCAATAAAATATAAAAAAAAGTGAATAAGAAACTTTTTTCCATTGGTATCCCCCTATTGATGGACATTCACATCAGGTTGTTACTGTAATTTTAATTACAGTGATAAAATAATTTATATAATGTTTTGGGATTTTTTGTAAAATAATAAAAGTGCTTCTAATTCTAATTTCTAGTTCCTGTATATAATCAAGAATGTTTAACGTTTGTTTGTTTTTTCTTTTACAGATTTTGTAACAATCATCAGTGGTAACAAGGTGCTCTTTATGGACCCAAGTGAACCAGAAAATAAAATGTGCCGCATAATTTCTCTCAAGAAATTAACAAGCATTTGCCCTCTTGATGACTGTCTACGCTTATGGAGTTGCTACATCAGCACTCAGAACATCACTGATGGACAGTTTCCTGCTACACTCTTCTGGTTTCCACTCAGACAGAGCCCATCAGATATCTCAAACACTATTTATACATATAATCATGTAATAACATTGTTTGAATCATTTAGCATTGAAGCTTCTTTGTGTTTAACGTTTTTAAAATCCATCGAGAAAATATGTCTGAAGAGGATCAATAAGTGGAATAAGAGTCCAGTAACAACCCATGAAGTTAAATTAATTAGTCCAATTATGACTGAAGTTCAACAAAAGAGAAAAGTTTTTAAACAAAAGCTGGTAGAATGCAAAGGGTGTCCATCGCAAACAATAACTTGTGATTATGAGGTGACTGTTGAGAGTGTGAGGTGCAATCAGACAAAGCAGCAGATGATGCACATCCTTCATTACTTGCCAGGCTCAAGTGATCCCAGTACAGTAACATGGAGAGGAGAAGACAGTTGTAAACACATGCCTCTAGTTGGAATAGCTGCACCTGTTACAGCACACAGTGTAGCTTCACCCACTGCAACACACAGTGATGAGACATCCATTACAACAGGCAGAACCACATTAAATACTGGGCATATATTCTGTTTTCTACCATTACCTTTAGAAACTGACAACAAGACGAATCTTCCTGTTCAAATCAATGGTTTCTTTGCACTTGATCAAAATAGAAGACATGTTAAGTGGAAAACTGAAGAGAATAGCATTGAACCTGATGTAAGTATTTTTTTCTGTACTTGGTAAAAGGCAGTTTTCACTTCCACCTTCTGCATATATATCAATGTAGCCACGAAACAAGTGGTACTGAAACATTTACCAAACTGCGGCAGGCCAGGGTTCGACCCCACGACACATTGTCCCGCCTCAAGAGGCAACACAACATACGTGTCACCAAATCCATTCTGCTACCAATCGTACTGATACCTACCTACCGATACGTACCTACTCTAACCTAAGCCTCATTATCCTCGTAAAAACTCTTCACTGCTTCCAATAACCTACCTCCTACTCCAAATATTTGCAACATGTGCCACATTGCTCCCCTATCCACACTATCATTCGCCTTTTCCAAATCCATAAATGCCACAAAAACCGAGAGGGAAATTATTCCCCAGAAAAAGTAGGCCATAGACAGGGATGTGTGATGTCTCCATGGTTGTTCAATATATTTATAGATGGGGAAGTAAGAGAAATGAATGCTCGGGTGTTGGCAAGAGGTGTGGGGTTAAAAGATAAAAAATATAACACAAAGTGGGAGTTGTCACAATTGCTGATTGCTGATGACACTGTGGTTTTGCGAGATTCTGAAAAGAAGTTGCAGAGGTTGGTGGATGAGTTTGGTAGGGTATGTAAAAGAAGAAAATTAAAAGTGAATATAGGAAAGAGTATGGTGATGAGGATAACAAAAAAAATAGGTAACGGAAGACTGGATATCAGACTGGAGGGAGAGAGTATGGAGGAGGTGAATAAATACAGATATTTGGGAATGAACGTGTCAGCAGATGGGTCTATGAAAGATGAGGTGAATCATAGAATTGACGAGGGGAAAAATATGAGTGATGCACTGAGAGGTTTCTGGAGACAAAGAACTTCATCCATGAAACCAAACAGGGAAATGTATGAGAGTATAGTTATACCAGTGCTCTTGTATGGTTGTGAAGCATGGGTGGTGAATGTTGCAACAAGGAGAAGGGTTTAGGCATTGGAGATGTCATATCTGAGGGCAATGTGTGGTGTGAATATAATGCACAGAATTCGTAGTTTGAGGATTAGGAGGAGGTGCATGATTACGGAAACTATTATCCAGAGGGCTGAGGAGGGGTTATTGAGATGGTTCGGATATGTAGAGAGGCTGGAACGAAATAGAATGACTTCGAGAGTGTATAAATCTGTAGTGGAGGGAAGGCAGGGTAGGAGTAGGCCTAGGAAAAGTTGGTGGGAGGGGGTAAAGGAGGTTTTGTGTGCGAGGGGCTTGGATTTCTAGCAAGCATGCATGAGTGTGTGTTAGATAGGAGCGAATGGAGACAAATGGTTTTGAAGACTTGACATTCTGTTGGAGTGTGAGCAAGGTAACATTTAAGAAGAGATTCAGGGAGACTAGCAGGCCGGACTTGAGTCCTGGAGATCGGAAGTGCAGTGCCTGTACACTGAAGGGATTTAATATTGCAGTTTTATAACTCTTGTGTAAGCAAGCCTCTGGCAAGACGATGATGGAGTGAATGATGAAAGTTTTATATTTGGGTGGAAATCTTTACCTCGAGTACTTTCACACTTCTCGTTATGTCATCAGGAGCTGTGCAATGATGCAATGACAACAACAAGAGAAATAGGGTAAGTTTTCAGAGTCAGTTAATATGTCTGTGTGAATTCTCCAATTCAGGTTTTCTGACAATAAGTAGGCAACTCTTAATTTTAACACCATTCCTATCATTATTATCAATTATTATCTACTTATATCATTATTATTATCATTATTATTATAATATGTTGCAATCAACTGTATGTACCTTGTACCGTTGTACCTGGATGGGTTAGGACCTCAATAGGTCACTCTGCATCTATCCTAGGATGATCTCACATGTGCACCCATACCTAAATGAACCCCCATGACTACTTCCTTGCTACAGATGTTATATCGCACAGGTTGCAGTTTGTATTGCAGCACACTACCTAGAGCACCCGCAGCATTATGATACATGCATGCAGTAGTTGCAGAGTGTGTTATACCAACGGTCATGGCAGACCTAAAGCCTTGCAAATTGTTCATCAGGGCCTGGGGATTTGCTAGGTTTTAATTTCTCTATTTGTATGAGTTCCATGTCACTAGTTACCCCAATCGTGCATAATTTAATATCGTCCTCTTCTACATAATTTATTATTTCTGGAATTTCGCTAGTATCTTCCTGAGTAAAAACTGAGTAATTAGATGTTGAAAATTTCACACATTTCCTTATCACTGTCAGTGGTCATACCTGAGTTACTTTTAAGAGGGCCTATCTCATCCCTAATCTTACTTCTCTATACATGAAAGAACCCATTTGGGTTATTCTACGTATCCCTTGTGACTTTAGCCTCATAATCTCTGTTTGCTATTCTTATTCCCTTTTTTAATTCTCTCTTTAATTGAATATATTGATTTCTTAACTGGCCATTGTTTATCCCTCTGGGATTATTTTTGTTAGAACTAATTTCCCTATTTGTAACATAGTTGTCTGGGCAGCTAGAACTATGCCCTGAAAAGTATCATATATTGGCAACCATCACCGCCTACCTGACCCATACTCAGCCCACTCAGGTACTTTCTCAGTCCCATGAAATCGGCCAAGCAGAAGTCTGGGACAGAGATTTAATTGCACTTATTTTGGTATTTCCATGATATATTGAAACTAAGTGATTTGTCATCGCTTTTCCATGCTCATCATTAACCTCAAGAATATTAATTAATGATTCTTTGTTGGCAAGAACCAAGTCAAGCAGGTTGCTTTCTCTAGTTGGTTCTGTCACAAACTGTTTTAAAAAGCAATCCTGAATCGTATCAAGAAAGTCACTATACTCAAAATTTCCGTCAATTAGTCTAAATTCCAAACAATATGTCTAAAATTAAAATCTCCCATTAACACAACATTTTCATATCTAGATGCCTTATGAATTTCGTCCATAACAGCTTACTGCACTCCCTATCAGGGTTTGGGAGCCTACAAATCACACCCAAAATTAATTTTTCACGACCCTCGAGGAACTGTAGTCAAACAGAATACCGTGTGCGATGTTTCTAATCTTATATATCTCGTCTAACACAACAATATAAACTATCTCTGACTTACATCGCCATTCCACCACCCTTCTTGTTGACCCTATCAGCGCAGAATAGTTTATAGCCTTGTATGCTGTGTGTGTTCAGTGGCCTGGTGTGTGCCCTGTGGCCTGGTGGCTAAAGCTCCCGCTTCACACATGGAGGGCCCGGGTTCGATTCCCGGCGGGTGGAAACATTTCGACACGTTTCCTTACACCTGTTGTCCTGTTCACCTAGCAGCAAATAGGTACCTGGGTGTTAGTCGACTGGTGTGGGTCGCATCCTGGGGTACAAGATTGAGGACCCCCAATGGAAATAAGTTAGACAATCCTCGATAACGCACTGACTTTCTTGGGTTATCCTGGGTGGCTAACCCTCCGAGGTTAAAAATCGGAACGAAATCTTATCTTTAGAAGGCATTCGTCTATCTTATTTCTTAGACTCCTACTATTAGTATAGTAAAGCTTAAGGAGCCAGACACTGATTCTCCTCTACTGTCTCTCTTTTCTTGTTTATCAATTGCTATACCTTTACTAGCAATTTTATTATTTTGAATATTGTTTTTTAAACATATCCCTAAGGTATCCTGATAATATCTACTGTTTTCAACTCTAACACTACAGCCTGATTGTTTCCCACACATACCCATACCTCTATAATCTATCAGTTTAAAGTCCAAGACAAGTCAGTAATAACCCTCTTAATCGAGTTGGCTAATGCAACCACTCCAACCCCAGAGAGATGTACCCTATCACTTGCATACATATCACGTTTGCCATAGAATTTGTCTCAGTTATCACTGAATGGGATTGCAAGTTGTTGCAGTACCTGTCTAGCCAGCAATTTATACCAGTTACCCTAGACATCTATTCATTGCCCACTCCCTTTCTAGGCAAAATACTAAATATGATTGGGACCCCTCCCTTAGACCTGACTACATCTATTACTGACTTGTACTAATCCAGCAGCTCCTGTCTCCTGCCCTTCCCGATGTCATTTCCACCAGTGCTAAGACAGATAATGGGCTTGTTCCCATTACCTGACACAATATTATTCAACCTTTTGACTATGTCACCAACACTAACTCCTGGGAAACACACTCTCTGTCTTAACTTCCTATCTCTGTTACATAAAGTATGGTCCATATATCTTTCTTGAGAGTCTCCCACAACCAGAATATTCTTACCTTGTATAGCAAGGGAGTCAGTGGTACCTTTAATTTTACTAACCACTGAAGTACACTCGTCCTGGAGAAGAGAGAATCGATTTCCTGCCTTCACTTCTTCTCTATTAACTTTCCTTATCGTGATACTTCTTCCTGAAATGTGAACCACTTGCCATTTAAAGTGGCTGCCACTCTCCAACTCGCTGCTGGTAACGTTTTCATCCGTCCAACCATCTCACACTCAGTCCCAAACACATCTGGACGAAGTTTCATCCTCTTCTTTTCCTCCTGAAGAAGTAGAACCTCCTTCTTCAGTACTTAACTTGAGATTCAAAAAAACTACAAAAAACCATTGTGCTCAGTAAAAAATATGAAAATCTTAGTAACTCTGGCATAAGACCTAGGTGTTATACTGAATTCCTTTGCCTCCCCTAGGCTATCAATGGTTAAACAACCTGAAAAGAAAATATTTCACCTGATTAAAATTTCATGTTTTGGTAACATATTGAGTAAGGAACTTTTTAACCTACTCTATTTTTTTTAGTTTTACCGGACCCCTAACCAAACCAGTTAGTCAAATATACTGGCGTTGATGGTCACGAGGGAAAAGATGGCTACTCTAATGTTATGAAACAAATGCACAGGTACTTCTCAAGGATGGGATCTAGTGAAGAGACCAGCTACTTCACTTAGCCCTCTTAGGTCACTGCAGCTGCAGCTGCAGTGAGTTCAGTGGTAGACTTTCACTTTTGGCACAGATGGTGATGTTGATATCATGGACTTTCTTCTTAGAAGGTCACAACTCATATCCACGAGCCCTCAGCTTCCAGCTGGGATTCCAGTAATGTTTGGTTAATAATATTAAATTTTGTTTCCAAAGATAATGACCCAATATTAATACACTAAGTCTTAATAATAATTTTAGAGTCATTTGAAGATGGTTCAAACCCTCTCTAATTAATACTAAAGCCTAAATCCTCTGAAAAAAAAAAAAAACAATAGGATTTATTGTATAAGAGTTTCCTAAGTTATAAAGAGATAATTCTACTTTTGCAGCATGCAACACATGGTGCTAAATATTAATATTAATATATAAAGTTTCTTTATCAGTTCAGTTTAGCTGTGTAAAAACAGTGTCTAGATTAAAAATTAAAACGGTATCTTGTATTTTAAATTATTTGGAATAGATATATGATATAGAAATAGCTTTGTATATTTAGATAACAGATAATTTCCTTTTTAAGGTATTATGGAATGAAGATCTGGTATCCAGAGCTGTTGTTGAAGCATACTTTACCTTCTTACAAAATGTTCTTAGTGATTTAAAAGAAAAGTCGTCACCTCATCACCTGGAAACTTGGTATGGTCTTCTTCCACACATAGACTCTACAAAAGGAAGGTGGAAGAAGCTTGGTGTTGAACTGTGGTCAAGGTTAAAATCCATGCCTATTTTATACTCTGATGTAAGTATATTTCCAGTTGTGAGTTGATGTCCAAAATCCACTTTTCCCTAAATTCTAAAGAAAGTAAAATTTGTGTACAGTTAACTCTAAAAATAATGGACGATTAGGAGGAAAGGGATGTCTGATTAACCAAATACCTGTTATATTTAAATTTTCATTAAGCGGATGTAGTACACACACACACACACACACACACACACACACACACACACACACACACACACACACACACACACACACACACACACCCTCCCTCACAACTTCCTATAGAAGCCTCCCAACCAGGACAACCCCAGTGCAACCAAACACTCTAAACCAAAACACCCATGACACATCCATTGCCCCCACCCACTGCGTTACAAACTCCACCCCCACAGCAACCACCCATAGTTCCTTATCAGGTCTCCCACTTCCCCAACCCCAATATACCTCCCAGACCACAGTCTCAGAAAAGAAGTTGAAGGTGTGGTATACAAATGCAGATGGAGTAACAAATAAGTATGAGGAGTGGCATGAAAGAATCAAGGAGACATCCCCAGACATAATAGCACTCACAGAAACAAAACTCAACAGAATAATAACAGATTTAATCTTTCCATCCGGATATCAAATCCTCAGGAAAGACAGAGGGAGGAGAGGGGGAGGAGGAATTGCACTGCTCATTAAAATCCAGTGGGGTTTTGAGAAAATGGAAGGAATGGATGGCACGGGCGAAAGGGACTACTTAGTAGGAACAATCCAGTCTGAGGGACATAAGGTGATAATTGCAGTAATGTACAACCCACCACAGAACTGCAGGAGGCCAAGAGAAGAATACGATGAGAGCAACAGAGCAATGGTCGACACACTAGCTGATGTGGCCAGGAGAGCACACATGGGGGGAGCAAAGTTACTGGTTATGGGTGATTTCAATCACAAAGAGATTGACTGGGAAAACCTGGAGCCCCATGGGGGATCCCGAAACATGGAGAGCCAAGATGATGGATGTGGTACTGGAAAACCTCATGCATCAACATGTTAGAGACACTACCAGAGAGAGAGGCGACGATGAACCAGCAAAACTGGACCTTGTATTCACCTTGAGTAGTTCGGACATTGAGGATATCATGTATGAAAGGCCCCTGGGAGCTAGTGATCATGTGGTTCTGTGCTTCGACTACATAGTTGAGCTTCAAGTGGAGAGAGTAGCAGGAATAGGTTGAGAAAACCAAACTAGAAAAGGGGGAACTACTCAGGCATGAGGAACTTCCTGCAAGACATTCAATGGGACAGGGAACTGACAGGAAAACCAGTAAAAGAAATGATGGACTATGTGGCAACAAAATGCAAGGATGCAGAGGAGAGGTTTGTTCCCAAGGGAAACAGAAATAATGGGAAGAACAGAACGAGTCCTTGGTTCACCCAAAGGTGTAGGGAGGCAAAAACTAGGTGTACTAGAGAATGAAAAAGGTACAGAAGACAGAGAACTCAGGAAAATAAAGAGATTAGCCGAAGAGCCAGAAACGAATATGCACAGATAAGAAGGGAGGCTCAGCGACAATATGAAAATGACATAGCATCGAAAGTCAAGTTGTATAGCCACATCAGGAGGAAAACAACAGTCAAGGACCAGGTAATCTGACTGAGGAAGGGTGATGGGGAGTTCACAAGAAACGACCGAGAGGTATGTCAGGAGCTCAACACGAGATTTAAAGAAGTATTTACAGTGGAAACCAGTAGGACTCCAGGAAATCAGAACAGGGGGGTACACCAGCAAGTGCTGGATAAGGTACATATAACCAAGCTGAAGAAGCTACTATGCGAACTTGACACCTCAAAGGCGGTGGGACCAGACAACATCTCTCCGTGGGTCCTTAAAGAGGGAGCAGAGATACTGTGTGTGCCATTAACAAAGATTTTCAACACATCAATTGAAACAGGGCAACTCCCTGAGGTATGGAAGATGGCAAATGTAGTCCCAATTTTTAAAAAGGGAGACAGACATGAGGCACTAAACTACAGACCTGTATCACTAACGTGTATAGTATGCAAAGTCATGAAGAAGATCATGAGGAGGAGAGTGGTGGAGCACCTGGAAAGAAACAAGTGTATAATTGACAACCAGCACGGTTTCAGGGAAGGAAACTCCTGTGTTACAAACCTACTGGAATTTTATGACAAGGTGACACAAGTAAGACAAGAGAGAGAAGGGTGGATCGACTGCATTTTTTTGGACTGCAAGAAGGCCTTCGACACAGTTCCTCACAAGAGGTTACTGCAAAAGCTAGAGGATTAGGCACACATAACAGGAAAGACACTGTAATGGATCAAAGAATACCTGACAGGGAGGCAACAACGAGTCATGGTACGCGACGAGGTGTCAAAGTGGGCGCCTGTGACAAGCGGGGTTCCACAGGGGTCAGTCCTAGGACCTGTGCTGTTCTTGGTATATGTGAATGACATAACGGAAGGAATAGACTCATAAGTGTCCTTGTTTGCAGATGATGCGAAGTTAATGATAAGAATCAAATCGGACGAGGATCAGGCAGGACTACAAAGAGATCTGAACAGACTACAAGCCTGGTCCAGCAACTGGCTCCTTGAGTTTAACCCTGCCAAATGTAAAGTCATGAAGATTGGGGAAGGGCAAAGAAGACTGCAGGCACAATATAGTTTAGATGGCCAAAGACTGCAAACCGCAATCAAGGAAAAAGATCTGGGGATGAGTATAACACCGAGCATATCTCCTGAGGCGCACATCAATCAGATAACTGCTGCAGCATACGGGTGCCTGGCAAACCTATGGATAGTGTTCCGATACCTCAGTAAGGATTCATTCAAGACTCTGTATACCATTTACGTCAGGCCCATACTGGAGTATGCAGCACCAGTTTGGAATCCGCACCTGGTCAAGCACGTCAAGAAATTAGAGAAAGTGCAAAGGTTTGCAACAAGACTAGTCCCAGAGCTAAGGGGATTGTCCAACGAAGAAAAGTTGAGGGAAATCGACTTGACGACACTGGAGGACAGGAGGGTCAGGGGAGACATGATAACGACATATAAAATGCTGCACGGAATAGACAACGTGGACAAAGACAGGATGTTCCAGAGATGGGACAGAGACACAAGAGGTCACAATTGGAAGTTGAAGACTCAGATGAATCAAAGGGATGTTAGGAAGTATTTCTTCAGTCATAGAGTAGTCAGGCCATGGAATAGCCTAGAAAGTGACGTAGTGGAGGCGGGAACCATTCATAGTTTTAAGGCGAGGTATGATAAAGCTCATGGGGCAGGGAGAGAGAGGACCTAGTAGCAATCAGCGAAGAGGCGGGACCAGGAGCTATGACTCGACCCCTTCAACCCCAAATAGGTGAGTACACACACACACACACACATATGTATATATATATATATATATATCTATATATATATATATATATATATATATATATATATATATATATATATATATATATATATATATATATATATATATATACATATATATATATGCAATAAGATCACAGTAAACAGGTGATTTCAGAATATACAAAACAACCACTGTGAAAGAATAGGGAAATTGCAAGCGCTTTCGTGACTTCTCACATTATCAAGGAACAATAAAAGTAATACATCAAAGGAAGGCATATAAAGGGTGTAGACCACACCTCATTTTCACACCCCACAACAAAGCAACACCTGACACACGACTCATAAGAAAAAGAACACTGCAGCAGGCCCGCTGGCCCAACTAGACAGGTCCTTCACACAACCCATGAACAAACTATTCTACCCAAGAATTAAGAATTTTAAAATTTATTATTTGTCCAATGTATTATTAAATTCTTCCCAAATTCTATTAATTATAAATTGATCTAATTTATATAAACCAAAGGAAATATTCATATTATTGTCAAAACTGCTTTTTATAAAACAAGATTCAATTATATTCCTGTAGACCATGCACTTGCTTGATACAACTTTCTCAACTTTTTGAAAATCAATTTGGCTGTGAGGAGTGCTAAAGAAAGTATTGTCCAAGTTTGTGTAATAAATCGATTGTTGTCAAAAAGTTTAAGAAGGAGTCTGAGTCAGAGGTGGCGCTGTCAGTAAAGAGGGAAGATAAAGTAAGGCAGGTAGAGCGGTGACGACGTTGGAGGTAAATTCTGCGTGCTCGTTGAAAGACAGGACAGCCCAATAGAATATGGGAAACTGAAACTGGAACTTAACAATTCTCCATGAGATACCCATGAGTAAGATATGAGTGCCCGATGAGAAGACAGGACAGCGTAGTGTCCCAACCTCGGCATCGATGACAAGAAGGCCTAAAACCTCAACTTGGCTTGATGGGAGGGGACAGGAGGGTAGGGAACTGTATGAGGGGGAAGATGAACCTTCACACTCGTAACAGAGACAGTAAGAGGTAAAGTACTAGGCACTTAGACTAAAAAGGAAAGATGATTGGGAAGGATAAGTGAAGGAGGGGTTAGAGAAAATTAGGACTTTGGGATGATTTCGACTTTAAAGAAGAAAAGATGGGAAGGGAAGATGTAGTTGTGGAAGGTCTTATAGACAGAGATTCATGCGAACAAGAAGATGAAGACTTAAGAACAGTTTGAGGCGTCGAGGTAGGGACCTCGGAGTCCAGGGCTGCAAAAGAGTTAGCAACAGAGATAGTTGTGGAATTTGTGACTACAGATAAGACTGTGGAAGTAGGTACTACCGAGGTTTCCAACCGCTTAGTAGCTCTCAAATAAGGAAGTCGTGGTAGTGTCCCTTGGAGGCGGAGATGAGAGACTGTTATGGTGTATGTGAAACCTTTCTCTCTGAGACTTGACATCGGCGTGAGTAAGCTCGGTGAGCCTCATTTCAGTTAAGGCAGGAGGTAGTAGGCTGCAGGATGTATTGGTATGGTCAGCAGCACCACAGATTGGGCATTCTGCCATGAACCTACAATATTTCGCTGGGTGGCCGAAGTGACAGCAGTTTCTACACTGCTGTAGTGTAGGGATCGACTCTCGGACTTGTAAACGGTGTCTTGCAATATAGACTGAGGACGGAAATTCTTGGGAGTCAAAAGTTAAGTGTGCTACATTTCAGGGAAAGCATTTCCGCCCACAGGCGGAGGTCTTGGAGCTCAAGTTGCTCAAGAATGTCAGTATTACATGTCCGGAAAACACCCTGAACAATGGTATGAGGCAGAAGACAGAACCACGGTACCACTGCAAAAACTGAAAGAAATGTGTTTTCAAATCGTGACAGGAATATCGTCTATGGAGGTAAGAAGGGAAAAACGGTGAGCCTGGACAATATTTTGCACCGTGACGATGCGGGCACCGTTTTTTAAGAGCATGAAATTAAATATTTTGACCAACATGGCGCAGGAGTGCCTTACTGACGCTATGATCAGAATCATAGTCATTAGGAGATGTCAATTGCAGAGTGAAAAACTTAGTCCATTGAGTACTTTGATAAGTAGTGTGTCAGGGAAGTGAGTGTCGTGCTGGTCTTTTCTGGGAAGAGCGAGAGGTAGTCAAAACAGTATCATCTGTTAATTGTCGTGGTCGTTTAGGTGTGGGACCGGAGTTGATCCGACCAGAGATATGCAGGCTATCTAAAAACCGTTGCACCATAAAGGAAGAAATCGGAAGCATGGTCTAAGATGTGCAGAGATTGGATGAATCAAAGGAGTTAGGCGTAAAGAAGTTAGCCATAGCCCAGGTACCAGGGATAGGCAATGAAACGTTACCCACAGAAGGTACAGGGTTGTTAGGAAGGTCCAATGATGAAGCAGGGTTGGAAGAGGGCGCCACAGCAGAATGAGGGTCCGGGAGAAATATCTTGGACTTTTGACTCCATGGTTAGGTCACTTGTCTTGTGTTTTTCGTAAATAAGGATAAAACAAAAAAGCAAAAAAAGCAAAATAATGGGTGGGGGGAACGGATAGAGAGATAGCTCCCAGGAGGAGTGAAAGAGCTGCAAAGATCCCCGCACCTAAAAAGACTTCAGCGTTACCAGTAGTGCAGGTACGGCATGGAACCCGTGCCATACTCTACCTTTCATGCCAGTAAACCGGCAATCCAGGATACTAACCACATCCACCGAGCCACCTCGTTGGACAGATGGGAGGGTGGTTAGAAACTTGCCACAAGGCACTCCTTCAGCTACCACATCCCAGAATCAAACAGGCAGCCTCCAGAGACACTTATTACTCATAACTTGAAAGAGATCACAAGCCGCCCCCAGGGATATCTGAGAGGGATTGGGACATTCCCTGATAATCCAGATTTCACGGCAAACTACACTCTAATCAAGGACCTCAATGGAATGGGAAGGACAGCAATGCCCATTTCCCAACCTAGGAGCTATAATTCCTGAAGGAAGGACCCCAAAGGCTAAAAGTAGGAAAGGGAGGAGGGGGAGGGAAGGGGAAAGGAGGAGGAATGGTAAAGGAGGGATGGGAAGGCTTGAGTAGAGAAGGGGAGGATTGGAAGCTAATAAAGTTCCGCAGAGGAAAAAGATGGAAGGGTCCAATTCCTCACACCAAAAACCCTCTTCACCGCGCCAAGGAGACCCCCCCTCCCATGAAGAGGCTATAATAATAATATCTTTATTTACTACAAGTACAAGGTATACAGGCCTAGCTGACAACAATGACATACTACTATATAGAAAGCCCCTTGTCCCAGGATGCGACCCACAACAGTCGACTAACACCCAGGCACCCATTTTACTGATGGTGGGGAACATAGACAACAGGTGGAAAGAAACACGCCCAACGTTTCTACTCTGGCTGGGAATCGAACCCAGGCTCTCGCCGTGTGAAGCGAGAGCGTTAGCCACCAGGCCACCAGAGCCTGTGCTAGTTCATAGTAGTCTGTAAACATTACGATTAGTCTTCCCAAATTTACTGCTACTAGTGGCTTTCTTTTGTACTTAACTATATTTTATTACATGTAAACTACATTTTTCATACTTCAGAAAGAAAAAACATTTATTTGTTTGTATAGAAGAATACTATTCTACAGACTACTGCATCAGAGTCTGAATCTGTTCAAGGGATGAATGTTGTTCAAGCAACAGTAATTACTTTGGTATAAAACTTTTTTTTGTGGCCAAAATGAATATATTTTTTGCCACTGTCAAGTTTAAGTATATGAAGAACATATAGAAAACATAACAAAGGTTCAATGCACAGTGCTTATTGTGCAGTGTACCATCAGCACTGTGCAGTGATTGTACCATCAACAATGTGCAGTGATTGTACCATCAGCACTGTGCAGTGACTTCACCATCAACAATGTGCAGTGATTGTACCATCAACAATGTGCAGTGATTGTACCATCAGCACTGTGCAGTGATTTCACCATCAACAATGTGCAGTAATTGTACCATCAACAATGTGCAGTGATTGTACCATCAGCACTGTGCAGTGACTGCACCATCAAGAGTGTGTAGTGACTGCACCATAAACAATGATGCAGTGATTGTACGATCAACACTGTGCAGTGACTCTACCATCAACAACGTGCAGTGACTGCACCATTAGCAATGTGCAGTGATTGTACCATCAATAGTGTGCAGTGACTGCACCATCGAATATGTGCGGTGATTGTACCATCAGCACTGAGCAGTGACTGCACAATCAGCCTTATGCAGACTGCACCATCAAGACTGTGCAGTGACTGCACCATCAACAATCTTCAGTAACTGAATCATCATCACTGCACAGTGACTGCACAACCAACAATGTGTAGTGACTACACCATCAACACTGTGCAGTGACTGCACTATCAACAATGTGTAGTGAGTGTACTATCAAAAATATGCACACAGTGAGCCATCAACACTGTGCAGTGACTGAACCATCAACACTGTGCAGTGACTGCACCATCAACACTGTGCAGTGACTGCACCATCAACACTGTGCAGTGACTGCACCATCAACACTGTGCAGTGACTGCACCATCAACACTGTGCAGTGACTGAACCATCAACACTGTGCAGTGACTGCACCATCAACACTGTGCAGTGACTGCACCATCAACACTGTGCAGTGACTGCACCATCAACACTGTGCAGTGACTGCACCATCAACAATGTGCAGTGACTGCACCATCAACACTGTGCAGTGACTGCACCATCAACAATGTGCAGTGACTGCACCATGAACAAAGTGCAGTGACTGCACCATCAACACTGTGCAGTGACTGCACCATCAACAACGTGTAGTGAGTGTACTATCAAAAATATGCAGTGAGTGAGCCATCAACACTGCGCAGTGACTTCACAATAAACATTGTACAGTGACTGCACCATCAACACTGTGCAGTGACTGCACCATCAACACTGTGCAGTGACTGCACTATCAACAATGTGTAGTGAGTGTACTATCAAAAATATGCACAGAGTGAGCCAACAACACTGCGCCGTGACTGCACCATCAACACTGTGCAGTGACTGCACCATCAACACTGTGCAGTGACTGCACCATCAACACTGTGCAGTGACTGCACCATCAACAATGCGCAGTGAGTGCACCATCAGCACTGTGCAGTGACTTCACAATGAACAATGTACAGTGACTGCACCATCAACAGTGTACAGTGATTATACCATAAACAGTGTACAGTAAATGAACCATCAACAATGTGCAGTGACTGCAGCACCAACACTGTGCAATGACTGCATTATCAACACTGCAGTGATTGCACCATCAACAATGTGCAGTGATTGCACCATCAACACTGTGCAGTAACTGCACCATCAACAATGTGCAGTAACTGCACCATCAACAATGTGCAGTAACTGCACCATCAACAATGTGCAGTAACTGCACCATCAACAATGTGCAGTGACTGCAGCACCAACAATGTGCAATGACTGCATTATCAACATTGTGCAGTAACTGCACCATCAACAATGTGCAGTAACTGCACCATCAACAATGTACAGTAACTGTAACATCAACAATGTACAGTGACTGCACTATCAACAATGTACAGTGAACACACCATCAACAATGTACAGTGACTGCACCATCAACAATGTGCAATAACTGCACCATCGACAATGTGCAGTGACTACACCATCAACAATGTGCAGTGACTTCACAATAAACATTGTACAGTGACAGCACCATCAACAGTACACAATGACTATACCATAAACAGTGTACAGTAAATGCACCATCAACAATGTGCAATGACTGCATTATCAACACTGTGCAGTAACTGCACCATCAACAATGTGCAGTAACTGCACCAAATATTACATTTGACATCATAAGCAGTCCCTTGATGTAAGAAATTTTGGTGTTTTTTGACGGCTTTAGACCCTGTATGTTTGCAAAGACAAATGTTGCATTGGTGTAATTTAGGGGTGTTTTATTTGCTGGCTCTAATATCTGTTGTTCTGGAGTAGAGGCCAATGTCCGTGCCTCTGCTCCAGAAGTGTTTTCAGTTGGTGTAGGATTATTGTCATTTCTTGCCAGTCTACTTTCCCTCCTGGTCCTAAAAACCTCTGTCCCTGGAGAGGTTGTGGCTTCCCTCTTTTGTTTCCCATAGTCTGGCTAGTCTGTGTCTTCTAGTCCCTTGTAGATGATGTGCCTAGCAGTATGCATTGTAGCATTTTCTTTCATGGATTGATGAGTGACATATCTAGGTGAAATAAGTTACAAGAGGGAAAGTTGCACTCTCCTCTTGTCATGTGGGTGCGGCAGTTTTTGGGTTGGTCAAAGTTGCCATACATAGCTTTAAGAAGAGGTACGATGAAGCTCAAGGAGCAGGGAGAGAGTGGACTATTAGCAACTAGTGAGGAATCGGGGCCAGGAGCTGTGAATCGATCCCTGTAACCATAATTAGGTGAGTACTCACACACACACACACACACACACACACACACACACACACACACACACACACACACACACACACACACACACACACACACACACACACACGCACGCACGCACGCACGCACAAACACACGCATTCACTCGTATACTCTTTACAGTGAGGTTAACATTAGGATCCTCACCAAGAGGTTAAATTATGAACTTCACTAGGAGATTAACATTAGGCACTCCACTGAGAGATTAACATTAGGCACTCCACTGGGAGGTTAACATTAACATTAGGCACTCCACTGGGAGGTTAACATTAGGAACTTCCCTGAGAGGTTAACAGTAGAAACCTCACTGAGAGGCTAACATTAGCAACCTCCCCTGGGTCTTCGACCTCCCTTGTAGAGGAAGGTCGAAGACCCAGGGGAGGTTTTCTGTTTCCCATTTAAAGATTTGGTTGTTGTCAGTTTTGAGATTTGCGGTGTCTTTGATGGATGACAAT
>NC_091292.1:64432369-64450462 GCF_038502225.1 Cherax quadricarinatus
CAGTATGAATACTAAGAAGTGAGGGCACACACACACACATATATACGCACACACACACACACATACATAAACACATATTCTTGGACTGCAAGAAGGCGTTTGACACAGTTCCACACAAGAGATTAGTGCAAAAACTGGAGGACCAAGCAGGGATAACAGGGAAGGCACTACAATGGATCAGGGAATACCTGTCAGGAAGACAGCAGCGAGTCATGGTACGTGGCGAGGTGTCAAAGTGGGCACCTGTGACCACCGGGGTCCCACAGGGGTCAGTCCTAGGACCAGTGCTGTTTCTGGTATTTGTGAACGACATGACCGAAGGAATAGACTCTGAGGTGTCCCTGTTTGCAGATGACGTGAAGTTGATGAGAAGAATTCACTCGATCGAAGACCAGGCCTGGTGGCCTGGTGGCTAAAGCTCCCGCTTCACACACGGAGGGCCCGGGTTCGATTCCCGGCGGGTGGAAACATTTCGACACGTTTCCTTACACCTGTTGTCCTGTTCACCTAGCAGCAAATAGGTACCTGGGTGTTAGTCGACTGGTGTGGGTCGCATCCTGGGGGACACGATTAAGGACCCCAATGGAAATAAGTTAGACAGTCCTCGATGACGCAATGACTTTCTTGGGTTATCCTGAGTGGCTAACCCTCCGGGGTTAAAAATCCGAACGAAATCTTATCTTATCTGGACAGGCTGCAGACCTGGTCCAGTAATTGGCTCCTGGAGTTCAATCCCACCAAGTGCAAAGTCATGAAGATTAAGGAACGGCAAAGAAGACCGCAGACAGGGTACAGTCTAGGGGGCCAGAGACTACAAACCTCACTCAAGGAAAAAGATCTTGGGGTGAGTATAACACCAGGCACATCTCCTGAAGCGCACATCAACCAAATAACGGCTGCAGCATATGGGCGCCTAGCAAACCTCAGAACAGCATTCCGACACCTTAATAAGGAATCGTTCAGTACCCTGTACACCGTATACGTTAGGCCCATATTGGAGTATGCGGCACCAGTTTGGAACCCACACCTAGTCAAGCACGTAAAGAAACTAGAGAAAGTGCAAAGGTTTGCAACAAGACTAGTCCCAGAGCTAAGAGGTATGTCCTACGAGGAGAGGTTAAGGGAAATCAACCTGACGACACTGGAGGACAGGAGAGATAGGGGGGACATGATAACGACATACGAAATACTGAGAGGAATTGACAAGGTGGACAAAGACAGGATGTTCCAGAGATTGGACACAGTAACAAGGGGACACAGTTGGATGTTGAAGACACAGATGAATCACAGGGATGTTAGGAAGTATTTCTTCAGCCACAGAGTAGTCAATAAGTGGAATAGTTTGGGAAGCGATGTAGTGGAGGCAGGATCCATACATAGCTTTAAGCACAGGTACGATAAAGCTCATGGTTCAAGGAGAGTGACCTAGTGGAGACCAGTGAAGAGGCGGGGCCAGGAGCTTAGACTCGACCCCTGCAACCTCAACTAGGTGAGTACAACTAGGTGAGTACACACACACACACACACACACACACACACACAGGAAAGCCAGTAAATGAAATGATGGAATATGTAACAACAAAATGCAAGGAGGCAGTGGAAAGGTTTATTCCCAAGGGCAACAGTAACAACGGGAAGACCAGAACGAGCCCCTGGTTTACCCGACGGTGTAAGGAGGCAAAAACAAAGTGCAATAGAGAATGGAAAAAGTACAGAAGGCAGAGAACACACGAAAATAGGGAGATCAGTCGCAGAGCCAGGAATGAGTACGCACAGGTAAGGAGGGAGGCCCAGCGACAGTATGAAAATGACATAGCATCGAGAATCAAGACTGACCCGAAACTGTTGTATAGCCACATCAGGAGGAAGACAACAGTCAAAGACCAGGTGATCAGATTAAAGACAGAAGGTGGAGAACTCACAAGAAATGATCAGGAGGTATGTGAGGAGCTGAACAGGAGATTTAAGGAAGTTTTTACAGTAGAGACAGGAAGGGCTGTGGGAAGACAGCACAGAAGGGAACATCAAAAGGGAATATACCAACAAGTGTTGGATGACATACGAACAACTGAGGAGGAGGTGAAGAAGCTCTTAAGTGACCTTGACACCTCAAAGGCCATGGGACCAGACAACATCTTCCCATGGGTCCTTAGAGAAGGAGCAGAGATGCTGTGCGTGCCTCTAACCACAATCTTCAACACATCCCTTGAAACTGGGCAACTACCTGAGAAATGGAAGACAGCTAATGTAGTCCCCATATTTAAGAAAGGAAACAGAAACGAGGCACTAAACTACAGACCTGTGTCTCTGACATGTATTGTGTGCAAAGTCATGGAGAAGATTATCAGGAGGAGAGTGGTCGAACACCTGGAAAGGAACAAGATTATAAATGAAAACCAGCATGGGTTCATGGAAGGCAAATCTTGTATCACAAACCTCCTGGAGTTTTATGACAAGGTAACAGAAGTAAGACACGAGAGAGAGGGGTGGGTAGATTGCGTTTTCCTAGACTGCAGGAAGGCCTTTGACACAGTTCCCCACAAGAGATTAGTGCAGAAGCTGGAGGATCAGGCGCACGTAAAAGGGAGGGCACTGCAATGGATAAGGGAATACCTGACAGGGAGGCAGCAACGAGTCATGGTACGTGAAGAGGTATCACAGTGGGCGCCTGTTACGAGCGGGGTCCCACAGGGGTCAGTTCTAGGACCAGTGCTATTTTTTTATATATGTGAACGACATGATGGAAGGAATAGACTCTGAAGTGTCCCTGTTCACAGATGACGTGAAGTTGATGAGAAGAATTAAATCGGACGAGGATGAGGCAGGACTGCAAAGAGACCTGGACAGGCTGGACATGTGGTCCAGCAACTGGCTTCTCGAATTCAATCCAGCCAAATGCAAAGTCATGAAGATTGGGGAGGGGCAAAGAAGACCGCAGACAGAGTATAGGCTAGGTGGACAAAGACTACAGACCTCACTCAGGGAGAAAGACCTTGGGGTGACCATAACACCGAGCACATCACCGGAGGCACACATCAACCAAATAACCGCTGCAGCATACGGGCGCCTGGCAAACCTGAGAATAGCGTTCCGATACCTTAATAAGGAATCGTTCAAGACACTGTACACTGTGTATGTTAGGCCCATACTGGAGTATGCAGCACCAGTCTGGAACCCACACCTGGTCAAGCACGTCAAGAAGTTAGAGAAAATACAAAGGTTTGCAACAAGGCTAGTCCCAGAGCTCAAGGGAATGTCGTACGAGGAAAGGTTAAGGGAAATCGGACTGACGACACTGGAGGGCAGAAGGGTCAGGGGAGACATGATAACGACATACAAGATACTGCGGGGAATAGACAAGGTGGACAGAGATAGGATGTTCCAGAGAGGGGACACAGGGACAAGGGGTCACAACTGGAAGCTGAAGACTCAGACGAGTCACAGGGACGTTAGGAAGTATTTCTTCAGTCATAGAGTTGTCAGCAAGTGGAATAGCCTAGCAAGTGAAGTAGTGGAGGCAGGAACCATACATAGTTTTAAGAAGAGGTATGACAAAGCTCAGGAAGCAGAGAGAGAGAGGATCCAGTAGCGATCAGTGAAGAGGCGGGGCCAGGAGCTGAGTCTCGACCCCTGCAACCACAATTAGGTGAGCACAATTAGGTGAGTACACACACACACACACACACACACACACACGTACATACAAAGTAGTAATTCTTTAATTACAGTTAGCAAAGTCAGAGTATTTTTACAGGATGGTTTGTAATTTACCATTGTGGATAAAATACTTTGACACTTCTTGAACATTTCTGAGTGAGTTGTCTCAGAATTCATTAATTTTATCGTATTGTAACACACAGTGACGCATCGTGTGACAATCGTCCATTAGGCAAATTTTACATTTCGTTGGGTCTACATCTGGTGGTGGTGATTTAACCTGCCAAAGATGCTTGTAACCCAGCCGGAGCCGGGCGGTAGTAGCATCCAAGAGTCGGCTTGTTTTACTAAATGCACCGTAGACAAGTGGCTCCTCCTGCATGATAGAATGAAGATAGATGGTCTGACTGATTTCAGTCTCCCTCAATCTTAGGTCAATAAAATCCAGTTGAAGTTCTTTTCTTATTATTGTTCTCAAACTGCTGACAGCCCAAGATTGTATTCTTCTCTCTGTTTGAAGGCTTATAACTTAGCCCGTTCATCAGTTCTATCATGCATCTCAAGACCAATGTGAGATGGAATCCACAGAATGAGTACTCCAACTCTACTGTCCACAATCTTACCATATCTGTGTCTGGCTTCTGACACAAGCATGCCACGATTTATATTCAAGGAGCTAAGCATTTATGAATGACAGGGAATCAATTACAGTTAAAGTGTCAACCTTAGATACATGGGCGCATTTGAGTGCAAGGAGTATGGTAGACAGTTCTGTTTGAAGGGTAGAGGCCCAGTTATTGATGTGTGCTCCAATTTCTTTATGAGAGCCATCATTCTGTATGACAATATCAGCTCCATCGGCTGCACCAGTGGACTGGTAAACAGAACCATCAATATAAATAGTTTGTGAAAGAGTGTGCAGTGTAACTAAGTTATCATTACAACTTAAGACATCCTGCTTGGTTTCAAAGCAAAGATTTGGTTGTGATTTAAGACGTCTTTTCTGGGGAAAGGGAGGGATAGTGGTTAGGAATGAGGTAATATCCCATCGAGTGGGAAAATACGACTGTTGTCTTACTTAACATAAATCATGTATCTGGTTCCTGCAGAGGTCATTTCCAGTTTTTACGATACATCTGAAGGAGTGTTCACCAGCTTGGAGGGCTTCTGGGCAAGGGTTTGAATGGGCTTGACTGAGCATATTGACTCCACTGACGACATTTCTTTCGGTGACACAATTTCTGATGCTTGGAATATCAAGTTCTTTCCGCATATTTAGAATCTTGGCAGTACAAGGGCATCCTAAGATGTTCCTCATTGTTTCGTTCTGCAGTGTTTCCAGCCCTCCAAACTTCCAGTCTGACAGTCTGACTCAATACCAATTAGCGGTGTGGCATAATCAACCAATGGTCTAAAATAAACAAAATACATCACATCAGTTTTAACTTAAGTATTCTCAGCCTCTCTTTGTATTGTTACAACAGTTCCAAATAATGGGACCTAAAAGCCTAGATACCTGCATCAGATTACATTTGTGGAAAATTGCATTTACTTGGATGTATTATTATATATATAACAGTAAATGAACATTGATAATTATTATTTATCAATGTTACATAGACAAGTAGGAATTTGGGACACCTAGGTCGCAAAAAATGTTCCCCTTCGATACCTACCACTGTCATAACCACAAGTTGCTCTGGACCTATTAATTAAATGAAATATACATACACCATGAATGCTGGTAAATATGTAAATTTGTGGACTGTATATTAAAAATAATAAATGGTTATATATACACAATTACATAACAGAAGGAAAATATATCTTAATATCACTCACCAATTTGACTGGAGATTAATGTGTATCATACTCAAAAAAACTCACTCTAACTAAATCTATGAAAACACTGGCATGAATTATACACAATTCTGAGGTTCCTGGAGCTGTCTTGTCCAGTCGTCTGATATCTCAAGTTATGCAGGAATGCATGTCCAACAATTTCGCCTCCTATTTGAGAGGTGTCAGCCCAATTTTAACCTCTGGAGCACGAAAATTCCTTCCCATTACACTAACGTTGTATCCAATTCAAAACCAAGATGGCGAGTCTCCTGTCTGCCAGGTCCAGTTTCCCATTTTCCATAATATAATTCTTTTAAATACAGTATGGCCATCTATTTACATATAACTACTGTATTTCTGGAAAATATATACAGTATTTTCCACAACATTCTAGTCGAGACCTATCATGCAACGAGTTGTAAACACAAATATGTTTACAACTCGGGTTTCTTGCTAAGCCTATCATTGCACTTCTTACCATTTGCTATGTTATCCTTATGCTAAACACTAAGTTATATATTATGTTTTACAGTGTTATCAAAGAGACTGTTTATGCTCACAATATTTTATATCATGTATTTATTTGCACAGGCACTGTTTGGACCATAGATTTCCCTCGTCGATGTATAGCACCACTTCCTGTTTTCACTGCACATTTTTTGCCTTTTTTTGACTTAGAGAGTAGGGTACTATTACTAGATTAGTTCCAGGCACTGTAAAGATTTACTTTATATGTTCACTGGCACAGTTCTGTGCTTCTGGCATAAAGATGTCGTACAGTAATCGACGAAAACTACAGAGCCATGTGGCTGTTGGTGTTCTTTGGTGTACTTTATAGAATGTCCCTTTTTATGATGCGTAGAAACATTAAAACTAAATTATGATTACAATTATGCTAAGAAAAGGAATACATAGTTGCTAAAATATTGGACGTATTTCATAATTCAAAAGAAATTAAATGTAATTGACGAGATAAAAAGGATGGGGCTAGGTACATGAGTTGAAGGAATGCTAGACATGGACAGGGACAATATAGGTTGAAAGAATTGACCAGCAATATTAATTGTTGTTAGGATCACAATAGGGTTAGGAGGTGCCTTTTAACAGAAACTTGAAATCAGTTGGTAGCTAGAGATATTTTGGAGATTCCGGTTAAGAGTTCCAGATTTTGGGTTCTTTTCACCAAACTGAGTTTTTACAAAGGTTAAGGTAGATGCGGGGAATATCATAGAGATGTTTTGTCTTGTATTATGCCAATTAGTTCTGTTGTAACTATCAAGAAAATGTTCCAGGCCAGGATTTATATTGGAATTCATTGTTCTGTATATGTAATGTGTACAGCATTACGAGTGAATATCATGTATATTAAGTAGGTTTAAGTCTTTAAAGTGAGGGATTGTGTTGTCTGGCAGTGGACTGAGTGATCATTCATACTACCGTTTTTTTGTCAGTTATTGTTGGCTGAAGTTGATTTGCTGTAGTGGATTCCCAGATACAAAAAGCATAGGTAAGGTAGGAATATATTAGAGAGTAGTATAATTTAAGTATTATTGTTTGAGGTACATAACGTATTTTTGAGAGGATGTCATCTGTTTTGTGTGTTTTATGTTTTATATGCTGTTGGATGTTACCCTGATAGAGATATATTGATGTCTGTTGGTAAGATAAGACTTGGATATCATATTGTTCAAGTCTGAGTTGCAGGATGCTGTCGTCTGCTGTAATGAATGCCTTCCAAAGGTCAGTAAAGAAGCATAGTGGATATTCATCATTTTCAAGAGCCGTATAAAGGACGTATAGCATTATTATGATTGCATCATTTGTGCTTTAATTGGTCTGAAACCAAACTGGCAGGGGTAGAATATACTGAGTGATGCTCGAAAGGAATATAATCTCTTGTAGATTATTTTCTCGAAATTTTTGGATAATAATGGTTTGCTAAATATTGGTCTACATGTAGTTGTCAGATGGGTCTCCACCTTTGCGTATTGTTAGTTTCTAGTGATTTGTTGAACAATAGCATAACGGTTGGTTAAAGACATAAAGCTGCTCTTTTGTACAATAATGGTGGTGCTTGAGCTAAGTTACTTGACATTTTTCCAGTTGGAAGTTGGAAAACTTCAACAAGGTAATCATTCACTTGAGCATTGACGCTTGGAATTTTGCTAGGTAGACGTGATCCTATGGTAGAGAAGAAATCATTGAAATTATTGGCTGTTTCTACTGGCTGGAGATGTGGTTCACCGGGTTTAATTATGACCATATTTCTAGTTTTGGTCAATTTCTGAGATCCCAGGACCTGAGTGTGGGTGTTCCAAATTTATTTTCCTATTATCTCTTGTTGCATTGAACCTGTTAGAATAATAAAGTTTTATGGACTTCATTATAAGTTTGGTAAATACTGATGGTTTGTTCATTAATTATTAAGCCCAGTCTATATTACTTTTTGCAGCAATGTTCCTAATCAATCGATCTGAGGATGCTGCCGTCCATCGTTACATCGTCTCTTTGCTGTGATTTGTTTTGTTTTTATAGGACAATGTTTATTGTAGAGGCTTTTTATTTTTTGTAACTTACTGCTGTAGTGAAGTTATTTATGGATGTCTCATCATGGAGAGGAAATGAGATCTCATTCTATTCAAGTGGTAGCTTACACATGTTAGTTATGAGAAAGTTGGGGTAGTGATCCGTAGTATTGTCTGTGATTATCCCTGCTTTGAGAAGAACTAATTTATTGATCCAGATATGGTCACCTGTGGTTGCATTCATCTCAGTTAATTTTGTAGGTTTTTGCTATAGCTGGTGTGAACAAAGAATTATTCGTACTGTTAATGAGGTAGGTTATTGGTGTGTTGTCATCTTGCCCAAGATTAATGTTGAAGACACCAACAAGTAATAGGTAATGTTTGTTTAGTTTCTTGTTAGTTATTGTGTTCGTTCAGTTGTCACTTAAATTTGGTATATTGGTATGAGGTAGACTATACCAACCGTAATGGGAGTCTTTAAGTTTTTTTTTTTTTTTTGTTAAGTTAACAAATATTGATTCACTATATACATCACTGAAATAAGAAGAGTTACTACATGTTACTTTATTAGAATAGTAGATGACAATCCCTCCCCCATTTGATCAGGATTGCAGTTGTGAATGGCCGCATACCCATGAAAAGTAAAGATGTTTATTTTGTCATATTTAAATCAGGTTTCAGTATAATAAAAGAGATGTTTGAATTTAGAGAATCTAGGACTGCAAGGAGGTTACCATGGTGCTTACTCAGGGGGCCCGGGTTCGATTCCCGGCGGGTGGAAACATTTCGACACGTTTCCTTACACCTGTTGTCCTGTTCACCTAGCAGCAAATAGGTACCTGGGTGTTAGTCGACTGGTGTGGGTCGCATCCTGGGGGACAAGATTAAGGACCCCAATGGAAATAAGTTAGACAGTCCTCGATGACGCACTGACTTTCTTGGGTTATCCTGGGTGGCTAACCCTCCGGGGTTAAAAATCCGAACGAAATCTTATCTTATCTTAATGCTTTAATTGAACATTGATACAGGCCGGCCCCGGTTTATGCCTCTTCGCTTTTCGGTGATTTGCTAACACTTTGTTTCTCGGCGATTTGCTAAAACAGTAGCTTTCAATTACACCCACTTATTCATTTATATGGAATCTGGATCGCTATTCCTGCATGATGCTTAATAACTGGGCATCTGCACCCCACCCTCTTTCAGTTTATGAGGGAACTTGCGAAATGCCCACTCTGGCAATCACTGTTAACACACATAACAAAAGACTCCTATGTCCTGTTCACACAAGTATCTTTATGAATACACTTCCTTTGAAAGGATTAACTGACCTGCAGAAAATTCCTGCCTCCATGCACAAACTGGAACAGACTTACTTGTGTTGTGGAGTCTCTCCTAGCTAGAAATCAACTGATTCAACCCAGGCTAACTAGACTTCTAACTACATCTCTCTCTTAGATGCCACGTTCAAAGACGAATTGTTTCTGCAAGCAGTTAAAAAAAAGTTTAGTGATCCCAGCACACACCTTAGGGGTCCCTGAATTCATTGGGGTTACCTTAACTAATATTTGTATATACCGAAGATCAGTAGCTTCCAACCTAATATTCAAGGGATAGTTACTCAGCAATCCTGGTTATAATTACCTTGCATTGGGCTTATTCGCACACCCATAACCTTCAGCTAAATTACCCTCTATTCCCAAAAATGACAACAGCCAGCCTGTTACTAAGGTAATTTTCACGTAGGGAGATTAGTGTAGTGATTGAAGTGTCCACAGTATGTCGGGAAGCCTTTACTAGTTGTCTCTGGTGGGCAGGCGAAATATTTTGTAAGCAACTGATGGGAGGTGAAACCAGATGACTGAAACAGTCCTCAGCAACCTCCTTGCTCTACTCTGGCTGGGATGCTAGCTACTGCTATATGTCTAATCTCCTCATCTAATATAACATAATATTAATGTCTAAGGCTACATTATTAATTCTAATACTATTAACTAAAAAATGAAGCCAACCTGAATCATTCTTAAGGCCTAAATTAATCAAGATTCCAAATAGGGGGAGGAAATCCCCCAAAAAAATAAAAATAAAAAATATAAAAAGTAAGTAATAAATGCGGAAAGTTCACTTCATGCGCAGACATATTTAGTGTGTTGTCATCACAAGACGTGTTGTAGAGACTACAAATTGTTGTACAAACATAGTATAAAGATGAGACTTGCACCAAAATGTTGCCAGATTCATGATATACTTTGGGGTAAGCTTAAGTAATTTTTCGATTCTTTTTTACCGGCCAGCACTGCGCAGTTTGTCACGCGCCAATTCTCCCTTAAAGTCACTCACATAATCATCGAAGCATTTGAACTTCTCTAGCAAATGTTTGATCAGCTGAAAAGAAACAACTTCCTATCACGATGTTTTTCAAAAAAGTTGACAATCAACCCATGTCCACCATCATCAACCATCAACATCATAATGTCTTACTGTGCATAATGTATCAAACTTTATCATAGATACAGGAAGACTACTGTATAACAAACATGATATATATCATATAAAGATGATATAGACAACCATACTACAACAAACTCACATATTTGTGAGTTGTGTTAGCTGGGTGGTCGTATAGGAGTATGTTAACTGCAGGGCTGTGTAGGAGTGTATTAGCTGGGTGATCGTATAGGAGTATGTTAGCTGAGTGGTCGTATAGGAGTATGTTAGCTGGGTGGTCGTATAGGAGTATGTTAGCTGGGTGGTCGTATAGGAGTATGTTAGCTGGGTGGTCGTATAGGAGTATGTTACCTGGGTGATCGTATAGGAGTATGTTAGCTGGGTGATCGTATAGGAGTATGTTAGCTGGGTGATCGTATAGGTGTATGTTAGCTGGGTGGTCGTATAGGAGTATGTTAGCTGGGTGGTCGTATAGGAGTATGTTAGCTGGGTGGTCGTATAGGAATATGTTAGCTGGGTGGTCGTATAGGAGTATGTTAGCTGGGTGGTCGTATAGGAGTATGTTAGCTGGGTGGTCGTATAGGAGTATGTTAGCTGGGTGGTCGTATAGGAGTATGTTAGCTGGGTGATCGTATAGGAGTATGTTAGCTGGGTGGTCGTATAGGAGTATGTTAGCTGGGTGGTCGTATAGGAGTATGTTAGCTGGGTGGTCGTATAGGAGTATGTTAGCTGGGTGGTCGTATAGGAGTATGTTAGCTGGGTGGTCGTATAGGAGTATGTTAGCTGGGTGGTCGTATAGGAGTATGTTAGCTGGGTGGTCGTATAGGAGTATGTTAGCTGGGTGGTCGTATAGGAGTATGTTAGCTGGGTGATCGTATAGGAGTATGTTAGCTGGGTGGTCGTATAGGAGTATGTTAGCTGGGTGGTCGTATAGGAGTATGTTAGCTGGGTGGTCGTATAGGAGTATGTTAGCTGGGTGATCGTATAGGAGTATGTTAGCTGGGTGGTCGTATAGGAGTATGTTAGCTGGGTGGTCGTATAGGAGTATGTTAGCTGGGTGGTCGTATAGGAGTATGTTAGCTGGGTGGTCGTATAGGAGTATGTTAGCTGGGTGGTCGTATAGGAGTATGTTAGCTGGGTGGTCGTATAGGAGTATGTTAGCTGGGTGGTCGTATAGGAGTATGTTAGCTGGGTGGTCGTATAGGAGTATGTTAGCTGGGTGGTCGTATAGGAGTATGTTAGCTGGGTGGTCGTATAGGAGTATGTTAGCTGGGTGATCGTATAGGAGTATGTTAGCTGGGTGGTCGTATAGGAGTATGTTAGCTGGGTGGTCGTATAGGAGTATGTTAGCTGGGTGGTCGTATAGGAGTATGTTAGCTGGGTGATCGTATAGGAGTATGTTAGCTGGGTGGTCGTATAGGAGTATGTTAGCTGGGTGGTCGTATAGGAGTATGTTAGCTGGGTGGTCGTATAGGAGTATGTTAGCTGGGTGGTCGTATAGGAGTATGTTAGCTGGGTGGTCGTATAGGAGTATGTTAGCTGGGTGGTCGTATAGGAGTATGTTAGCTGGGTGGTCGTATAGGAGTATGTTAGCTGGGTGGTCGTATAGGAGTATGTTAGCTGGGTGGTCGTATAGGAGTATGTTAGCTGGGTGGTCGTATAGGAGTATGTTAGCTGGGTGGTCGTATAGGAGTATGTTAGCTGGGTGGTCGTATAGGAGTATGTTAGCTGGGTGGTCGTATAGGAGTATGTTAGCTGGGTGTCGTAGAGGAGTATGTTAGCTGGGTGCTCGTATAGGAGTATGTGAGCTGGGTGGTCGTATAGGAGTATGTTAGCTGGGTGGTCGTATAGGAGTATGTTAGCTGGGTGGTCGTATAGGAGTATGTTAGCTGGGTGGTCGTATAGGAGTATGTTAGCTGGGTGGTCGTATAGGAGTATGTTAGCTGGGTGGTCGTATAGGAGTATGTTAGCTGGGTTGTCGTATAGGAGTATGTTAGCTGGGTGGTCGTATAGGAGTATGTTAGCTGGGTGGTCGTATAGGAGTATGTTAGCTGGGTGGTCGTATAGGAGTATGTTAGCTGGGTGGTCGTATAGGAGTATGTTAGCTGGGTGGTCGTATAGGAGTATGTTAGCTGGGTGGTCGTATAGGAGTATGTTAGCTGGGTGATCGTATAGGAGTATGTTAGATGGGTGGTCGTATAGGAGTATGTTAGCTGGGTGGTCGTATAGGAGTATGTTAGCTGAGTGGTCGTATAGGAGTATGTTAGCTGGGTGATCGTATAGGAGTATGCTAGCTGGGTGGTCGTATAGGAGTATGTTAGCTGGGTGGTCGTATAGGAGTATGTTAGCTGGGTGATCGTATAGGAGTATGTTAGCTGGGTGGTCGTATAGGAGTATGTTAGCTGGGTGGTCGTATAGGAGTATGTTAGCTGGGTGGTCGTATAGGAGTATGTTAGCTGGGTGGTCGTATAGGAGTATGTTAGCTGGGTGGTCGTATAGGAGTATGTTAGCTGGGTGGTCGTATAGGAGTATGTTAGCTGGGTTGTCATATAGGAGTATGTTAGCTGGGTGATCGTATAGGAGTATGTTAGCTGGGTGGTCGTATAGGAGTATGTTAGCTGGGTGGTCGTATAGGAGTATGTTAGCTGGGTGATCGTATAGGAGTATGTTAGCTGGGTGGTCGTATAGGAGTATGTTAGCTGGGTGGTCGTATAGGAGTATGTTAGCTGGGTGGTCGTATAGGAGTATGTTAGCTGGGTGGTCGTATAGGAGTATGTTAGCTGGGTGGTCATATAGGAGTATGTTAGCTGGGTGGTCGTATAGGAGTATGTTAGCTGGGTGGTCGTATAGGAGTATGTTAGCTGGGTTGTCGTATAGGAGTATGTTAGCTGGGTGGTCGTATAGGAGTATGTTAGCTGGGTTGTCGTATAGGAGTATGTTAGCTGGGTGGTCGTATAGGAGTATGTTAGCTGGGTGGTCGTATAGGAGTATGTTAGCTGGGTGGTCGTATAGGAGTATGTTAGCTGGGTGGTCGTATAGGAGTATGTTAGCTGGGTGGTCGTATAGGAGTATGTTACCTGGGTGATCGTATAGGAGTATGTTACCTGGGTGGTCGTATAGGAGTATGTTAGCTGGGTGGTCGTATAGGAGTATGTTAGCTGGGTGGTCGTATAGGAGTATGTTAGCTGGGTGGTCGTATAGGAGTATGTTAGCTGGGTGGTCGTATAGGAGTATGTTAGCTGGGTGGTCATATAGGAGTATGTTAGCTGGGTGGTCGTATAGGAGTATGTTAGCTGGGTGGTCGTATAGGATTATGTTAGCTGGGTGGTCGTATAGGAGTATGTTAGCTGGGTGGTCGTATAGGAGTATGTTAGCTGGGTGATCGTATAGGAGTATGTTAGCTGGGTGGTCGTATAGGAGTATGTTAGCTGGGTGGTCGTATAGGAGTATGTTAGCTGGGTGGTCGTATAGGAGTATGTTAGCTGGGTGGTCGTATAGGAGTATGTTAGCTGGGTGGTCGTATAGGAGTATGTTAGCTGGGTGGTCGTATAGGAGTATGTTAGCTGGATGGTCGTATAGGAGTATGTTAGCTGGATGGTCGTATAGGAGTATGTTAGCTGGGTGGTCGTATAGGAGTGAACCATAAAAATGCGAGGACTCTCTGTCTGTCCAGACAAACTGTGTATATCACTGAGGGTAACTGTACAAAAACATTTCTTCCATATTCATTTACTCATAAGAAGCCTCACTTGCTATCATATATGAAAAAAAAAAATTGCTCCCAAGTAATATACTTCGCGGCATTTTCGTCAAATATCTCAAAAGTAATTTACTTATTTACTGAAGACACACAAATAATAATTAACTGAATGAAATGACTCAAACATTCAACAAAGAATGGATGGGGGAATATAAGGCAGATATTAAATGCTCACAACTTACCAACTTAATCTTTCGATGGGAAGAAAATAAGGCATATTACAGCATTTGCCCTTCATAATAGAATCATCTTATCTCCTCCAGACTTCCGACAATAAATACTACTCCCGACTCACTATAAGCTAAGGACGAAAATATTTTATGATAAGTAATGGGTGTACTGTATTTGCATTTTAATTTTTTTATTTGTCTTTTAGGCCTAGCTCTGTTAATCACTTAATATATGATAGTGTAAACATTTCATTAGACTTGTATTAAAGTACAGTTGAAAGCGAAAAAAAAAACTTACTTTATGGTAGTAGCCTAGAACCTCACCTGACATGTAACTGTGGTTCTACTGGACATTCTTGGCATTGCTGAAAAATATTTTTTGTTTGAATTCCTTTGTAGTATAGACAGTTACTTCCAGAGAAATATTCATTATCATACTGACTGCATATGAGATTTAATCCGGGTAAATGTTAGTATTCATGAAATATGAAGTTGGGAGAGGAACATGGTGGACGAGGTAGAGATATATCTGTATGGTATACTTAGTTACCTGGATTATGCCTAGTGAATGTTCCAGGGGTCAATGGCCTTGTGGCTCAGTGCATGACTACGCCTTGCAGTGTATCAACTAGGCTGTTACTGCCCGATACATGCAGTTGTACGACCCACAGCCCTGCTGGTCAGATACTGACTTTAGATGCCTGTCCAGCATCCTCCTGAAGATATCTAGGAGCCTTTTGATAATCCCTTTTATGTACGTTGCTAGTCAGTTGAAAAGTCTCGGGTCCTTGACACTTGCTGTGTTCTCTTAGCGTTCACATGACACCCCTGCTTTTCATTTGGTGGCATATTGCACTGCCTACTATGTCTGTTGCTCAACAGGCTTGTTCCTCTATAATTGTTACACTCTCTTTTGTCTCTTTTTACCTTTATGCGAAGGAACTATGCATGCTCTTTGCCAGTCAATCCTAGTTGCTTTAATATCTTTCATTCTACCCACAGTCTCACTCACCTTTTCCTTACTCACATCTGGCTCTTCCTTGCTCATTAAAGATCTTATACCTCCCAGACCAAGGCATAAAATCATAGCTGTCCTGTCTTCATCAACATTTAACTGTTCCTCAAAATATCCCCTTCATCATCCTAATACTTCCAACTCTCCATCTAATAACTTTCCTCTTCTATTTTTATCTGTCAAACTTATTTGTTCCTTAGGTCTTCTCAACTTATTAATCTCACTCCAAAACTTTTTTCTTATTTTCAGCAAAATTTGTTGACAGCATCCTACCCGCTCTTTCATTTGATCTTATTTTACATTCCTTCGCCACTCTTTTAGCTTCCCTTTTTTTCTTCACACACTCCTCATTCCTTGTATCATTTCTACTTTGTAAAAACCTCTCATATGCTAACTTTTTCTATCTTACTACTCTCTTTTCCTCCTCATTCCACCAATCGCTTCTCGTCTCTCTCATACCCACTTTCCTGTAACCACACACTTTTGCTGCACACTCTAACACTACATTTTTAAGTCTACCCCATACTTCTTCACTTTCATTGCCTATACTCTCACTAGCCCATCTTTCTACCAGTAGTTGCTTATATATTTTAATCTTACCCTAATTGCCTCCTCTTTTAGTTTATAAACCTTCACTTCTCTCTTACTTGCTGCTTTTATTTTCCTTGTATCTCATCTACCTTTTACTCTCACTGTAGCCACATCTAAAAAATTATTTGATATATCTGTGGCTCCTCTATAAACATGCACATCCTGAAGTCTACTCGTCAGAATTTTATCTATTAATACATAGTTTAACAAACTAGTTATTATGCTCTATATCATATCTTATTTACTTATTTATCCTTAGTAATTAATATATGTATTAGCTATTACCAAACCCTTTCTATGCAAAGTTCAATCAAAAGCCCCCCATTATCATTTACCCCTGGCAACCCAAACTTACCTATCAAGACCTTTGCAACCATTTCTCCCATTTTGCCATTCATGTCCCCTACCACAATTACTCTTTCACTTGGTTTAAAATTCCCTAAACACCCAACTTTTCCCCAAATCTCTCTCATTCCTCTTCACTCCTCTCTTGTCCATGTGCATAAGCAATTATTTTTAACCAACTTTTTGCATCCGACTCTTATTTTAATCCACAGAATACTTGAGTTTATACATTTATATTCCCTTTTCTTCTTCCATAACTCATCCTTCAACATTATTGCTACTCCTTCCTTAGCTGTCTCTCAGATACGCCTGACATAATTCCTAATAATACTAATATTATTTAACATTGATTGAAACCTTTCTAAATTATTCTTAAGGCCTAATTAGGGGGCCTATGACACGTGCGGCGCGCGGAGTAAAAAAATCGAAAAAAGATACGAAAATTCAGTTATTCTTACTAGAAAATAGCCGAACTTTCTGGCAACACTGGTATAATTATCACCATTATACGACGTTTCTACAAGGAATTATACTCATCTATAACATGCATGGTGACAGCGCCTTGCGAGCATGCCCGCTGACATGATATTTTTTCCGTGTTTTTTTTTTATAAATTTCTTATATCTTTACGTCTAATGTAATACGAATTCACCATTTAAGATCATGGCGGAGTGGGCGGAGCGAATATGGTCTGGGAACCATTCAGGAACCTCCCATGGGAATAAGTGCTGACATGACCGAGACACAGCAGCCAACAAAATGTTCTATACTCACGCTTATATCAATTATAAGGCTTATTTACCTATCACAATTGATCTAATGTAACATAAGGCGATATAATAATAGCATTCAAACAAAAAAAGTACGCCACAACAAGTAATATCTAGCATAATGTCTGAGAGGAAAGGACTTTATAGACCAAAGCTATCATAAAACTATGTCCAATTTATGGTTTTGTTAAGGTTCTTCTAGGGGTTTCATTAAGAAGATTAATAGTACTGTGCAGCTCTAGACATGTAATAAAAGCACCAAACACAAACCGTCGGTGGAAATCTTGGAAAGTCCATAAATTTTCTCTCTGACTTCACAGGTCTGTTGTTAGCATTTTTATTCTCTCACCTTGGTCCTTGAAGACTTTTGGCAGCCTTCGGTGTTCTACAAGGACTGCATCAAATCAAAGGAAGTGGCAGTCTTCATCATATGGGATAGTAATGTCTAAGTTTGGTATTGATTGGTGAGAGTTGTGAGGGCGGTGGGTAGTGAGGGATGCGTCCTCCTAACTAGCAAATAAGAAATGCTACAGCAATACTTTACTCACCTATGTTATTCTGAGTCTTGTATTGGTTTCTTGATCTTCTTTTATTGTCCTGACCCTTGGCCATTGACTGCTGCTTCAGATGATTGAGGCTGATGGTGGGGTGACAACAGGTAATCCTCTTGGTTGACGAAAATATGTCTGTTAGGTTGGTTTCTACAGTTGATTTATATGATTAAAAGTCTCCACATACGTTAATGCTATGTGTGTCTTTGCATGTCATCAAAAGGTGCTAGGATGCCTTGGCTGCCTGTACAATAGATTAGCAAAGTTCTTGCTGCCGTGCTGCTGATGTACTAGTGTATGTATGACACTCTTAATTAATATAAATGTTAAACAACCATAAATATTTATATTACATACAGTTTACAGAAAATTTAAGCGAAGCTAAGGGACTTATTTCTAGCCTCATAGGGAGCTGCCAGATC